>NC_033801.1:42081787-42130021 GCF_001876935.1 Asparagus officinalis | reverse complement strand
TATAGTTGAGTACATGTTTGCATAAATGTATGCATATATCCAAGGAGTGTCCATGAAGTTTGGGTACGAGAACGTGTTAGGTACTTATCGCGTATGGGTGCAGGTGGGAAGCTATGTGTGCAGGTGGGGTCTATGTGTAGGAAGGGATGGATAGAGTTTTAGCGACATGGAGGTGGCGAATTGCATTCCCTTCTGCATCAGTCCTTCATGCAGTCACCACAAGCTCCGACCATTGCCAAATTGTAGCTCGTCTTGTGAACGAGGATCGAAGAAAGATTACACTTCATTGCCGCTTCCGGTTCGAGGCTATGTGGCTAGAATATGAAGGTTGTGAGGGTGTGATCTAGTCAACTTGGAATGAGGGAAGTGACATTGATCAAATTGCTAAACAGATGTAGGTGTGGGTATGAGATGATGCTATGGAACATAAATGTTTTTAGGAATGTTCAACAATTGCTTAAGATGAAGAAGACTAGTTAAAATGAATTGTGTGCTATCAAAGGTCAAGTTTGGTGATTGATGAGATAAAAAGTTTTAAGTGTGAGATTAACTGAGTTATTTAAGAAGGGAGAGGCGATATGGAAACAACATTGAGGGCGGAATGGTTATATGAGATCAATATACGACATATTTTCATAAGAAAGCCACACTGAAAAAGCAAAACTTTATTAAAGGGCTTCACGATGATTACGGTAGGTGGCAAGAACTAGATAATGTGGGAAATCTAATTTCACAATATTTTGATGAGATTTTCCGCACTTTAGGAGATCATAGATTTGACCGGATTCTTAATGTTGTACAAGAAGTGGTGACTGATGATATGGCCAAAACTTTCGACAGTGATTTTAGGGTGGAAGAGGTGATTACAGCGCTAAATCAAATGATGTCAACAAAGGCGTTGGGACCAGATGGGATGTCGGTTTTGTTTTACCAAAAATAATGGCATATCATAGGGAGAGAGATAATTTTTGCAGCGTTGAACTGCCTAAATTTGGGGGTTATGCTTTCTAAGGTGAATCATACAAATATAGTTCTCATTCCAAAGAAACAAAACCCAAAAGAGATTATCGACTTTCGCGCTATTAGTCTATGCAATGTCATCTACGAGCTTATCTCAAAGGTTCTTATGAATCGCCTGAATTGCATTCTTCCATATATTATCTTTGAGTTACAAAGCGCTTTTGTGACGGGCCGACTGATAACATATATTTTAGTGTATTTCGAGTTGATGCATATGATGAAAAAGAAGAATAAAGGTAGACGAGGTTTCATAGCTTTCAAACTGGATATAAGCAAGGCCAAGGATATAGTTGAGTGGGATTTGTTGGAGGGTATTATGGCTCGGATGGGGCTTCTGTCACGATGGATTTCTCAAGTATCCTATGCGTCCGCTCTGTTACATATTCTATACTCTATAATAGTCCATCGTTGCACAAAGCTTCACCATCTCGTGGGCTCCAATAAAGTGACCCATTGAACCCTTATTTGTTATTATTTGTGCTGAGGGTTTCTCTTACTTCTTAGACAAGCTGAGTTATAGAAGAGTATCCATGACTTTGGTGCTGGTTGCAGAGGTCCTTCACATCTTTTCTTTGTTGATGATAGTCTGCTATTTGCTAGGGCCACGAAAAGTGAATGTCGGAAGCTATCGCATATAATCCATATGTATGAGGAACCATGGGTCAGTTGATAAATCTGCAAAAATCATCATTATTTTTTTTCTCCAAATGTGACAATTCCAATAAAACATACCCTGTTGAATATGGTAGGAGTGGGGGAGGTACAAGTCCATGACAACCTTGGTCTTCCAACTCTAATTGGTTGATCAAAGAAGCACATTTTCAACTCGTTAAGAGGCCGTATGTGGAACAAGATTCATGGCTGGAAGGGGAAATTGTTATCTTAGGCGGGTTGAGAAGTTTTATTCAAAGCAGCGGGTTAAGCTTCGCCAACTTGTGCAATGTCTTGTTTTTTATTGTTCAAAACTATGTGTGCGGACCTGAATGGCATCTTAGCTCGTTTTTTGTGGGGAGCTAAATGATACAGATAGGAAAATTCGTTGTCTAAGTTGGTCGATGATGTGCGAAGGAAAAATCAAAGGCGGTATGGGTTTTTGATTTTGAGACTTTGAGGCGTTCAATTTAGCTTTGCTTGCAAAACAAGGTTGGGATATGCACCATCATTTGCTTGGTGAAGTATATGGTCTTCTCTTGATGTGCTGCGTGGTGCGGGTAGATGGAGCATTGACAATGGGAGTAGTATTTGTATTTGAACAGATTCATGGATACCAAAGCCATACTCGTTCAAACCAATTTGTCCACAGAGTGTGCTTCCAGTTGATGCTACTGTGTCGGACCTTTCTGATACGATGACAAAGATGTGGGATGAAAATTTGGTGCATCAAGTTTTCCTGTCATTTGAAGCTGATGAAATCTTGCAAATTCCTCAGTCGTAATCTACATACAGATGTTCAACTATGGCATTGGGAGAACAATGGCGAGTTTACAGTAAAGGGTTGGTGAACGTGTGTTACAGACTTGTTGATGGGAGGTCAAGGCTGGCCCTTCTTCGGATGGGAAACATAGAGCATGGTGGAAGAATGTTTGGGGGAGCGTGATACCCAACAAGATCAAGATTTTCATATGGTAGTGCTTGTAGGGATATTCTACTGCTGATGGAAAATCTGGTCCAGTGGCAAGTTGCTAGGAGGGCATGGTGCACATCTGGTGTGGCACAACAAATGTGACAACCAAGCACACTTAGGTTGCAGGTACGCTTAAGAAGTGTGGCATATTCTGGCATGTCAAGGACGTGTACAGGTCATCAATGGAATTGCTCAATCTTTTGATGAATGGCTGCAGAACTGGATGGTTCAGTTAGACGACGGCAAAAAGGGCTTGGCTCTTATAAGTTTATGGGCCATGTGGAATGACCGTAACACCGTGGTGCATGGAGAAGCTGCATGACAACCTGAGGTAACAACAATGTTCTGTTGCAACTTCTGTATAGAGTTCAATGCTTCAAAATTATGGGAGGGTCAACGTCGCGACATGCAAAACTCAGTGAACTGTTGGATACCCCTGCGATTGGATCCTTATAAGATTAATGTCGACGGTGTTTTGTTTAAAAGTTCTAATCAACATGGATTTGGCGTTGTAATCAGAGACCACAAAAGGGAAGTGTATGCATCAACGACGAAGGGGTGGTGAGGGTTGTTTATGTTGTGGAAGCTCTAGCAGTTATAAGAGGATGTCGATTAGCTCAACGACTCCAGTTCTTACTGGTGGAGGTAGCAAGTGATTGTCAGGAGCTCATTAGAGCTTTGCAAAACCACACTGTGTTGCGATCAGTGATTGGTGATGTCCTACATGACATTTGGGATCTTTTAATTTTCTTTAACGATGTTGCTGTTACTCATGTTAAAAGAGCAGGGAATAAGCTAGCCTATGCTATGGCTAGACTCGCTCAATCTGTTGACAGTTGTAGAGTGTGGATGAAGGAGGTGCCGGTATCGGTACAACATCTAGTCCATGCTGACATGTTTTGTTCCTAAAATATGAGTTTGTTTCCATAAAAAAAAAGCCTAAGGGCAGTTATCCTAACCCGCAATTTTTCTTGAAATCAGTAATCAAATCCGAGCCTAGAAAATATACAACCTAGTAGCTGGACTTGAGTCCAGATACTGTGGCATAGGGTATAATGTTTAACACTATCACATTTGAGATACAAATGCAGATTTCGGTTGGGTTTCGGTTGGATTACCCAAAATCTGTTTGCATCTCTGTTGGCTGTTAAGAGTGATTCTCAAAAGGAAATTTTGTTTTAAAGATTAGGAAGGATGAGGATAAAACGAAAGCAAGACTTAAATCATTTTAGCATGAAATGGAAAAGAGGATCTAAAATGTAATGACAACCCATATATGTTGTTGGCTTGCAAAGGCCCATGAACGTATATGGATTAGGATAAGCTATTTGGAAATAATTGTCTCATAAAAATTAACCTTATTAAAGTCATGAGTCCAAGCATATATCCATCAAATTATTTTTTCAATGTGGGACTACATTCCATTTCATGTTTTTTCTATACCAAATCCTCACCTTAGTTGAATGGATGTGACACATTCCTAACTAGTCTCCACCTTGGCTCGGATCTAGTCGAGTCCAACTTGAGCCAGTACGGTTGGCTGATGTAGACAATGTCTCAGCACTTCGTAGATGAATAGAGTAACATTGGAGGCTCGTGTGACGATATGTGCATCCAAAGGAACCCTAACACGTGTACAGGTTACACCAAAGCCACATGTAATGTCACTTGCCTGAACGAGTAGTAGCCTATGCAAACAAATTGGGAATCAAGCAAGCTTTTCTACAAAAGGCCTATCTGACCACGAGTTCTGATACCAATTTTTTGGGTTGCAAAAACCATGAATGGAGTTGGACTAGGCTAATCTACTTGGACTCAAATTGACTAAAAAGTGTTAGACCCTATTTGAGTCATGCATCCAATCATATTAGCCATGTATCCATTAGCCATGTATCCACCTAAGTGTTTTTTTCCAAGTTGAGCCTAAATCCCATCTCATGCCTTTCGTTATACCAAACCTACACCTGAACTGAATGTGTGCGAGACACTCCCACATATATGTGAGGTGAGGTTTCAGCAAAGACTAGCTGTTTAAACATCTGTAAGATAAACATTGGGTTCCTATGGTAGTTGACGGTTGTGCGAGGAAACTAGATTCACAAGCCTCTTGAAATTTATCTGGAAATAGTCACTTTTCTGTGGTCATTTTCAGCACATTAAGAGTTCTGTTGGTAGTTTGGTTTGTTGATGATAAATGGAGAGACAATTGAATTTCGAAAAAAAAAAAATCATTGCTGACTTCATTATTTCCTGCAGAGGCTAAAGGTTGATAAAGCGCAGGATGAGAAGAGAGATGCTAAAGGGGTTCAGGTTATGGACGTGCAGAGCCGTGAAGCGGGTAATGCGCATAAACTTGATCTTATTAATCTATTTTCTTGGAAACATGGTTTTCTAAGTAACTTTTTATATCTTGTGCAGATACCTGTTAAATAAAATGGTTCAGTGGCAGAGAAACAAGTTTCCTGTACAATTATTGATAACCAATGTCTGATGATCAGAATGACGTGTTGCATCGGTACAGAAGAAAGGAAATATTGTATAAATTTTTGGAAATTTTACTACTTGAGATGGGGGTGCTTTATCTTTTTCCTTTGAGGTGCATCGCCTCAAGTGTGCGCAACCTGTTGGATAATTTCACTGGAATAGACTGTAAAATGATGTACGAAATCTATACTAGTGCTAGTTGAACCCCGACTTTCACTTATTTCATGATCTGGTCATTTTTCCCGCAAAAAAGAGGAGATGAGTGATCTTGTTCTCTTTTTATTCGTTTCTCTTTGGCAACAGGTCAAGTTGGATTTTACAAATCATCAGAAAAACTCATATATATTCTCCTAGCTATTGAGAGGCGTGGAAACACTTCTGCGGTTGGAGATCGAGCCGTCTGCATGTGCAGATATAATTGCTTGGTGGACTAAATAGCACTTACATACCCTTTTGTTTCATCTACTTCTCACTTATATACCTACCCGTGTGTTTGGTAGTAAAAAAATAACCTAAAGTTTTTTAAACTTGCACTTATATACCCTCTTTTGTTTTCGGTAGCACTTATACCCTAAAGTTATTAGAATTGGTAGCACTTATACCCTAAAGTTATTAGAATTGGCACCTGAATACCCTAAAATTTTTAAATTTGACGCTTAAATACCCTAAAGTTTTTAAATCTTGCACTTAAATATCCTCAAATTTGCATGAGTGAGGGTATTTATGCTCAAGTTTTAAAAACTTTAGGGTACTTGAGCGCTAGTTTAAAAAAAAATTTAGGGTATTTTTTTTGCAATCAAGTGCAAGTTGGGGTATATATGTGAAAAGTAGGTGAAACAATAGGTGATATAAGTGGTATTTCGCCTTGTTTAGATGTATTCCTTTGTGATGTATGCTTGATAAGACTTGAGTCAATTTTAAGCAATCTTGTGAGTAGTAAGTAGGTTTTGCGTAATGAAGAGACAAATAGAAGCGGGGTACTTATGTAGTGCGATATGAGTATAGGATGTCTCAGAAATTGATATAAAACATCACCTTTATACATTAGAATGTTAGGCAATTAAAAAATAGTTTGTACAAAACTAAGTGAATGTTATAATGGGTTTATGGATGTACACATAATATGATGAAACATAAGCGTATTCCTAAAAGATTAGAGGTTGTTCCCGCTAAGGGAAAAAGAGAGAGAGAGGATTGATTATAGAGGTTTGATCATGTGCGATGGGGTTCACTAAATGCACAAGTTGAAAAAAAAGTGATAAGATTATATACTTGATAAAAAAATGAATTTTACAGATTGGAAGCAACCATAAGGATGTGATAATGATAAACTTAATTAAAAAAAAAATAGACCTTTAGAGATCAAATGAAAGAACTCAAGACTTCGATGTTAGTAGTAAAGAAGTAGGCCTCTATGTACAATGTAGTTTCGAATAAAGACTTGAGGTGTTGGCCAGAATGGAAATAGGGGTATCTACATATCCATGATGGAAGACTTCATTATTTCTAGCAATTATTTCAGAAAACTCTGCACCTGACTCCTCAATCCGAATGGGGCCATTTTCATCTGCAGCTTTGCCCACCATTTATAACTAACCAGAACATTAACCTTTGCAGATATATATCGCTTTCACAAAGTGAATGGAAACTTTCAGAAAACCCTTTTAAATTTGGGCGTTTCTCAAATAATACCTTTCTTGACTTTCAAAATAGGCTAAATACCCATATTGGTATTTTAATTCCACCATATCTACCAAGAAGGTATTTTAATTAGGCAAACCTGTTTTAAGGCATTTTAATTGATTCAACTTACCAACAAGGGCCTTTTCTCGTCGGCGACCAGTTTTCCGTCGAGAGCTCATCACGTGCGTGTCACGTGATGACTTAAACTGTTTTTTAGCTGCTGATGTGGCACAGATTTTCTGACGTGGTAATGTTTAAATGCGGGAATTAACCCTCTAAAAATCCCAATTCACCCAAAATATGACAGATCTGTGCCACATCAGCAGCTAAAAAATAAAGTTGAGCCTAAATCCCATCTCATGCCTTTCGTTATACCAAACCTACACCTGAACTGAATGTGTGCGAGACACTCCCACATATATGTGAGGTGAGGTTTCAGCAAAGACTAGCTGTTTAAACATCTGTAAGATAAACATTGGGTTCCTATGGTAGTTGACGGTTGTGCGAGGAAACTAGATTCACAAGCCTCTTGAAATTTATCTGGAAATAGTCACTTTTCTGTGGTCATTTTCAGCACATTAAGAGTTCTGTTGGTAGTTTGGTTTGTTGATGATAAATGGAGAGACAATTGAATTTCGAAAAAAAAAAAATCATTGCTGACTTCATTATTTCCTGCAGAGGCTAAAGGTTGATAAAGCGCAGGATGAGAAGAGAGATGCTAAAGGGGTTCAGGTTATGGACGTGCAGAGCCGTGAAGCGGGTAATGCGCATAAACTTGATCTTATTAATCTATTTTCTTGGAAACATGGTTTTCTAAGTAACTTTTTATATCTTGTGCAGATACCTGTTAAATAAAATGGTTCAGTGGCAGAGAAACAAGTTTCCTGTACAATTATTGATAACCAATGTCTGATGATCAGAATGACGTGTTGCATCGGTACAGAAGAAAGGAAATATTGTATAAATTTTTGGAAATTTTACTACTTGAGATGGGGGTGCTTTATCTTTTTCCTTTGAGGTGCATCGCCTCAAGTGTGCGCAACCTGTTGGATAATTTCACTGGAATAGACTGTAAAATGATGTACGAAATCTATACTAGTGCTAGTTGAACCCCGACTTTCACTTATTTCATGATCTGGTCATTTTTCCCGCAAAAAAGAGGAGATGAGTGATCTTGTTCTCTTTTTATTCGTTTCTCTTTGGCAACAGGTCAAGTTGGATTTTACAAATCATCAGAAAAACTCATATATATTCTCCTAGCTATTGAGAGGCGTGGAAACACTTCTGCGGTTGGAGATCGAGCCGTCTGCATGTGCAGATATAATTGCTTGGTGGACTAAATAGCACTTACATACCCTTTTGTTTCATCTACTTCTCACTTATATACCTACCCGTGTGTTTGGTAGTAAAAAAATAACCTAAAGTTTTTTAAACTTGCACTTATATACCCTCTTTTGTTTTCGGTAGCACTTATACCCTAAAGTTATTAGAATTGGTAGCACTTATACCCTAAAGTTATTAGAATTGGTAGCACTTATACCCTAAAGTTATTAGAATTGGTAGCACTTATACCCTAAAGTTATTAGAATTGGTAGCACTTATACCCTAAAGTTATTAGAATTGGTAGCACTTATACCCTAAAGTTATTAGAATTGGTAGCACTTATACCCTAAAGTTATTAGAATTGGCACCTGAATACCCTAAAATTTTTAAATTTGACGCTTAAATACCCTAAAGTTTTTAAATCTTGCACTTAAATATCCTCAAATTTGCATGAGTGAGGGTATTTATGCTCAAGTTTTAAAAACTTTAGGGTACTTGAGCGCTAGTTTAAAAAAAAATTTAGGGTATTTTTTTTGCAATCAAGTGCAAGTTGGGGTATATATGTGAAAAGTAGGTGAAACAATAGGTGATATAAGTGGTATTTCGCCTTGTTTAGATGTATTCCTTTGTGATGTATGCTTGATAAGACTTGAGTCAATTTTAAGCAATCTTGTGAGTAGTAAGTAGGTTTTGCGTAATGAAGAGACAAATAGAAGCGGGGTACTTATGTAGTGCGATATGAGTATAGGATGTCTCAGAAATTGATATAAAACATCACCTTTATACATTAGAATGTTAGGCAATTAAAAAATAGTTTGTACAAAACTAAGTGAATGTTATAATGGGTTTATGGATGTACACATAATATGATGAAACATAAGCGTATTCCTAAAAGATTAGAGGTTGTTCCCGCTAAGGGAAAAAGAGAGAGAGAGGATTGATTATAGAGGTTTGATCATGTGCGATGGGGTTCACTAAATGCACAAGTTGAAAAAAAAGTGATAAGATTATATACTTGATAAAAAAATGAATTTTACAGATTGGAAGCAACCATAAGGATGTGATAATGATAAACTTAATTAAAAAAAAAATAGACCTTTAGAGATCAAATGAAAGAACTCAAGACTTCGATGTTAGTAGTAAAGAAGTAGGCCTCTATGTACAATGTAGTTTCGAATAAAGACTTGAGGTGTTGGCCAGAATGGAAATAGGGGTATCTACATATCCATGATGGAAGACTTCATTATTTCTAGCAATTATTTCAGAAAACTCTGCACCTGACTCCTCAATCCGAATGGGGCCATTTTCATCTGCAGCTTTGCCCACCATTTATAACTAACCAGAACATTAACCTTTGCAGATATATATCGCTTTCACAAAGTGAATGGAAACTTTCAGAAAACCCTTTTAAATTTGGGCGTTTCTCAAATAATACCTTTCTTGACTTTCAAAATAGGCTAAATACCCATATTGGTATTTTAATTCCACCATATCTACCAAGAAGGTATTTTAATTAGGCAAACCTGTTTTAAGGCATTTTAATTGATTCAACTTACCAACAAGGGCCTTTTCTCGTCGGCGACCAGTTTTCCGTCGAGAGCTCATCACGTGCGTGTCACGTGATGACTTAAACTGTTTTTTAGCTGCTGATGTGGCACAGATTTTCTGACGTGGTAATGTTTAAATGCGGGAATTAACCCTCTAAAAATCCCAATTCACCCAAAATATGACAGATCTGTGCCACATCAGCAGCTAAAAAATAGTTTAAGTCATCACGTGCCACGCACGTGACGAGCTCTCGCCGGAAAACTGGTCACCGACGAGAAAAACTGACCTCTGTTGGTAAGTTGAATCAATTAAAATGCCTTAAAGCATGTTTGCCTAATTAAAATACCTTTTTGATAAATGGGGTGGAATTAAAATACCAATATGAGTATTTAGCCCTTTCAAAATGTCACAAAACCCACCTTACTTCTTAGGATTCTCAGAGAATCTCCTTCAACTTTCAACATTTTCCAAAATACATGGCACATGGGTAGGTAAATTATGCAGGGGAATTTTTTGCCAGTATAAATTGTGGTTCGCACCTTTAGGGAAGTTTTTTGCTAGTAGTTTGAAGAGGGTTTGCTGAGAACCCCAAAACTTTAGGGTGTTTTGTGACATTTTAAAAGTCAAGGGGCTTATATGAGAAACTCCTAAACTTAGGAGGTGGTTTTGTGAGATTTATTACTCTTTATAAAATTCCCTCAAACTCGTTTATCGACTGCCTCCATTTCTTTCCTGAGATTTTAAAAGCTATTATCAATTAACTTCTCTCTGCCCTCAAACTGTCCAGGGAAATGCTGCAATGAGTTCATTAACGATATTTAAGCTGAATTTTGCGGAGATATTTGGTTCCATTGCCTCATTTTCTATCATTTGTAGCCCTTCTAAAATTCGATGTCCCCAGATATGTTGATGGTATCCATATGCCTGGACTAAGGTTTGTACTTACCTCTACTTTATCATTTATCTCATTTTTTTAGTATATAATTATCATCTAATCTTTTCTCTCTTTAGGTGTGTAACATTATTTTTCTTGATTCTCCCGTTAGAACTGGATTGTCCTATTTGGGTCAATCGCAAGATTATACAACTTCTGACACCAAATTACGTAAGGAAGCTGGACTTGAAGTGCTTTTAAGTCTCAATATTTGTTAAGCTTGTAATAGAATTTCTTTATACATATGTATGTGCATATTATTCCTTATATATAGCTAGAAATTGTTGATCAACAATTTTCCAAATTTTTTTTGGTTGCCTTCATGAGTCCTTTTTCTCCCCTCAACTCTGTTAAGAACTCCTCTTTTTGTTATATTAGTGATAATAAGAACAAATTTTTGTTTTAAACCCATTTCAACTTTTTTTTACCGGAATCGACCGACTCTCTTTTTATTTAGCGGAATCGACCCACTTCTCGGGAAGTGGGTTGATTCCGCTAAATAAAAACAAAATCGGTCGGTTTGTAAAATAAAAAATTAGAATGGGTTTAAATCAAAAATTTGTTCGTGATAATAATGTCTTTGTGAATGCCTCCATCCAAGTCATTTTTACCTAGCTTTAGTCCTTGAATCTTTTGTATCATGTCATTCATAACTAACACACTCATCTTTCTCCATTTCTGCATCTAAACCATCCTAAGAAATCTTCCACTCGTGCCAATTTTAGCTACATATCACTTCCCAAGACATTCATTCTTACCTTATCTTTTTATCTTGTTACTTACACATTTATCGCACCAGGCTCATTCTTGCCACACTTGGTTTCTGACCTTGTTGTCCACCATTCACATCCAATCTGTAAAGCATGTGTGGCTAATATTATTGCTATTTTCTTGTTAAAGTAACTCCAGTTGTCCAATTTAGGAGCTACTAACAATGAACCTATGAAATTGATGCATATGCATTGTGTTTTCCGCTTGCTTGGCAATTGCGCAGCTACTTGGCAAATAGACGCATGCATATTTTCATTCTTCTTTGAGAATTTTACAAGCTACACAGATTTTGCCATTGATCTGAGACTTATTCATCTAAACTGTGTTATTGGTAAGAAGTAAGCACTCAATACTATGTATTAAAGCAGAGTCTTAAGAAATTAGAACATGTTTCTTGTTCATTTATGCAAGTATCTTTTTATAGTGGAAATCTTTTTTATGCTATCTTATTGTTCCGTGTAGAACTTGTCCTACCAAAATCTAGTTTATCCTTTAAAAAAAAAAGATCTGATGGACTGGCCTCACAAACCACCACATGTCTTTTCAGCACGTTTTTGTCCTCACTCACGCGCTCTCTGAAAAACTTTCCCAGGGGGTCACCCATCAAGCACGCTTAACTTTGGAGTTTCTAAGAGTTGGATTCCCGAAAAAAAGATGCATCTTGGTGGTATGAGTATTCCAATCAAATCTATCAATACTAATCACATCACCCTCTCAAGGGTTGGGGTATTACAATAAATTTGGTCTTAATCTTTAGATGTGGCCGTAATTATCTCTTTGAAATTCATCCAGGGTTATCTTGTTGGCAACCCAGTAACCGATGGTCAATTTGATAACGGGGCAGTAGTTCCATATTTTCATGGGATGGGACTTATATCTGATGAGCTTCACAAGGTGATGTGAGTAAAGTCTTCCTGAATTCTTTATGCTCTCTGTGCATTTATTAATAGAAGTCAAATGTTTTCAGCATGTTGCATTGATTTCTTGCATATATAAATCACAAATTGTCATAGGTACTAGTTGTGTGAAGACATGCATGTGTACATGTTTTACACACATAAAGACACATTGTACATTTTATAAACATTGATAGGATGATCGAAGAAGTGTTACAATTTTTATATAGCACATACGCTAATACATACACACACATGGGTACAACACATGGACATATTATGTATACATACATACATGCATACATAATAGAGTTTGGTCCTTCACAAAGGATTTTGAGCAGCTCCAAATCCTTTCCTTTGGATTCCAATGTTAGGCCGTCCATTTTGTAATCTAGTCTTAAATATGACATACCTTATACAACCTCTGTTTATGTACATTTTAAGTAAGGAGATCAACAATCATAGTTTGACTATCCAGTGAATGTATTATTGACTTTTTGAGGTGTTAAAATTTTATGTAGCACATACACTAATGCATGCTAAACATGTGTACAACACACTGACAAATTATGTATACATGCATACATAATAGAGTTTGGTCCTTCAGGAAAGCATTTCCAAATCCTTTCCTTTGGATTCCAATGTTAGGCCGTCAATTTTGTAGTCTAGTCTTAAATATGACACACCTTATACATATTCTGTTTATGTACAGCTTGAGTAATGGAGATCAACAGGCATAGTTTGACTATCCAGTCAATGTATTATTGACTTCTTGTGACCATTGGAAAAAATGTTCGTTCTTAATTTGTTTTATTCAAGTTCTTTTTAAGTATATCTCTAGTCTTCTTTCTTCCATCAATATGATCTTATAGTTTTTCCTAATTATTTCCAACTATCTGATTCAGTTGTCCTCAATATTATGCTCAACAGGTGCTAAATCTAACTTCTGAAATGTGCACTAATTATTTCCGCCATCTCTTTATATACTTCCCCTCATCATTGTAGCTCTTTCACTTATTTTAAACATATTTTTGAAAATTATATTTCATTATTGGTCAGCATTTTGATCCTTAAAATATTTCTAGTCTTAATGCCACCTAATAGAATTTTTGCTTCAGTTCCATGAGTATCCTATGATTTTTGAACCATTCACTTTGATTTTATGAATTGCATCTCTCTTCCTCACTTCCTTCATCAGTTGCTCGATCCTTAAAAAATCCCTGTATTTTTTAAACACCAATTCATACAGGCATCCTTTCTTCTCACCATTTAGTGAGATTATATTCAGTTTTTGTTATACAAACTCTAAATCCTCTGATTCCTAAGTTCTTCTTAACCTTTAGGAGCAGCTCGGTGCGTGAAGCTCTCACTATATGTGGGGTCTGGGAATGGGTCGGACCACTCTTATATATCAACAAATATTTTCTTTCTAGAATGGTTAAGTTTTTCCTTTCTGTTCCTCTAGTCATCTAGTCTGATATATCATCAACAAATATTTACCATTGGACTTCATCTTGAGTGTGCCCCTAAGTTCATGCATTATAGTGTAAAAAGAAAACGATAAAATTCAGATCTTTGTATAGATATATGGTGGCAGAAAATGGATCGCTCTAATACATGCATGGATAACTCAGATATTAATGATTCATACAACAATGGACAGGTATCTGCTATGGAAAATGTTTCTTAGCTCAACTTTATCAAAGCAGTTTCTTTGATGCGTTTAAACTTTCCACACTATGCCTTGATACACAAAGACAAAATCTGGTCTAATAACTAACTATTATGAGTTGCTTTGTTTTCTGCTGCAGCAGCCATATGGCTGGTAAAAAATACAAATCCATTAGAGCATAGATCTGAATCCGATTGAAGAGAATTTTGTATTGCTATGCAATTTAGGCAAATATTTTCTGTTAATGGTTTGCTTTGGTCATCCCTTTCCTATTCTTGTGATGGTTTTTGATAGATGTTCCTGGTAGATTTTCTATTAGATTACATCTCAGATTATCATCTGTGATCCCTTGCGGTCTTTAATTTTCACTTTTGTTCCTTGGCAATTATTGATAACAACATTTTGAACAGAACTGCTTGTTAGATTAGGTGGAGACCCTAATTTCACCTATCCTCTTCTGCCAATCATCTCATTTTTTCTCTAGGTTGCATTTGTGAGATGTCCCTACAACAGTGCCACTACAACAAAATTCTGAAGTTTTGGTGAGGGCTGAAGGTTATGAGTTTATATTCTGACATGCCTCTACATCTTGAATACTTATGCGCTGGTCAGTGCCTCGACTCACTAAGCTGCGTCTTTCCCCCCCTAGGAATTTGAACCTGGGTTGCTTTGATACCATGTCAAAGATCCTTATCACTAAACCAAGACTCCAAAGTTGGTTGAGGGTTATAATTTTTTTTTACATGAGCAGCATCATCACCGGCTATAAAGAGAAAGGTAACAAATTCTGCAGTAACTGGTGTAATTGTCATTCTAACACTTTGAAGACTCATAAGCTGCTTTCCTGGGCAGTGCTTTTTTGCTTTTCACTATTTCTGAATTTACTACTTTCGGATTCTGTTTCTTTTACCTCCGTTATACTTTTTATGTATAAATGCATAGATGGCTTGATAGCTACAACCTCTTTTTTTTCAGTCAGCAGAGAGACGATGCGGAGGGCAATATGCAGGTCCTGTGAATGCAAGATGTGCAGAACCTATAAGGTCGATGTTGAGGATCTGCGTTGTCGTTTGGCTCAGAAACCTGCCGAAATCAGTCCTATTCTTCCTTCACAGTGCACCACCAAGGACTCAAAGGGGAGAGCTCACTGATCTCCTCGACCCGTCACTCACAAAGAGGATTTTTTTACATGAGCAGCATCATCACCGGCTATAAAGAGAAAGGTAACAAATTCTGCAGTAACTGGTGTAATTGTCATTCTAACACTTTGAAGACTCATAAGCTGCTTTCCTGGGCAGTGCTTTTTTGCTTTTCACTATTTCTGAATTTACTACTTTCGGATTCTGTTTCTTTTACCTCCGTTATACTTTTTATGTATAAATGCATAGATGGCTTGATAGCTACAACCTCTTTTTTTTCAGTCAGCAGAGAGACGATGCGGAGGGCAATATGCAGGTCCTGTGAATGCAAGATGTGCAGAACCTATAAGGTCGATGTTGAGGATCTGCGTTGTCGTTTGGCTCAGAAACCTGCCGAAATCAGTCCTATTCTTCCTTCACAGTGCACCACCAAGGACTCAAAGGGGAGAGCTCACTGATCTCCTCGACCCGTCACTCACAAAGAGGATCGCAGAAAGGGGGTTAGAGCACAAAGCTCACAGGAGCACAAAACTCGCAGAAGGAGGAAGATCGCACATAGCAGAGGGGAGCTCAAGCTCAGTTTTTCTCCTCACTCTCTCTTCTTCCTCTTTTTCCTCTACTGAGCTACTATCAACCCATTACCCTTATATAGGGAAGGGGGCAGCCGACACGGGAGAGAGGCTAGGGGGGAAAACAAAGGAGGGAGCCGACCTAGGGATGGAAGATGAGATTCACAGCGGCGGCCATCAGATCACAGAGATCGGAGGGCATTTAGAGCTATCGGGTAGGAAGAAGAAAATAGAGGAGCTAGGGCACAAGTAGTGGGGAGCTGGGCTTTTAGAGTAACGGGCCAACTTATTGAGCCAACAAAAAACAACAATCTCCACCTTTGACCCAAGGTAGTGCACAGAAGGAAAAAACACGGAACTGCAGGACTCATCATCGCTAAATTATTACCTGTATAATCACAAAGAAGATATAAGCAATGGAAGAGAATACACTAAGTAAACTCAGATCACAAAGATCGGGGTAAAATCACCAAGCATACCAAGTCCACAAAGGACCGAACTCTACCAAACGGTCATCGAGTTCAAAGGAAAAAAATCACAAAGCTACTAACAAGCACAAAGCAAGTTAATAGGCCACAAAGGCAACACACAAAGCAAAGGAAAATTACCCAAAATCAAAATTCAAGATTCTTTGACACGATATAAATTTTTCAGCAGGCAAACACTTAGTACCCATGTCAGCAGGATTAAATTCTGAGGGAATTTTCTCTAACTTGACAATACCCTTTTCAACTATATCCCGAATGTAATGAAATCTAACATCAATATGTTTAGTTCTATCATGAAAAACAGGATTTTTGCAAAGTTGAATAGCAGATTGACTATCAGAAAATACAACCACATTTTTATCAAGAAAACCAATTTCAGATATAAGGCCCCTAAGCCAAATAGCTTCTTTAAAAGCTTCAGTGGCAGCAACATACTCAGATTCAGTAGTAGATAAAGTAACAATGGGTTGTAATTGGGATTTTTAACTTATGCAAGAGCCACACAAAGTAAACACATAGGAAGTGGTAGATTTTCTATTATCCCTATCATTTGCATAATTGGAATCTACATAGCCAGCAAGTTTGACACCTTCAGAACACTTAGAAAAGGTTAATCCTACATTCACAGAGGATTTCAAATATCTTAAAAGCCACTTCAAGGCATTCCAATGAGGCATACCAGGGTTTGACATATATCTACTCAAGCAACTAACCGCATATGCAATGTCAGGCCTAGTACTAACCATGAGATACATGACAGATCCTATAGCATTCGAATATGGCACCTTCTTCATATCATTTATTTCAGTTTCAGTATTGGGAGATTGATCCTTACTTAACACAAAATGGGAAGCAAGAGGCACATTCACAGATTTGGCATTAGACATAGCAAATTTACTCAAAATTTTTTCAACATATGAACTTTGGTTTAAAACTAGAGTAGATTTGTTTTTGTCCCTAATAATATTCATGCCTAGGATTCTTTTAGCATCACCTAAGTCTTTCATGTCAAAATTTTCACAAAGACATTTTTGAACATGCTCAATAGACTTCAAACAAGGACTAACAATCAACATGTCATCCACATAAATTACAAGAAATACAGGCACAGAGTCTATATTCTTATAATACAGGCAATGATCAGCAGAACTCCTTTTAAACTTTAAAGATTGCATGCATTTATCAAATCTAATATTCCATTGCCTAGGTGATTGTTTTAAACCATACAAAGCCTTTTTTAACAAACACACATGATCAGGCAATTTAGGGTCCACAAAGCCCTCAGGTTGGTGCATATAAATATTTTTATCAAGATCACCATGCAAGAAAGCAGTAGTTACATCCATTTGTTTTAATTCCCAATTAAAATGAGCAACTAAAGCAAGCATAATTCTAACAGTAGTGAATTTGACAACAGGAGCAAAAATTTCAGCATAATCAATTCCCTCCTTTTGAGTAAATCCCTTAGCTACTAACCTAGCCTTAAACCTAACACTTTCGGATTCTTGTTTTACGTTAAACAGCCACTTACAGTTCACTACAGAACAACTAGCAGGTTTAGGAACAAGTTTCCATGTTTGGTTAATTTTTAGGGATTCCATCTCGAACAACTAGCAGGTTTAGGAACAAGTTTCCATGTTTGGTTAATTTTTAGGGATTCCATCTCACTCTTCATAGCACTAATCCATTCTTCAGAATATTTTGACCTTAATGCTTCTTTATAAGTCTTAGGTTCATTGCACTCAAGGGATTCAAACACATTAAAGGCAAACTCAGACATATTACAATCAATCAAATTGCAATCTCTATATCTTTCAGGTTTCCTAATGGTTCTTTTATTTCTATCCCTAGTGAGTTGATAATCATTCAAATCATGCATGTTATCTATTTCCTGCATATCATGCTCCACCTCATTTGGAATAATCTCATCTTGATTTTCAATAATTATATCATTCAATTTTTCTTCAGGAAATGATTTGGGTTGATTAATAATAGGCTTTTGCTCCACCTCATTTGGAGCATCATTTTCAGGAATAGGAACATGTAAAGGTAAACAAGGAAATTCATTTTCATTAAAGACAACGTCTCTGCTTATCACTACCTTAAACCCCGGTTCACTCTTATTCCAAAGCCTATAACCTTTTACCCCTTGTAGCTCAACTTGGTACACATGCGGATGAAGCTTGAACTTGATCTTTAACTATGAATTGCATGTTGCTTCACTCCACAATTCCGCCAACCTCCATTTGATATGATCGTTATGGCGCAATCCATCCATCCTCCAACTGCGTTGTTTGTCTACAATAAATACGAAAACTCAAGTACTAGACAAACAACATTAGTGGTAAATTGTTTGTTAAACATCATCAAAACAAGAAGGCCAACAAGTTCTATTCGTCCTTTCAGCAACCTTATTCTACTGGGGTGTGTAGAGAACATATTTATGCCTTTTAATACCCCAAGTAGTACACAAATCATTCAATTGTTTGTTACAAAACTCAAGACCATTGTCTGTCCTAAGAGTTTTAATTTTCTTTCCCGTTTGGTTTTCAATCATAATTTTCCAGTTTTTAAATTTATCAAAAACTTCAGATTTTTGTTTCATGAGTAAAACCCAAACTTTCCTAGAATAATCATCAATTATGGAAAGAAAATATTGGTTCCCTCCATGCGTAGGCACACTAGAGGGACCCTACACATCAGCATGTAAATATTCAAGTACACTTAGTGCACTTAGACTGATTAGGAAAAGAAGAAGTAGGAAAAATAACCCTATGTTGTTTTCCTAGCACACAAGATTCACAGAAAGGGATGGGGGATATTTTATCACTACCAAAGTGACCTCCTTTATGCAAAATTTCTAATCCTTTATTACTCATGTGACCTAATCTATTATGCCATAAAACAGATTTATCACCTATCACAGAGTTAACAAAATCAAGCACAGGTTCAACATGACAAATATATAAATTATTTTGTTTTTTAGCAGTAAAAACAGCAAGAGACCCTTTCAGAATTTTCATAACCCCTTTACCCCATTTTCCCTCCAAACCATCATTTTCTAGAGATGCACAAGAAATCAAGTTATAACGTAAATCAGGAACATGCCTAACATCCTTCAAAGTAAACACAGAACCAGAGGAAAACCTAAGGCATACATCACCAGTTCCTAAAACATTGCATTTCTTTTCATTTGCCATTGACACAAAGCCATTCTCTATTTTCTTGTAGTTTGAAAACAATGTTTTAAAAGGAGTCATATGAAAAGTACAACCAGAGTCTACCAACCAATCTGATTTACGCAAAGGATCAGATAACACAGAGTTCAAATATGCATAATCACACAGATTATTAATCATGAAAATCTCACCCATTTTGCCCTCACAGACAGCCATATTAGCATGTTCATTTTGCTTATTTTTCTTAGGCTTAGGACAATCTTTAATAAAGTGACCAGTTTTATGACAATTATAGCATTTTTTAGCTTTAAACCTGGACTTAGATCTACCCCTTCTATTTTCAAATTTTTTCTTACTTGATTCCCCATTACTAGCATTCTTTTGGTTATTAGACCTATTCTGAGGCCTACCCCTCACATGCATAACCTCACCAGAATTTTTATTTCCCCCAGAATGTTTTAAATCTAATTCCTTACTCTTAAGACCATTGACCACAACATCAAGGGTAACCTCATCTCTACCATATTTAATAGCAGATTTCACATCACTATATGAGTCAGGAATAGCATTTAGAAGGGCAATAGGAGTATAATCATTTATATGTTTATCACCAGTTAACTTAATATCTAAAATAAGTTTTGTGAAAACATCTAGATTCTCCTCATTGTCCTTAGACATATCCAATCTAAATTTGAAAAATTTTTCAAGCAAAAACATTTTACTGGGCAAAGAGGTTTCAGTATAGAGTTCTTCAAGTTTATCCCAAAGAGTTTTAGCACATTCCAAAATTCTAACTTTTCTAATCACAGAGTCAGATAAGTTCAAATAAATTGTGGAACAAGCATTTTCGTTCATTTCCGCCCGTTTATTTTCAGTGTCAGAGGTTAAATAAGTCTGACCAACAGCCCTAACGGACTTCTGTTGAATTAAGATGCATTTTATTTTTTGTTTCCAAATGCTAAAATCAGATTTTCCGTTGAACGGAGCCATACCATATTGAATCATACTATATTGATTAGCAGCGGACATTTTTCACACAGAAAAACAAACAGCAAAAAAATAGCACGATTTTGGTAATTATCCGGCTCGAAACGTGTGAAGCAACTAGCACGAACAAATGAGAAGAACGATGAACACAAAGTTCTTGTTTCAATCTCTTTGATCTTTCACACGAGCACTCCCAAAAAACAGTATTTTAATTTCTGAAAAAATTTAACAGACCCAAAGATTTACTGCCCAAAGATTTACTGTAATTTTTCAACAAAGCCAGAGATTAAACTGTAATTGATACCATTGATTTAACTGTAATTATTCAAACAGATTGAATGCAGAGGAACAGCAAAAATGGCGATGCAGACAAGATCAAGCTAATAACTACAGAAACAGATTTCCGTCACCTCACCTGAGCGAAACCCTAGGGGAGGGTTTCGACCTTACCCTTGCGGCTGTCCGGCGGCCCATTACCCTTATATAGGGAAGGGGGCAGCCGACACGGGAGAGAGGCTAGGGGAGAAAACAAAGGAGGGAGCCGACCTAGGGATGGAAGATGGGATTCACAGCGACGGCCATCAGATCACAGAGATCGGAGGGCATTTAGAGCTATCGGGTAGGAAGAAGAAAATAGAGGGGCTAGGGCACAAGTAGTGGGGAGCTGGGCTTTTAGAGTAACGGGCCAACTTATTGGGCCAACAAAAAACAACAGTCGATAAATGGGGTAGGAGAGCTATGAATTTTAAAGAAAAAATATAACTATCTCAGAATATTTGAAACAAAATTTTAATTGCAATATGTAGAAGAACTTAATCGTGCCCATATATTGGACCCATCATGCTTTTATGTGACTCCAAGGACCCCCGAGTCAGCACTGATAGGAGAAAAGCAGTGAAAGATCTGTGTTAACTAGGATTACTTATATTGGACCCATCATGCTTTTATGTGACTCCAAGGCCCCCCGAGTCAGCACTGATAGGAGAAAAGCAGTGAAAGATCTGTGTTAACTAGGATTACTACTATGAAACTAAAAATAAGCTTTCAAGTTGAAAGGGAAATTCTGGATCCGGTTGCCCAATTTCTAGTTTTGGGCTCTCCTGGGTTTGTGCGCGCGTGAGAACCCCACTACTCCTAGGCCCATTCAACACACTAAGAATTAGACAACACATTTGCACACTCCAAACTCTTTATCTTTTTCCTATGTGGGACTAAAGGTAACACTCAATTCTGAAATACACTCAAAACTCCTAGCAAGATCTTGGTGGAGAGCTCTGCTTATCAAATCCTTTAGAGTGTACGGTAAGTAATTTTGCTCATCAAGTCAGTTTAAGCCATGTTCATCCGGGACAAGGGATAGCACTAATTTCTAGCTCTAAATCTCATCTCAGAGTTCAGGATCTCTTATCCTACTTTTGCACAAGCAGTGATACTGTGAGAGAGGCCCTCCACATCTGCAAGTTATGTCCCAGTTTCTAAGGTATATGCTGTTGAGATTTGATATACTGCAGTTCCATGGGTACCAACTTTTTTTGCTCTCTTCAGAAATTAAACTATGATTTTTAATCATGGGTGAAGTGTCTTGCTTTGGTAAGGAAAGTGTGTTGGCAAGTCAGTAAATCCATGAAAGAGGGTATGAATATATTTGTTTGTTTCGTTTTGAAAAATGTAAAACTGACTTATAGATATGTAAATGCATTCATGTAAATTCTAATTCATATTTGATATAGAAGGGTAAATTTCACAATACCCTCACTTCAGTTTGGCTTTTTTGAGATAACCCCAATAAGTTGCAAAATGTGGCTTAACGCCCTAAGTTTGGCCAACTTGAGATAACGTCTGAAACTTAAAAATGTCACTTATCCTCCCATAAGTTTTGACGCCTAACCACCTAACTAACACTGTTAGTTCTGAGTGTGCACTTGAAAGCCATGTGCATCCAAATGACCAAAATGCCCCTAGGGGAGAAAATAGTTTCATCAGTTTTAAAACTTAATTATTGATTAATTTCATAGTTAGAGTTCTAAGTTGAAAAGGGCAGCTTGTTATTTTTACCAGGTTCATCTAACACAGTTAGGCAGGTTAGTTGAAAAAATATAAAGCATTTAAGATTTTTCTGAAGCAACCCAAACTAAAATGGGACTTGAATGACATTTTTAAGTTTAGGGGCTTATCAGGGGGGCTTATGTACAGTCTACCTGTTATAGAAAGAAACCTAAATAAGCAAAATGTTCAGAGAGAAGTTAGCTTTTGGTATCTTATGTTTATTTTGGATCTGTGAACTAGTTATACAATTGCAAATGTTGGACATATAAGCATATAGCTTTCATGTCCGGACATGTCAATTATGTGGACATACTTTCATGTCCATACACATCGATTTTTGGTCTCATAGGAAGTAAATGCCGGGGTAATGCAAATTTCTTCGTGAAACATTTGTACTTTGCTTATATAACAGGTGCAGACAATCTGAGACATAATTAATTAAATTTTTTTCTGATGAAGAGTCACATAGTGTAAGAAATTGCCATATGTAATATAGCAACATTAGTAACACTAAGAGGAGCTTGGTCCAGGGCTTAAAGGAAATGTAAAAGGGAATGAAGGAGGTCGAATGTTCAAACTCCAAATCCCAGGGGATCAACCGGTTGTATCACTTATTTCACGATTTTCTCCATGAAAAAAATATAACTCATTGTCAGAAATCTGATGATTACTGGATTGTGGGGGACATTGCATAGAGTTTAAACATAAGTCTACGTTCACAGGGAATAATACAAGCTTGGAAGTGGTGCAACGATGACATACCTTATACATATGACGTTCCAAAAAGTGTTGTTAAATTTCATCAAGATCTTACCAACAAAGGTTAGAAGGCTTTGGTATATAGGTAAAGTTCAATCCATCCCTCAGCTTATTCAGCTCTATATCAATGAATTCATTATGCACATCTTGATTTCTTCATGTATAGTGGGGACCATGACATGTTCAGCCCTCATATTGGCACACAAGCATGGATTCGATCACTTGACTCCTCAATTGTAGATGACTGGCGTTCTTGGTCAGTAAATGCACAAATTGCAGGGTGAGCTTCAAGTATTATTTTCAGTTTCGTGACTAGCTTAGTTTTTCTAGGAGCTAACTTCTGTACTTCTTAAAAATTTGTCACTTCATTGATGTTAAATTTGTCATATTCACGAGCTTGACATTCGCAACTGTGAAAGTAAGTTTCTTTCTGCACAAGGTTTATGATGAGAGAATCTTATGGAGAGGGTGATTATTAACTTGAACTAGTTATTGCCCATCTAGGGTGGAGGTCACACTGCACCAGAATACAAACCCAAGGAATGCCAAGCTTAGCAGTTATTGCTGGGTTAAATATTTCTATAACTCATTTGCATACCATGAAAGACCCTGTGGTTTGATAGGTAGCTGATTTTGATTTTTTTCCCCATTTTGTGTATAAATTTAAGTAGGTTTCTTGAAGCACTCACTTTTCTCCAATAGGCGTTTGGTAACAAGTTTCACTCATCGTCAGTTAGAGACGGATCTTGTGAGAAAAAGGCATTCCTAAAGATAAGTTTACATTTGTATATACATGTGAAAATAAGTGCATATACAATTTTATTTTTTTCATTTCTTTATTATTGTAGCTTCTTTAGGAGTTTAAACCTTTTATACCTTGTACCAAGTCCTGATTATTTAATTAGACTATGTGGATAACTCTCTTCATCTTCATTACACGGGAGAAAATTCCTCTAAATATGTTAAATGGTTGGTGCTGACCGTTTCAACATCTTCATGGGATTTCATCTTTCAATAACTTGTTGCAACAACCATATGGATTTATGTATGGTTGTAGGAAAATTTCTCTGATGCATTGGTACAATGTTGTGTTGAGAAGGTATCAAAGTTTATGACCACGGTATTACATAAGAAGGGCTGCTCTATGAGACAGCTCGTGTCTAAATTAGCTGGAACATTTTTTCTAGCTAATAGTTTCGTATGAAAATACTTGTACTCTTGAAATGTATTTCAAATTCAAGTTCATAAATAACCGTATACTGAATAATATAACAAATAATTTTTAGTATGATTGAGCATCAGTTGACAATGCTTTTGGGTCTGTGGTTTCTAAATCTAAGCAGTGTTTAATGCAAGTCTGTCTCCATCTTGACATTGGAGACATACTGCCAGCTTTTCTAATGGACAATTAAGATCAATGTACTCTAATTGACAATTTAGATACAATGTACTCTAATAGACCATTTAGATTCCTGCAAGCTATATTTGTTACTATGAAAGTACTTGCACTGTTGAAATATATTTTGCATTCAAATTTACAAATTGCTGAATATCGAATAATATGACTAATAATTTTTAGTATGATTGAGCATCAGTTGACTAATGGTTTTGTATCTGTGGCTTCTAAATCCTGTAATGTTTACCATCATAGGAGACAGTCAGCTCTTAAACCATTGCTCTGAGGTACCCAATTTATTTATAACAACAATGCACTTTAGACTCCTATTGTTGTGATGAATTTCACTTTTATGTTTACAACTTACGGCATGTTTAATACTATGACCAGCAATGGTTTTTGATATGTGACTTGCTAAATCTAATAAATGTTTATGGCAAGTTGCTAAACCACTGGTACAGAGATACCCCCATTTATCTTGTGCATCAATATACTCTAAATTGACTATTTACATTCCTGCACATGAATTCCTATGTGTTCTCATGTTTTTTGTTTGAGATTTAGGGATCCCTATGTGATTTAGAAAGTTATATGCTTGTAATGTGCTGTAAATCTTGGTTTAAAGAAATAATATTGTTCGTTGACCTAAAAAAAAGGAAGAATAATATGACCAATATCTTTTACTATGATTGATCATCAGTTGACTAATGGTTTTGGGTGTGTGGCTTCTAACCTAAGCAATGATTAATGCCAAGATTGTCTCCATCTTCACATAGGACAAGTCCAGCTCTCAAACCACTGGGCTGAGATACCTTAATTTATTTAGAACATTAAAGTACTCTAAATTGACTTTCAGATTCCTGCAAAGTATATATACATAGATAAACTCGGATAATAGCCCGTAGTTATAAACTCATGGCACCACCATCTATACTCCTGCTTGCCCTATTCCTGCCAATATTATTTCCAGGCTCCCAAGGATCTCCTCCTGAGCCTGTAGTCAAGTGCGAGTCTGGAAACACGTCCTGCACTGTGACCAATGCTGTTGGCATGTTTCCTGATAGAACCACCTGCCACGTGGCATCTGTCGCCTATCCTTCAAATGAACATGAGCTCCTTCGTGTTGTCTCTGACTCTTCTTCTAAGAAGCAACACATGAAGGTTGTCACTGCCTACTCCCACAGCTTCCCCAAACTTTCGTGTCCTGGTGGGTCCAGCGGTGCTGGCCTCGTCATCAGCACAGAACATTTGAACAAAGTGGTGACTGTCGATGCTGTGAAGATGAGAATGACAGTAGAATCAGGGATCAAGCTGAAGGATTTTATCGATGCAGCAGCGGAGCATGGGATGGCATTGGAAAATTCTCCTTATTTTCTAGGGGTGACATTGGGAGGATTGCTGTGTACTGGGGCCCACGGAAGCTCATTCATTGGAAAGGGTGGAGCAGTGCATGAGTATGTGGTGGGCATGAGACTGGTGGTGCCAAGTCGGATTATGGTTGATGGATACTATGCAAGGATTGTGAACTTGGAGGAGGATGATGAGGACCTTTTGGCTGCTAAGGTTTCTCTTGGTGTCCTTGGTGTTATAAGTCAGGTATGTCTTATTCCTCACTCGGTTAGGTCAATTTTGGTTTGTTTGGATTCAATGTGCATTAATTGAAAAAGGTTTGTAAAGTAAAGTAAGTTCTGTATTATCTCCTTTAATAAACTTCACAAACCTTGTCTCTATATTCAATCACCCTTACAGTTATGCAGCCTTTTCTTTTTGCCTGATTTTCAAATTAATTCCTCAAGAATAACCCTAAATTTTTTTCCTCCTGTCTTGATTCATGTAGGATTCCTTCTTTGACTTGAATATCAAATCCTAATGATGAGGACAAGAAATGACAATTTCCCTATTTTGAAATTTGAATTTTTGAATTGTAATTTAATTTTAGTAGTTTAGATTTGAATTTCGAATTAAGTTTTAATTTGGTAAGTTGAGTGATTTGAGGGATTTTTATTTGTTTTCATTTTGTTTACACGTTGTGTGCACGTAGTAGTTTTCCTTATAAACAAGGTTGTATGAGACTTGATAATTATTGAATGAATTATTGAATGAAGAAATATTTGTTAGCTAAATTTTGGTGTGAAACCTTGTGTGTGAAACCCTAGGCCTCGGGTGTGAAACCCTAGGCCAAATTGTTCTCATCTGTCACAAACAGTCGACAAACCTTCTTTCTCCTCATACACAGCCGCCAAATTTCTTCTCTCTCCTACGTCAACAATTTCCAAACCCAGCTCCTAACTCTTCTTCATCCCTCTCAACCAGCCACCGCTCCTACTCCGAGCAGCCCCCAGAATCACTACTCTCCACTCCCAAACAGCCCAACGCCGCCACCGACCTCATGCCGACACCTATCACCCGTCTCGACCCGACAGGCCATTCGCTTCCTCACCGCTTTCATTATCTACCATCTCGACGTCGTCGATCGCGTCATTGTTCAGTTCGACGCCACCGTCGTCATCATCTTCCCGCTTGACGCCATCGCTTGCGCCATCATCTAGTGGACGTCGTCGTCATCATCTCCCCGCTTGACGCCATCGCTTGCGCCGTCATCTAGTGGACGTCGTCATCCTCATCGTCGCCCTCGTCGTCGTCAGTTCACACGCCGTGGTCATCGCTCAGTGGACGCCGTTAGTCAACGCCAGTTCATCCATCGACCCATCGACCCGTCGCCACTTGATAGCCTAGTTCGACGTCGTCGCACATGTCGTCATCCAGTTCGCCGACGCCCGCCTCATTTTTCAACACCGTCACACTCGTCGTCATCCGATCTCCGTCTCGTCATCGTCGTTCAGTTCACCGTTGTCATCGTACCACCTCCAGAGGTCTCTCACATCGAGTCTGTTCAGACCGACGAAGGTTTCGTTTTCTTTCGTCCCTTATTTTTTTGTTAATTTCATTTTGTTAGTTAATTGCATGAGTATACCATCTCTAAACTCTTATCTTATATTTACTGTTGAGATTATACTTGTGAGTAGAGAGCAACTGAACAAGTGACTGTTGCAGATCTGATATTAATTTTAGAACTTACGAAATGATAATGAATACAGCGGTTATATTGTTTGAGATTGGAATTATTCATGCTTATTAATGCAAATCTTATTAAAATCTATTTGTCATATTAATCGTTTTGAATTTAATTTCTTGCCGAAGATCATCTTTTTTGGCGAAACGGTACGTTATTCGATTTAGATCGCTGATTCCGATAGACCCCCTGTCATCGTTTCACATCATTTTTGGTATCAGAGCATGGTTTTATGTTTGGAAATTTTTTTTATTTTTATTTTTTGATTAGTTTAATTGAGTCTTTTAATTTGCTATAAAAAATTATCGTTCATCTCATTTAGTTGTCAGTGCATACCATTCACATAGGTTTACCTTATCGATTAGGTAAGTCAAGTGTATCGACTAGTGAGTCCAGCATGTCTCCCGAAGTCCTAAAGAAATTCGCTGAACTAGTATCATAATTTGATAGTACCTAGAAAATTTCCTAAATGCAACCAACGAGACACGTGCTAAACTAGGAAAAGCACGTGTTTCAACTTCGCCTCCACAAGGTCAAGGTCATAGGCACATCGTTCATCGACCCCCACCTCAACCTGTGCCTGATCCACCAACCTTTGATGGTATGCTAGACCCAGAAGCTTTCTTAGACTGGCTGAAAAACATATATTAATACTTTTACTGGTACGTCCTGACGGAATCCCAGAAAGTTAAGTTCGCAGCAATAAAACTCACCGGACCCGCATGCCAATATTAGTCTAACCTCGAAATGTTAAGGCATCTTAGGGGTGAATTATCAATTTTTACTTGGCGAGAAATGATCGACGAACTGAAACGAAAATATCTCCTGCCATCGTTTTATCATAGATTGCTAGACAAGTGGCATTATCTTACTCAGGGAACCAAATCCGTAAAAGAGTACGTTGCTCAAATTGACGAATTGTTTATTCAATGTAATACCATTGAGCAAGAGGCACCAATGAAAGTCTTGTCAAAGTTTAGAGCCCGATTGAGAAGTGACCTCCAAACCGAACTCTTTGCTCGAGGAGTAGACACCCTTGAGAGAGCTTGCGTCTTAGTTCAAGATCTAGATGAAGCTAAATTCCACCAACCTCATAGGGCTCAGAATTTTCGAACTCATTCCTCCCAGTCTTCCCGTGCTACTACCTCTAGTCAGCCTCCGAGTTGATTTGACCCTGTTAAATCCTAGAAGGATGGTGATTAGGGTCTTATGCTAATCTAATCTAATTTTATGTCAATTAAAACTAATTTAACAAACTATTCTTGCCAGATAGATATACAATGTGTTATGAGCAAGAATAAGCAATATGAGCAAAGTGATATATCCTAGCAAAGAGATACTATGAGATATATACGAGGATATACAAATAACACAAGGATAAATAATCTAAACTAGATAGTGGACAATATAAGCAACAAATAATATACAAAGGCGATATAAGATATGAACATAAAAATAAGTACGCCAATGCAGTCACAAACAAACGATATGTTCACGAAGTTCGGTTCCCACGACCTACGTCTCCGCTCCTCACCTTGAGGAGATCTCTACTATCACAATCGGGTTTTTTACGTTCACCCGAATAACGTTTACACCACACAATATCGGTTTTCAATACTCACCGATCAACATTCACAATCTCACAATGTAACTACACTCCACACCCTCTAAGTGTTGGTCTCTAGCTCGTGTCCTTCCTCAAATGCTCAGAATTATCACCTCTCTAGGCTTTACTACCAACCCTACTCCTCTTAGAAGCGACCCTGTCTCTTACCACACACTCCTCTCGGTGTACTAGTGTAATACAAAGTGAATCTCTCAATAAGTACAATACAACAAATGATTGTTCTCTAATATGGATGAGAACACAATGTAAGCTCACACTCAATGATACACTCCTCACAACCCAAATTATACTATGAATATAAATACAATAAACCCAATAGGTTATGTGTATAAACAATGAGTAAATCAAAACTAAACTCAATTATGAAAAACTAGCTTGTAGAAATGATAATCAATAAACAATTATAAATGAAAGCTAGAATTTGAGTTTAGGAAAACTTCTCTAGATGACAAGAGAGAGATGAATTGAAGCTCAAACACCAATGAATTGATCTCCACTTCCTCTTGTGAAAGTATCTTCACAAACCAAACTTGAAACAAAACTACACGAAACATAAACCTTTGTTAAACCTTGTTTAAAAACTTCTTAGATTGCTTATGAGAGATGAGAGCAATGGGGTATATATAGCCACCCAAAACCTCAGTCAAAAACCCCAAACAAAAGACCAAAAAGCACACAAAATCAGAAATCTGATTCTGTACAAAATATAGCCGTTGGGCGATCGGCGATCAACCGTGGGAATTTCACTGTCGATCGCGAGCAACTCCAGAAACTATTTTGGGCTCTGGACATCAGCCGGTCGACTATGACGATCGATCGCGAAACTCTCTGGACTGCATCTGGTCGATCGTCAAGGTTGATCGTGAGTCTCTAAAAAACATCTTGAGTCTCTGGACTCAAGGCGGTCGACCGCCACTGACATGAAAATTTACAGGTTTTGAAGTAATTTTCTGATTTTGAAACCCTATTTAAAAATATCAAACAAATTCCAAAAATTATAAAACTTTAGAAAATAATTGTAGACATGATAATATCATTATTTTACAAAATAGTCCAAAACATAAAAATATAAACACTTGAGTTTTGACATTTTAGCTTAACCATGTTTTGAAACATTACAAAATGATTTTGTAGGCTTAATAAAATATATATTTGATTATTGTTAAGTCCAAAAACTGAGAATACAATATTTTCACAAAATTGTATATTTTGCAAACTTTTCAAAAACAATGAATATGATTTCATTGCACTAAAAAAATTTGATATTGGTAAAATCATATATATGCATATAAGTATGAAATAAGAAATGCATTTTCAATTGTATTCAATTGTTTCATATTAAAACTTAAAAACTATCAAACCAAAACATATATGTATATATGTATAACTATATATATACATAGGAACCACAATTAAAGTGTGTATATATATAACTATGTATATATATAAAAACCAAAACTTGTGTTGTATATATATATATATATATATATATATATATATATAACTACATATATATATACAAAGAAACCAATAAAATATGTGTGTATATATGATTGAGCTTAAAGTACTTAACACACATAATATAAACGCCTAAACTAGATTACCCAAGCTATAAGTCTTCAATAAGCTCGACTTGATACATTTGCGGATGAAGCTTGAACTTGAATCTTTAACTTGAATTACGTAGCTTCACTCCACTAATCCGCCAATCTCCATTGAATTTGATTGTGAATGCTCGATTCCATCCATCCTCCAACATGTTGTTTGTTTACAATAAATAAAAAATCATAAACACTAGACAAACAACATTAGTCGTAAATTATTTGTTAAACATCATCAAAACAAAAAGGCCAACAGACCCTAGTTCTTCCTAGTCTACAGTCGATCCTAAGGGCAAGAAATCAGAGAGATTTCTCCAAACTTAGCCCAATATTTCAGTACTATAATTGTCAAGGATACGGGTACGTCGCTAGCATCTGTATGACCCCGTTCAGAGTTACAATTAATAAGCCGCCGATAACAGAATCAAAACCTCTTATTGAGGAAACCGTTAACCAGGCCGTAGATTTGGATAGAATCTAACTCTAGCAAGAAATTTTGGGATAGTAAAATGAAAAAAACCATGCACTTCCGTTTCTTCTGAAACTACCCCGACAATTGTGAAGTTGATTGAATTTTTATGCAATGACAACGCTCCGATTATTTCCCAAACTACCCCTTTGATCACGAGGTTCATTGATGTTATCTTTGTAGTTGTTCCTGAAATTGAAACTCCAATTCTTCCTGAACTCACTCCAGTAATTAAAAACGTTGTTGATTTTCCCCACGTAGTCCTTCCAGACAAACATGACACCCGACACATTCTTGAGGATATCTGTATGGAAGTTGAATACCAAACTGAACCTAGTGAAATAACTACCATATTAGATGTCAAACCCCCATGCATTGTCTCGATAGTCACTCATGTACACTAATCCATTTTAGGAAAATATAGTGATTAGGGATTCAAGTTTGAGCACAAGTGTTTTCTTTCCCTTTCTCTCTCATGTTAAGCGCACAAAAACACTCACCCGCCATACATTTGCTTGCATGTTCCTCACTATCATTGTTAGGATAGGAAAATTTTTATGCATTTTAACAAAGAAACACCTAATTATTCCATTTGATAGAGGACATCATGCATGTTAAACACTTCGTTAAGTTATATCTGCCATTGATCATATTGTTCAAGTCTGCATTTCATCGTAATCATTTGAGTTGATTCACATCATTTTGAATTGCATTGGTCATATTTAGGGAATCAATGATCTAATTTGAATTGTTAATTGAAATGTATGATATTGAGTCAGGACATAATTTAAAACTGTTAATGATGATATTTGAGATGGTTTGGACTTGTCCAATACAGTTTTTTTTATAGCTGTTTAAGATTTGACATGATATTTATGAACTTTTTTACTCTTGAAATAATTAATAACAACATTTATATTATTGATTTGGTCATAGTTCTATTCTCAATATTGAGTGATTAAGAAGTTCACAATGTTATTGTCAGTCCACTGAAATAAGCCTGACCCTAGACTATTGTTTTGAGAGTTCTTTCGCTTTACCCCACTTCTATATATTCACCTATACAATAGTGAATTTTGATAATATTTTAGATGGTGAATTTATAATGTAATTTAGCTAATGATTTGACATGCAGGAAAGTAACTGACGACAGATTAAGATGCAGGCAGCTTATATTGAAAATGATAAGTTTCTGTAGCTAACTCGACGGAGTCGAGTTTTCTCCTACCCGGGGATAATGATGAGGACAAGAAATGACACTTTTCCTATTTTGAAATTTGAATTGTAATTTAATTTTAGTAGTTTAGATTTGAATTTCGAATTAAGTTTTAATTTGGTAAGTTGAGTGATTTGAGAGATTTTTATTTGTTTCCATTATGTTTGCACGTTATGTGCACATAGTAGTTTTCCTTATAAACAAGGTTGTATGAGACTTGATAATTATTAAATGAATTATTGAATGAAGAAATATTTGTTAGCTAAATTTTGGTGTGAAGCCTTGGGTGTGAAACCGTAGGCCTCGGGTGTGAAACCTTAGACCTCGGGTGTGAAACCCTAGGTCAAATAGTTCTCCTCTGCCACAAACAGCCGACAAACCTTCTTTCTCCTCATACACAGCCGCCAAATTTCTTCTCTCCCCACGTCAATAATTTCTAAACCCAGTTCCCAACTCCTCTTCATCCTTCTTAGCCAGCCACCGCTCCTATTCCGAACAGCCCCCGGAATCACTACTCTCCACTCCCAAACAACCCAACACCGCCACCGACCTCATGCCGACACCTACCACCAGTCTTGACCCGACAGGCCATCCGCTTCCTCACCGCTTTCATCATCTACCATCTAGACGCCGTCGATCGCGTCATTGTTCAGTTCGACACCACCGTCGTCATCATCTTCCCGCTTGACGCTATCGCCTGCGCTGTCATCTAGTGGACGTCGTCGTCCTCATCGTCACCCTCGTCGTCGTCAGTTCACACGCCGTGGTCATCGCTCAGTCGACGCCGTTTGTCAATGCCAGTTCACCCATCGACCCATCGACCCGTCACCACTTGATAGCCTAGTTCGACGTCGTCGCACATGTCGTCATCCAGTTCGCCGACGCCCGCCTCGTTTTCAACACCGTCGCACTCGTCGTCATCCGATCTCCGCCTCGTCATCGTCGTTCAGTTCACCGTTGTCGTCGTACCACCTCCAGAGGTCTCTCACATCGAGTCTGTTCAGACCGACGAAGGTTTCGTTTTCTTTCGTCCCTTATTTTTTTGTTAATTTTATTTTGTTAGTTAATTGCATGAGTATACCATCTCTAAACTCTTATCTTATATTCACTGTTGAGATTATACTTGTGAGTAGAGAGTAACTGAACATGTGACTGTTGCAGATCTGATATTGATTTTAGAACTTACGAAATGATAACAAGGTTTTAAATATCGGATGTCGGGTTCATGTCGGATGGCTGAAATCCATATCGGATAGCGAAAATCGGGGATATATCGGGGGACATTGACTAAATATCGGATTATCATATCGGGTAGTATGTAATCTAAGCATTCATAAATTCAATATAAGCATACTTTATAAATTCTATAGACTAAACATATAAAAAAGTAAATAATATATGGATTTGAGTTCATAAATTCTTTCTATCGGGTTCATAAGGAACCCTTAAACATGAGAACGAGTCAAACGGGTTTGGGTGTTTATCATTAAATCCAAACCCGATAAAAAAACAAATATTAAAAAAAAGTACCATATCGGTCGATTTTTTAAAGCTAAAAAATAGGTCGATATGCCCGATATGACCCGGATATTTCCGATTTGGCCCTGAAAACCGATATACGAGTTAAAAACGTCCATGTCGTGTCGGTCAAGCCCTCAAACCGATATGTCGGCCGACATGTCGGACATGTCGGCCGATATTTAAAACCTTGAATGATAATGAATACAGCGGTTATATTGTTTGAGATTGGAATTGTTCATGATTATTGATGCAAATCTTATTAAAATTTATCTGTCATATTAATCGTTTTGAATTTAATTTCCTATCGAAGATCATCATTTTTGGCGAAACGGTACGTTATTCGATTTAGATCGCTGATTCCGACAGACCCCATGTCATCGTTTCGCATCACCTAATCATCTTTCAATCGTAATTCAATTCTGTGTCTCTGCAACTACAACAAAACTCAGATGTTGTGATGAGTGTTTAGGGTTATAATCCTATATTCTAACATGGGCCCGTAGATGGTCCTTCTCTTATGGGTCAAAAGCTTGACTCATAGGGCAGTATTTTTTTATCTGCTTTAGAAAATCGTGGTCAATAGGATTTGAACCTAGATTGCTCTAGCACCATCTTAAAGTCCCTTGCTGCACCAAAACTCTCGAGTTATGGGTAGTGCTAAGCATTATAATTTTATATTCAAATAAATTTCAAATGAAATTGTTTCTTTTCGGTCAAATCAAATCTCAATCCAAACAACGCAAAAGGATAAATCCGAATGTGAAGAAACTTATTGAATTTGGAACCTTTATCATTGTAAGGTAGTATTCAGTCGGCTTTGTAAGTTCCTGTTCTTTGTTGAGCCTAATATTTCATTTGATAGATTGTAGTATTGAATATTTTTTCAAACATAATGGATTTATAATCTTACGGACTTGCATAACTGCATCTTAATAAACATGTATGCATTGATTGCTGAGCAAATATGACTTTTCCTCTTTTATTTAGAAAAGAATTGAATGTTTAAAATACAAGTAGGTGACCCTCCAGTTGGAGCCAATGTACAAGCGCTCAATCAGCTATCGGGTCACAGAAGACACAGATTTTGAGTACAGTATCGCCTCTTATTCCAAAACTACTCATTATGGTGATATTGGATGGTACCCTTCTCAAGGAAAGGTGGTGTATCGCGACGATGTGAAGGTCCCAATCTCAGTACCAGGTGAAGGCATAAACGATTTGCTATCATCACAACCCTCATCCTTGGTTATGGCTGTCCGATCTGCAGGTGAATTTCTTTTACTTGTTACTAATTTTTATGGCTGATAAAATTTTGATGATAATGCTAAAAATCGTAACTATTTGATTACTATTCTCTACCTAGAAAACCAATATCGGGGATATATCGGGGGACATTGACTAAATATCGGATTATCATATCGGGTAGTGCGCATATGTATAATATCATGTCCTAAATGTAATCTAAGCATTCATAAATTCAATATAAGCATACTTTATAAATTCTATAGACTAAACATATAAAAAAGTAAATAATATATGGATTTGAGTTCATAAATTCTTTCTATCGGGTTCATAAGGAACCCTTAAACATGAGAACGAGTCAAACGGGTTTGGGTGTTTATCATTAAATCCAAACCCGATAAAAAAACAAATATTAAAAAAAAGTACCATATCGGTCGATTTTTTAAAGCTAAAAAATAGGTCGATATGCCCGATATGACCCGGATATTTCCGATTTGGCCCTGAAAACCGATATACGAGTTAAAAACGTCCATGTCGTGTCGGTCAAGCCCTCAAACCGATATGTCGGCCGACATGTCGGACATGTCGGCCGATATTTAAAACCTTGAATGATAATGAATACAGCGGTTATATTGTTTGAGATTGGAATTGTTCATGATTATTGATGCAAATCTTATTAAAATTTATCTGTCATATTAATCGTTTTGAATTTAATTTCCTATCGAAGATCATCATTTTTGGCGAAACGGTACGTTATTCGATTTAGATCGCTGATTCCGACAGACCCCATGTCATCGTTTCGCATCACCTAATCATCTTTCAATCGTAATTCAATTCTGTGTCTCTGCAACTACAACAAAACTCAGATGTTGTGATGAGTGTTTAGGGTTATAATCCTATATTCTAACATGGGCCCGTAGATGGTCCTTCTCTTATGGGTCAAAAGCTTGACTCATAGGGCAGTATTTTTTTATCTGCTTTAGAAAATCGTGGTCAATAGGATTTGAACCTAGATTGCTCTAGCACCATCTTAAAGTCCCTTGCTGCACCAAAACTCTCGAGTTATGGGTAGTGCTAAGCATTATAATTTTATATTCAAATAAATTTCAAATGAAATTGTTTCTTTTCGGTCAAATCAAATCTCAATCCAAACAACGCAAAAGGATAAATCCGAATGTGAAGAAACTTATTGAATTTGGAACCTTTATCATTGTAAGGTAGTATTCAGTCGGCTTTGTAAGTTCCTGTTCTTTGTTGAGCCTAATATTTCATTTGATAGATTGTAGTATTGAATATTTTTTCAAACATAATGGATTTATAATCTTACGGACTTGCATAACTGCATCTTAATAAACATGTATGCATTGATTGCTGAGCAAATATGACTTTTCCTCTTTTATTTAGAAAAGAATTGAATGTTTAAAATACAAGTAGGTGACCCTCCAGTTGGAGCCAATGTACAAGCGCTCAATCAGCTATCGGGTCACAGAAGACACAGATTTTGAGTACAGTATCGCCTCTTATTCCAAAACTACTCATTATGGTGATATTGGATGGTACCCTTCTCAAGGAAAGGTGGTGTATCGCGACGATGTGAAGGTCCCAATCTCAGTACCAGGTGAAGGCATAAACGATTTGCTATCATCACAACCCTCATCCTTGGTTATGGCTGTCCGATCTGCAGGTGAATTTCTTTTACTTGTTACTAATTTTTATGGCTGATAAAATTTTGATGATAATGCTAAAAATCGTAACTATTTGATTACTATTCTCTACCTAGAAAACCAATTGGAGGGAGATGAAGATGCAAAAGGCAGATGCCAGAGGGCTGAAACAGAGATGAAAAATCTTCTCGCGATGGGTATGGGGTTGAAGAGTAAAACTGGTAGCATCCATAACTTCACAGGATATCCTGTTATTGGATACCAAAATGATATGCAAGCTTCAGGTACGCACATCTAAAACAATCCAAATTTCATTGAACATATCAAAATCCTAACTTGTTCAACTGCAGGGTCATGCTTGAATAGCCCTGAAGACAACCTGGACACAATCTGCGTATGGGATCCTCGAATCCCTGGACTTCTCACTCATGTAACTGCACTGAGCATTCCATTCTCCGACATCACTAGCTTCATCACCGATGTAAAGAAACTACGTAATATGAACCCGGAGGCTCTCTGTGGACCTGAGCTATATGATGGAGGCATACGATTGAGGTTTGTCAAGAACTCCACTGCTTATCTTGGCAAAACCTATGATTCAGTTGATATAGGCCTGATCTACTATCGCTCTCATGATCCTAATCAACCAAGAATATATCAAGATGTGATTGAAGAGATTGAGCAGATGTTAGTGTTTAAATACAACGGACTGCCTCATTTTGGTAAAAACAGGCCTGTTGGGTTTGTGGGAGTGAGGAATAAGTTGGGGATGAAGGGGGATAAGTTTGTGAATGTGATGGAGAGGTATGATGAAGAGGGGTTGTTTTCTTCGGATTGGAGTGATGCAGTGCTCGGATTGAGGGGGAAGGTTTTGATGGTAACAGAGAAAGGTTGTGCTGTTGAAGGTTTGTGTATTTGTTATGCAGATGAGCATTGTTCTCCTAATAAAGGGTACTACTGTCAGCCAGGGTTGGTGTACAAGGAGGCTAGAGTTTGTAGGAAGACAACTAGAATTGCTTGTGAAGAGAGGGAAGGGGTGCTTGATTCGATCTTATGAACTATCGATGTGACATTTTTAAAATTGTAGCAACAAATGCTGAAACCAATGTGTTGGGTGTTTGTTGTTTGAAGATAGTTCCTAATGTTGGGTAGCAAAGCCTATGAAATGAGATGAATAAGATTAATCTAATTTTTTTTTCTTCAATTGATTCAAAATGATTAGCCCTGTTTGAAAACATTAGTCCAAGTATACATGGGTGTGCGCACGTGTGTGTGTGTGACAATATTAGCGACAGCTTGGTCTCGTTATTTACAGTGGTAACCATGATATGTTCATCCCTAATGGCACGTGAGCATAAATGGACTAAGGGTGAGCTTCAAATATTTGATCAATTTCGTGAATTGTTTACTTTTCCTAGGAGCTACATCTCTCCTTCAAAATTTGGTCACCTGACATTTGCAAATGTTAAAATGAGTTTTGGTCTGCAGATGGTTTTATCATTAGAAAATCTTATGGAGAGTGAGATTCTTAACCTGTGTACCTTTCCATTGTTTCTAGGGTGGAGGTCACACTGCGCCAGCATGCAAAAGCCCAAGGAGCGCCAAGCTGTGTTTCATAGATGGATTTCTGATGTTCCTCTATGATGTATTTTTTCCATATATTTTAGTGGGTATTGCAAGGGTAAGTATTTCGACAATTCAATTCCATAACGTAATAAAATATCTTATGATGTGATATGGTGGATCCTTTTTTCTTCTTAATATCTCTAGAAGCACTCATATTTCTCCGAGATTCTGTGTTCGTAGAATGGGTGGTTAATTAGGAAAACATGCTCACACGTTATGTATTTAGGGTTGATCTTATGAGATAAATTTACACGTTTACATACATATGCATACAAGAGGACGCATATGTATGTAATTTGGTGTATGCCTTTATTTATAGATCCTAAATTTGTTAATTTTCTTTCTTACATGGAGAGGAAATTCTCCAAACATATTGGAAGCAATTCGTGTGAACTTGTATCTGCTTCCTACTGCATTTATCAACTGTCCTTCAAGTCTTATTAGAGGTTTAGTTTCACCACTACTCTCTTCGAGAGGATTTAGCATACCTAGGGACATTAGGCTTCTTTTATTTCCATTTATCGTTTTATGTTAACATTTACAATTATTTGCAAGATCTCTTCATGGGTTTTTATCTATCATTAATTTGTGGCAACAACTATGGGGATCTATGTATGACTAGAAAATTTAAAATTTCCTCTGATCGCATTGGTACAGTAGTGGACTGTGAAGGAATCTCATCATCTTCTCATCTTATCTACGTTTATGACCGTTATATTACATGAGGACTACTCTATGAGAAGGCTCATGTGCAGGTTAGCCTGAACATGTTGTGTAGCTAATAGTTTACTGTTGAGATGTATTTCAAATTCAAGTTTGCAGATTATGGGATATTGAACAATATGACCAGTGGTATTTTACTATTAGTGAGCAGCTATTGACTATTGGTTTTGGATGCGTCTGAACCTAATCAATTTCTAATGCAAGTTGTTTGTCTCCGTCTTCACATTGGAGACAGCCAGCTCTTAAACCAATGGGCTGAGATTCCCCAGTTTATTTATACTCTAGATGCAGCCTTCCATTTTTAAGTGGGGCCTTGAGATTCAATGTAAAAACCTCTTAAATGGGCTCAAAAGGATCATCCGACTTCATTTCAATTGTGCTCAGTGTATATCACCTTAAATTGACTATTAACACTGCGAGCAAATATATATAAAGGGTAAATTTCACAAAACACCCCTGAATTTCAAAATAACGCTATACCGGTGAACTATTGGAAATTCTCATAACGGTGTTTACAGCTAGAGTAAAAAGGTTTAAAATACTCTTTTTACCTTTTACCAACCCTTAACTAAAAAGGGTAAATAAAAGCTCGGCTGCAGAACCTACTAACTCTCTAAACTATTAAATTTATCTCTGCTTTCCCTCTGCACTATATTTGGTCTCAGCTGCATAAACTATTAAGTTTGTCCTTGCTTACCCTTTGAACAATTTTCTATCCTGTTGTGCCCCCTGCTGCACTACCATCGTTCTCTAATAAAACCATTTAGACAAGTGGTAACTTAGTATTGAATTTGATAGTTCAGGGTGTAAAAACGGATAAATTTTATAGTTTATGGGGGGAGGTGGGACCAAAATAATTCAAAAGATAAGGAGGGAACAAATTCAATGGTTTAAAGGGCACGTAGGGACTAAAAATAGTTACAAGCTAAAGAAGGGACTATTAATAGTTTAGAAGCCTAGAAGTTAATATTAGCAGACAGGGATAAATTGTCTAGGAGTTATTCAGGTGCCCCAAAGTTCAGCGGGGTTTTGTGAAATTTACCCCTAATATAAGACCCTGCTAGTTGTCCATAGGTGATATTGTCATGGCACCGCCAACTATAATCCTGCTATCCCTGTGCCTAGCAATCTCATTGCCAGGCTCCCAACAGTCTCCTCCCGGGCCTGTAGTAAAATGTAACTCCGGCAACACAACCTGTACTGTGACCAATGCGTTTGGCACTTTCCCCGACCGAACCACCTGCCACGTGGCAGCCATCGCCTACCCTACCAACGAGCATGAGCTCCTCCTCACTGTCTCCGATGCTTCTGCTAAGAAACAACACATGAAAGTCGTCACCGCCTACTCCCACAGCATCCCCAAGCTCTCGTGCCCTGGAGGGCCCAGCGGTGCTGGCCTCGTCATCAGCACCGAGCATCTGAACAAAGTGGTGAACGTTGATACTGCAAAAATGAGAATGACTGTGGAGGCGGGGATCAAGCTGAAGGAGCTTATTGATGCAGCAGCGATGCATGGGCTGGCACTGGAACATTCTCCTTATTGGCTTGGGGTGACCTTGGGAGGATTGCTAGGTACCGGGGCCCATGGGAGCTCGTTAGTTGGAAAGGGTGGGGCTGTGCATGAGTATGTTGTGGGGATGAAACTGGTGGTCCCGAGTCGGATTTTGGTTGATGGGTACTATGCAAGGGTTGTGAAATTAGGGGAGGATGATGATGACCTTTTGGCTGCTAAGGTTTCTCTCGGTGTGCTTGGCGTTATAAGTCAGGTGTGTCTTATTTTTTTTTTCATTCACATTTTATCGATTGAATTAGTTTCTATAGACCAGTAGGTTTTATCATCTATGTCATTTCTTCGGTTTGTCTTCTGAATGAAGAAGCTTATTAAGTCGGGAACTTTTCTCTTAGACGTTAGCATTCAATCAACATTCTACATTTATCTTCTGAGAATGCTACATCTCATTTCAAAGATTGTAGATGAATTGTTACATCATTATCAAAAGTATGGAATTTACTAGAGAGTTGCTTGATGTACTTGGCATTAATTATAATCTGATATCCTGAAGTCCATCAATTTTTTATTTTTTTACCTTCAAAAACGTCATAAAATTTAATTTTTTTCGAAATGACACCCCGATGTTTTGTCAACTTTACACTTCATTACATTCCGTTACATGATTGTAGAGGACTGTTTAGAAGGTAACAGGTGATTGTCATAAGATATTTTAAAACTTTATACCCTTATATTGAAAGGGATTCTCTCTTGAATACCTTTCTTCCTTCTCCCTCTATTTGGCGAAAAAAACCCATTTAACGCTATCCTGAATTCATTTCTTCATTTTTCCCCCCTAACACAATACTGAGATGTTGCAGGGAAAGTTTTTCCCTTTCACTTTGCACATGCTAGTATCAAGATTATGGGGTTTTTTTTTCTCACTTTTACATGCACAAATACAACTTTTTAATTAAATATTTGAACACTAGCAGGTGACCCTCCAATTGGAGCCAATGTTCAAGCGCTCGATCAGCTACCGGGTCACAGAAGACGCAGATTTTGAGTACAGCATAGCCTCGTATGCTGAAACTACTTATTATGGTGATATTGGATGGTATCCCTCTCAAGGTAAGGTTGTGTATCGTGATGATTTCAAGCTTCCAGTCTCAGCACCAGGCGAAGGCATAAACGATTTTGTAGCTTGTCAACCACAAACCCCATCCTTGGCTATAGCTGCCCGATCTGCAGGTACATCCCTTAAAAGGGTAAATTGCAGGTAACTCCCCTAGTATATTCCTACAGTAGTACCTAATTATCACTCGAAAATTTTATTAGCACTTATCACCCGTCAATAGAGAGAAGGGACCGGGTTATTTTATTCTAAAATGTGAATTCAAGAGTGGTCAGTGCTACTGAAATAGTTGAGAGGTGATAAAATGCACCTGAAGGCTAGATGATGGAATTATCTGCAATTTACCTCTGCTAAAACTCTCGACTGTATTTCTATGATAAGTCCAAAATCTTAATTCTTTCCCCATTATTTTCTACCTAGAAAACCAATTGGAGGAAGATGAACATGCAAAGGGAAGATGCTTAAGGGCAGAAGCAAAACTGAAAAATCTTCTCACGACTGGTATGGGATTAAAGAGTAAAAACAACGGAGTCTTTAACTTCACAGGATACCCTGTAACTGGATACCAAAACGATATGCAAGCTTCAGGTGTTCATCTCTAAAAATATCCTAATTTTCATCGACTATATCTCAACCCTTACTAATTGAGACCTGTTAAATTACAGGATCATGCTTGAATAGCCCTGAAGACAACCTGGAAACAATCTGCATATGGGATCCTAGAATTCCTGGAATTCTCTACCAAGAAACTGCACTAAGCATTCCTTTCTCTAACATCACAAGCTTCATCACGGATGTAAAGAAGCTCCATGATATCAACCCAGAATCCCTCTGTGGACCTGAACTATACTACGGAGGCATACACCTGAGATTCCTCAAGAGCTCCACAGCTTATCTTGGTAAAGCCCACGACTCAGTTGATATAGACCTGACCTACTATCGCCCTCGTGATCCTAACCAGCCGAGAATATATCAAGATGCTATCGAAGAGATTGAGCAGATGTTGGTGTTCAAATACAAAGGGCTGCCTCATTTTGGTAAGAATAGGAATGTTGGGTTCATCGGAGTGAGGAACAAGTTGGGGGCACAGGGTAATAAGTTTGTGAATGTTATGGAGAGGTATGATGAAGAGGGAATGTTCTCTTCGGAGTGGACCGATGGAGTTCTTGGATTGAGAGAAAAGGATGTGGTGATAATGAAGAAAGGTTGTGCACTTGAGGGGCTGTGTATTTGTTTGAGTGATGAACATTGTGCTCCTGATAAGGGTTACTACTGTCAGCCAGGGTTGGTGTATGAGGAGGCTAGAGTTTGTAGGAAGGTGAGTAGGATTGGCTGTGAAGAGAGAGAAGAGATGCTTAGTTTAAAATTGTAATGACTAATGTTGATTAGGGATTAGTCGGTGAGATATTCTGAAGATTTATAATAAAATTGAAGGATTATCAGATAAAAGGAGATCTAATTTAATCTATAGAAAACACAAACTTATAGTCTCTAACATCAACATTTTAATCCTTTTAACCTTTGCAGTTTTTTTCAGAATGTGGACTGAAAGTGAGTGAGAGGAGAGAGAGATTAGTTTTTTGCTCTATTATCTCTCTTATTATTAGTCTTAGGCCATATTGTTTACTTTTTATGATAACCAAAACAAAACATGACGGGGTTGAATATTGTTAGGACATAGTCCATACAATATCTCTTGTTTGAATAATGATAAACTTTTATTTGGTACTGATATTTATTTGAGATGATATAATATAGGTATATATAGGTATAAGAATTATACGAGGCGAAACGACGGGAAAATTATTTAGGAGAAATCTTTTCATAGTGAGAAAGCACCTTGATAGAAGAAAGAATTTATGTAAAATTATTATCCAAACCACTGTTAAAATCTTGTTGTTCCTAGTTGGTTGCTATTTATATTTGATTATCATTGATTACTTTTATTTTATCTTTTTTCGCTATATATTCTGTATTTTTAATGAAAATTGGTAGTAACCATATTCACGCCCTCTAGGCTTGCATCTCTTATCCAACAAATTTCACATCATGTCACTAGTAGAAAACTATGCATCCTTGATGGCAATTCCTGTCAAGGATGCTAAGAATCTCATCAAGATTGTATATCCTTGATGGAGGCCCTTCAAGGATAGCATTCCTGTCAAGGATGCTAAGAATCTCATCAAGATTGTATATCCTTGATGGAGGCCCTTCAAGGATAGCCCGTCAACAAATGTCCTGTCAAGAATGTCAACATCCTTGATGGGCGCCTGTCAAAGATGCACATCCCTCACAGAACATCCTTGCCATCAAGGATGCTGAAGCTAATTTGAGATGATATAATATAGGTATATATAGGTATAAGAATTATACGAGGCGAAACGACGGGAAAATTAGTTCAAAAGCTAATTTCAACCTCCTAACCATCAATGATAGGCATCCACCATCGATTATAGGAAGAGCTCATCGATGGTCAACAATATTCATTGATGATTTTTACTCCAGACACTTTCATATCATCGAGACTTCTCAACCATCAGTGGAACCTCAATGTCATCGATGGTCTAGAGTCACCATCAATGATAAACACGTTGACTGTAGAATTTCTAGATTTAATCTCAGTCATTTGTCGTTACTTTTTTCTACAATCTCCACCAAACTTAGTGTATTTCTTTCCTAACCTATTGAGGACTTCATATCATTGTGTGTGTGTGTGTGCGTGTGGGTTAACCCTTGCAGACTCGACAATCTCTCACTCGTCACACACAACATTTTCGGATCATTTTAGCAAGGAGAATCACCCTTGGATTGATATTCTTATACCGCTCTTCATCGCAGCTACGCTTATATTCATCAATGGTTTGGTTTGTTTAATAATAAACTTGTACCGATGTTTCTGATATTTTGAGCTTTAATTGTTTGTATTGGTTTTGGTTTGAACTTGTTTTCACAGCGTACTCAAGTTGGTTTAAATTGAAAGTTGGGACTAACTAGGGCTAGGTGTTACTCATTGGTGAAGAGTTAGGTTAGATTATTGGTTTCGAATAGATTTCAATGTATGGTCTTGTAAGGCTGATAGGCAAAATCGCAAGCGCACGGACTCGTTGTAGCTATCAAGGTCGATCCCACAAGGACTAGGGGTTATTACCAAGTTTTACGTTTTCAACTAAGCTAAATCAATGAGTAAATTAGAAGAGATTTAATAAAAGAAATAAAATTAAACAATAAGTCGGGGATGGAATTCAATATAATGAAGAGCCAGGATTGGGTTTTTACCACAACTTCGATGCTCAATGATGAATTATTTTAGTTCTCGGTGTTGGTTTAAACTAAAGAGGGTGAATTAGCCTAAATTAATCTAAAGCCTCTTTCAAGGTCTAAAGATCGTGCCTAATCAATCTCAATTAACCTACTTTCGTGGAATCAAGATTAAATTAAACCCATTAAGCTTTATGCTAATCCAAATCAAATCCCCAAGGAATCTAGCCTACTTTCGTGGTTCGAGCTCCCTGCTTAATTTCTAGAGATCCGGTATTAATCTTCACCTTTCAGTCCTTCAATTAATTACCTATGATTGCTAATACGGTGATCAAGCGAATCAACAAAATTAAAACACTAGAAATCAAGTTCAAAGATTTAAACTTTCACCAAGAACCTATATCAATTCATCATCAATCACCAAAAAGTTGGGTTCTTTCCCAATCCTAGACAAGAAATCTACTCACACATGATTGGAATAAGAGAAGACATCAAATAATTATGCAAATCAATCATAAGAAGAAATAAATCAAAGAGATGAAAGAATTAACCCGTCTTTCAATTGAAATCTTTAAAATAAGAACTTGCAATCCAATCTTCTACAAGAGATTAATGTCTTCCTTCAATACTTGAACCCTAGAATAGTTGCTAGTTGATGGCTAAAAGAACATAACAAAAGATATCCAAAACCCTAAGTTAAAACATCTATTTATATGTCCTCAAAAATCTGGAAAATAACTAATTCCCGCGCCACCGGTGTGGTCTGCACCACACCAGGGTGTGGTAGGGGCTGTTTTGCTGATTTTGTGCTTGTTTCTTCAGTTTTCGGTATTTTGGCTATAACTTTTGCGTCAGACCTCGGAATGAGGTGATTCAAGTTGCATTGGAATCCTGTGGAAGAGATCGACAACTTTCATCTTTTGAGTTTTTCTTGATTCAAACTGCATCATGGTCGAAATTCCAGTTCTTCATACTCGTGCATCCATTTTCTTCACGAACCATGCCTTCAAAATCTTGTTGTTGCTTCAAACTCTTGTAAAACTTCCAACGATCATCAAATCTTTCAATCTTGAGCCAATACCTACATATAAGAACACAAACCACAGCAGTATCCTCGATCTAAACACGAAATATGCATTAAACACTCGTAAATCATGCTTAAAACACACTAAGATAATGCATATTTTACGTGTTTATCATAAGCCTACTAAATTAAATTTGTGATTTAGGAGAAATCTTTTCATAGTGAGAAAGCACCTTGATAGAAGAAAGAATTTATGTAAAATTATTATCCGAACTACTGTCAAAATCTTGTTGTTCCTAGTTGGTTGCTATTTATATTTGATTATCATTGATTACTTTTATTTTATCTTTTTTCGCTATATATTCTGTATTTTTAATGAAAATTGGTAGTAACCATATTCACGCCCTCTAGGCTTGCATCTCTTATCCAACAAATTTCACATCATGTCACTAGTAGAAAACTATGCATCCTTGATGGCAATTCCTGTCAAGGATGCTAAGAATCTCATCAAGATTGTATATCCTTGATGGAGGCCCTTCAAGGATAGCATTCCTGTCAAGGATGCTAAGAATCTCATCAAGATTGTATATCCTTGATGGAGGCCCTTCAAGGATAGCTCGTCAGCAAATGTCCTGTCAAGAATGTCAACATCCTTGATGGGCGCCTGTCAAAGATGCACATCCCTCACAGAACATCCTTGCCATCAAGGATGCTGAAGCATCCTTGACTAGCTGCCATCCAGGATGATTGAAACATTCTTGATGGTGTGGCTGTCAAAGATGCACATCCCTGTCGTCAAGAATGTCATATTTTCATTAAATTTTGTTTATAATCTAGATTTCCTTGTTTACAAAATAGTTTTTACACAATACAAGATGCAATTTACCATGTTTGTAGAATATTTTACTCAATAATAGTTTTGACTATACCACAATCCATAAATCTATCAACAAACACAGTAATATCATAACATTCAAAACCAAACCATAATCAACATATCTCTCAAGACCCATAATATCAAATATATCAATAATTCTTAATCTCTCTCATTCTTCCAAAATGCACAATACAAAAAGATCCAAAATTAAATCAAACAAGGTGAGTCCATGATTTCCTAAAACAAAAATCATTATCATAATCCTCGCAAACATGTCACAATCCCCACAAGGAAGTCTAGGATATAAATACTACAAACTAAATAAGCAAACATATATATCTCACACATGTATGTAGGAGATACAAAATATTAAGAACTCAAAAATTGAGGTCTTCTACCTCGTTCATGTACTTATTTCCGTAAGAGATCCAGTCCTTGAGCTGTAAATCTCTCTATCTTTCCCACTTGCTTTCCAATATCCAACATATGTTGCTCTATTAGTCCTCAGCCTAGTTGAGTACCTTCTAAACTCGAAGAAGCACCATTCTTTTTCTCGCATATTTGCTTTTTTTACAAATTCAACCATACAATTGAGACTACAAGAAAAAATTATCAGAAAAAAGAAAAGAAGAAAACAGGGCTATGCTTTAGACCTGGGAGTTGCCAGGGCTCGCACTTGTTGAGGTCAATGTCGGAGATGGCTCGGCCAATTAAGGTGTTGTCAACAATTTTTGCTAAGGAGTGATGAGCTTAGCGCGATGAAATCTGAAACCTGGAGGCAACTTTCCTTCATTCTTCTTAAACTGTTGTACATACATCTCCACCAACAATTATGCACAATTGCAAATAAGGAATAAAGATACAAAAACATAACTATTCCATTATGTTTGCCTTAGAATTCAAAAGTAGCAAATATAACTTTTAACAAGAGGTTATTTGAGGTAGTTACAAGTGCTTGCGATGAAATGGAACTAAAATAAAAAAACTGCAGGGAAGAAAAAAACATGAAAAAAAAGACAAAATATGTTTTAGATGATTAAACTCCAAATTTAGATAATACATGATTAACATAGCAAAAACAAGAGCAAAAATGATACCAGTAAGTAATAGAGGCAATAGCAAAAGAACCTCTCCCACTAAGCAAAGCAAAGAGAAGGAACAAAGTTAGGAT
>NC_033801.1:42078172-42081782 GCF_001876935.1 Asparagus officinalis | reverse complement strand
GGGTTATTTGGGGGATTCAAACAAAAATTGAACAATAAATTACTAAAAATACATAAAAAAATTATCTCATAGGGAAGAAAGGTAGAGATGGCACGAAAGGATATGGTGACTAATAGGTAGCAATCTCGGTGAAGATAGATTTCAAATTTGTTAACATAGCTTTAACTTTGAAGTTCTGATGCAGTGGAAGGATTCTGTAACAATTCGTGAAAAAGTCATTCCTTGACATTTTGAGCACATCCACAAATTAGCTAAAACTTTATGTAGAATTGGATTAGAGCATCAAGAACTGAATAAAAAATCTTGACGCATTCAGTTAAGCCATAGATTCAGTTATGTATAATATTATTTTTTCTCCTATTCCAAACCCGTGAAGAAAAATTCTATAGTAATTTACAGTTTATATAAGAGATATGAAAGTAGGAATTATGTCTATCATAAATATCAAGGAACTTGGAGAAAGTGGTGATGGAATAGAAATTCGCAGATATAAAGTATTTGAGTAAGCGCAAATTACTTATTGAATGCAAAATAAGCAAGATAGAAAAAGTTTCTTGAAAGAAGGTAATAAATTGAGGAAAATTCTTACCTTAAGCCCATCGTAAGATTTGCTTGTTTAGCTATTTCCTCTCCAAATTTGCAAGGACTCATTTGCCTCTGATTTTTTTTGCAAAACAATAAGAAAGATTGTCATTGGACTCGAAAGGAAATACATCAGCAAGTTTCATGTGAGCAAAGATCATAAAGTACTAGCTCAAATATTAGAAAGAGGAAGTACATGGAATTATATGTGCGTAAATGTCATCTTCCTGAAGGCAGAATTCAAGTATATATGCCCTTTAGATAATGGTAAAGTTAAAGATTTGACTTTGTGATTTGAGGACATAATTTGTTTAATAAGTCTCACCTTATCTCTAGGATGATGGAGTTCTAAGTACTACATCATAAGAAGAGCCCATCAGATATCCATGTTTGTTAACCTCAAGTGTTGTGATATCCCAAAACTTTCGCTACCTAGATTTGTATTTCTTCATCGAGCACACTTGATAGCACATTGAAAAGAACTACCATTTTCACTTACACCAAAGGATTTAGGATAAAACTTGACTGAAATTCAAAAAATCAATAAGCAAGTGAGTTTTCCTCTCATGAAACCTTCGAGAATTTTTCTTTTACCCCTCTAAAACCCAACCAAAAGATAGTATAACTATCAATCAATAAGGCTAAAAATTCTAGTAATCAACTCGCCATAAGTCAAGCCAACCTCACCATCTTTAGCAAAATCTAAGCTTTACTATTTGCCCTCTCTGAAAAACCACTCTTCACCATCAACAACAACCTACTCACTACTCCGACAACCACCACTTCCCTCTGCAAAACCTCCACCGCCCCCACCACTGTCAACATCACCGTCACTGCATTCTCTATCACCATCGCCCTCACCAACCCTCCACTGCCTCTTTTCCACCAGCGCTAACCGCTGCCTCGATCCCTCCCTCAATTTTACACATTAACTCCACCACCGCAATCATCAATCCAACTCCCCTTCTTTCAATTTCCCTAATAAATTACAAAAATTAAGAAAACTTGAGATTAGAATTAGGGTTACGTAGATAAAGACTACGCAATAGTTAGAGATGAAGCAAGAGGAACCAGAAGGTGATGATTTCGGTGATTACAGTGACGGCGATAGGATGTAGGAGTTGAGAGAACGTGGAAGGTAACTATGACGCCCCTGTTTTCACACATGGTAGCAATCCAATGTGAACCCAGAGATGTCAAACCTGCCATACACCCACACTGTATAATAACACGTTTCTCCAATCACAATAATATCCTCTAGTGGAATCAAATAGAAATGCAGGTACGAAACAAGCAAAATAAGGGAAATAGATACAATAGACAAGATGCAGAAAGATATATCTCATAGATGAAATCATGTCTCAAATAATCTAAACTGAAATACAACTGATCTCTGAAGCAAATGTCGAATATCCCAAAACGAATCAACTGAAAATCGTACTAAGGTAAACTGCCTCAACAATACAAATATAAACTCACATAACTGAATGGAAACATAAAACTACTGTGGAGTTCCTACTAAAAAACCCTGTGACAACGACTATGCAAGGACTCCGTCATCCTGTGACTCTTTTACAAGGAGATACTCTCTATATTTTTTTTCTTCTCTCCACTCTTTTATATAAGAAGTTGTTTCTGGGATAAGTTTTTCCTTAAGGATTTGGAGCCTGTTTATAAGGTTTGGAAAAACACTATGCACTAATAAAATATAATATTTTTACTGTGCGTTCACTGTGCATCTTTTTTATTTTCAAAGAATTCGGCTTCTTTCGATGAAAGAAATATTTCGTAAGGCCCACCTTAATTGTTTTTTCAATCATTGCTGCTACCTTTGGCTTTGCCTGTTACTGACAGTTATTGTAGGTGAATAAGTTTTAACTATCGATGGACACATTGTTTATCGATGGACAAAGGCCCATCGATTGGCAACGATTGAGTCTACGTTTAAAAAATTAATTTTTAGGTTTTTGTTTTCTCTCTTTCTCTCTTACCATTTTTTTCTTTTACCTAAAATCCTAGCCTCCACATATCTCTGTGATTTTTTCAATCTTCATCAAGTCTTTTTGATCTTTTACAAGCTCTTCGTGTTGATTATTCATTAATGTAATATCTAAAACCCTAATCTCAATCTGTTTTGTGTATCTTCTTTGCATTTTGGGTGACTAACGAGTTTTTGTATGAAATTGATGCAATGTTGGTCAAAAATCATTGTAAATATTGATAGAATAGACATATACATGTTATTGGATTGATTATGTGAATGTTTTGCAACCTAAAGTTAATTGAAAGTGTGTGAAAATCAAGTTTTAGGGCAAAATTGACTAGGTCTGATTGATGACTCTTCATTAATCGACAGTCAGGATGCGAATTGATGGGTGTTGAGCCAATTGATTACCTAAGGCTGATTTTTTTCCTGAATCTGATTTTTACCGATAGTAAAACTTTACATTATCTAGTCTTGTTCTTTATTTCCTTGGATAAATTTTTGAAACAGTCCTATTTGGACTTTTATTTGCAAAAAATGACCCGTTCCGAAGTTAATTTTAAAAACCGACCTGGTTTCAGCCCTGTCACTGAAACCAGGTCGATTTCTGAATTTTTTTTTACGAAACTTCACGGGAGCTCCCGTGAAGTTTAGCATATTTTTAAACTTCACGGGAGTTTAACTCCTATGAAGTTTAATTTCTTAAATAAACTTCACGAGGGTTGAACACCCGTGAAGTTTTTTAACTTGAACAAACTTCACGAGAGTACAACTCCCATAAAGTCTGTTGTGAGAGCAAAAAACTCCACAGGAGTTCAACTCCCATGGAGTTTCAGTCCCCAATTGCCAGAGATCGGTTCGCTGGTAATTGGTGACTGAAACTCCATGGGAGTTGAACTCCCATGGAGTTTTAGATTGCCTATATAAGGCGCAGTCCCGTGACCCACGGGAGTTACACTCACTTCCGCTCCTCAAACCAAAACCTTAACCCTCTCTGCCTCGCCCCTAACCACCACCTTCACCCTAGGCCCCCAGCCCACCAGC
>NC_033801.1:42072547-42078162 GCF_001876935.1 Asparagus officinalis | reverse complement strand
GTGTAAAACCCCAAAAATTTGAATATTTTGTGATAAATAATAATAAATATGTTATATATTTATAAATAACATATTATGATGTTTGAGTATGCTAGGAATTGATTTGAGATTAATTCAATATATATATGTATATATATAAGAGCAAATACACAAATCATGCTCGATGTATAAATCTGGAAATTTATGATCAGTGGAGAGATATTGTATTTTACACACTGATACATTGTGAATATGAAAAAAAATAAAAGACCAAAGTTGTAGATATCTTCTGTAGCTTTCCAAAAAATCTTTAATCACCTCATTCCAAGGTCGGATACGAAAGTTATAGCCAAAATACCGAAGAGTATATTTCTAGTCAGACTGGGTTTTCTCGTTTCGGGTTTCGGGTTTTGGGCTGTAGTTTTTTGGGTTTGCTGTCATATATACACATGTTTAAACATGAAAAACACCTTTTTTTCTCCTGTGTTCCAAACCCTAGCAGCCTCTTTCCCCCTCTCTTAAACCCTAGTTCTTTTCTTTGGCAATTTTGAGGGATTTCGGAGGTTTTTTCAGCGGGTTTTGTGCAGTGCAGCGAAGGGGATTGGTTCTCTTTCATGTGGCAGGAGTTTTTTAGCATCTGAGGCGAGTAACATCTCGCCCAACTCTGCACCCTTTTATTTTTCACGTTTTATTAAGTTTTATTTGGATTTTTCGAGCCTAAAACGTATTTTTAGTGTACAAAAGATAGACCTTTATAACTTATGAAGTGAGAATACATTATCATAAATTTTTAATTGATTACAACAGTAACCTTGACAAATTTCAGATCTGAAATTTATTAATCATGAATTGAATCATAAGTTTTTGCTTTTAAAACGTTTAAACATGTGTATATAAATGTTTAGGGTTTCGACGATATATTTACATGCTAATATTTCGTTTTATGTTGTTTCATATATGTTGATATCAGTAATATTATGCTTGGAAAATAATGGTATCACTTCTAGATTTGTTTTGAAGCAGACAGAAACATGTGAAGGGTTTCTGCCTGTTTCGGTTGATTACCGGCAGAGTTTGTGCATGTTTACTTTTGTTGTGTGCTTTAATGTGAACGAGGAGTCGCCTCAAATATTTGGCGTTAGAAATTATTATTTATTATGTATCTTCATATGTGAGCTGGCTTGCGGACATGAGTTTAGATTTGCACACCGAGACACGTGTGAAATTAGTGTATATGCATCCTTTTCATATATCTCATCGATATTCTACACATTTCATTCAGTCCATGTGTTGGGCAATTATTATCTGCAGTCTATGTGTTAGACATTCATCATATTCAGTCCGTGTGTTAGACATTCATTAAATTCAGTCTATGTGTTGGACATTCATCATTCAGTCCATGTGTTAGACAATTTATATATGCAGTCCATTTGTTGGGCATCCACTACACCTAGTCTTAGTCCATGTGTTGGACACCTGTTTAAACCTTGAGTATGACACTTACACTTACATAGGCTGGACATGACACTTATGTGGGTTTTGACATGACATGGTATTTGAGTTCTGAGATGTGTTAGTCTTCTTTATATTATTGTTCATGTATTAGATCTTGGGTTTGGTATTTAGGAATTTACAATTTGAGATACAAGGTATATACATGAGGGTTTCCTTGTTTGGATTATTTCGCTCAACGTACCTATGCTCGTGTTGTAATTTCCTAAATACTAAAACCCTCTTATTGTTAGGATCAATGATTTTATGTATATATGTATTAACTGTATTTTCTATATGCAACGAGCCCTCTCCCTTGGGGTTTGTTGTGATGTTAATCGCTAGCGCTTTGACGCTCGTTGTCCCCTCCCATTTCAGGTAACGAGCCAGGTGCACGGAGAGTCAAAGGTTGATGGCGATACTTATTAGCGTCCATCTTTTATTTGTAGTTTTATTTTATTTATGGAGCTCCACTGTAGACATTTTGCTTAGACATTTGAGAGTTATGTTCTAGAAGTTGTAAAGGCTGTGCGCCTTATTTCCTTTTATCAGATATTCTATATTTAAGACTTGTTGAGATCTCCAGACTAGTTATTTCAGAGATTCACTTTATATTTTGGTATATTGGAAGATGAAATATCATTTTTATCTCTATTATTTCATCATATATCTCTTGTATTATCATTTACTTGCTTTTGTACCTACACCTGTTATTGACTCTACTAGAGAGATAGTAATTATGATGGTGAAACATGTTATTGTACGGTGTGGTGCATGGTAGGTTTGACATTCCTGGTTTTATCTCGGACTGTAGCCTTGTATGAACCCAGGGACGTCACATTAGGGCATCGACAAATTGAAGGTAAATTCATCTAAATTTTTTTTCTTCTTTTCTTGTATATTCTCACTATTTTGTGGTGATCTCATGTAAAAAATTAGATTTTAGAAATTAATTGTGGATTGTTTATGATTTTTGTGAAGATAATTTAAATAATTTTTTGGATTTAGAGGGGGAATTGTCAAAAATGTAAAAATTAGTATTACTACATATTTAGGAACATCAAAATATGAATTTGGGTAAAATTATGGTTTTCTAAAATTGATATAGGATTTAATGGTAAGTAACAATTAAGTTCTAAGTTTTTTTTTGTGTAATATTGATCTTGAATGTTTTATGAACATTGTTATATGATTTTTGTATATTCTCAAATTAAAGGTAAATTCATCTAAAGTTTTTTTCTTTATTTCTTGTATATTCTCACTATTTCGTGGTGATCTTAGGCAAAAAATTAGATTTTAGAAATTAATTATGGATTGTTTATGAATTTGGTGAAGAAAATTTAAATAATTTTATAGATTTAGAGGGTGATGTTTGGAGAGAAAATTGATTTCGTTGACGAGTTCATTACAACTTTAAGCGTTTATAACAAACTCAAAGAAATAGTCTTTTTATAAGACTTTCAACAAAAGTTATAACTTTCTTTTGAACAAACGCAACGGACTCTTATTCTCCGCTGCTTACGTGGGATCTTGGCCTGTGAAGGGGATGTGTATATCCGTGGACCACGAAATAATCAGATCAATCTGGAGCTTCGTTGATCCGTGAAGGAATTAAGAAACCAAAGAAATTATCTTGACAATAGCCAGATAACTACTCTTCTCGAGATCACCGTAACGGGGCAATCTCAAGGAAAGGAATCGGGAACTGTGGATCTGACGAACTCCTCTTCTCTGTGCTGAAGAACTCGATCCGATCTCCTCCTCTCTTCTAAAATTCATGCTTCTTCAGTGTTCAATTAGGCAGGGCTTTGTTGACGCTCGAGAATTCTAGATCTCTGCAAATGAAGCCCCTAGGGCCGTATTTATAGGCTTTGGATAATATTTAGATCAGTTAGAATAAATCTGGGTGAAAACAGCTTCAAAATAGAAAAAACTGCCTTTTCTGGGCTACAGACACCCACGGTGTCTCGGCCAAGGCTGAGACACTCGCAGTGTCTTAGCGTTGGCCGAGACACTCGCAGTGTCTTAGCTTTGGTTCTGGGCACCGTTCTGCGCGTCCCGTCCATTTTCATCGTATTTTTGTCGTCCGAACTCAGAATTACGTGATTCAATATGCATTAGAAAGCTGACAAGAAGATCTACAAGCTCTCATGGTTGAATGATATGTGGAGTAGACAAGATATGGGGGCATTTTGTGTTTTCATAAGAGAAACGTGGATCCCGATCAGTTCGTGTTTTCGTTTTTCTGAAGTTTTGTTGCTTCACACAGTTCGTCGACTCACTTCATGCGCTTGTCAAATAAGATTGTGTGGCTTGGATAGTGACATCCATTGTCTTCTCTCTATCTCAAGCCATGTGTGGGAATCTATAGGCATTTTTAGACGCCTACAGATACCCCCTCCAAAGTGTTTCAGTCTCGTATCTTTTATAGAAGAGCCTAAAATACTTTGGATGTGATCAGTCTAACCTTCAGTCAGTGTGAAAGGACCTGTAGTTGGCTTCGATTCTTGACTTCTTTGATTTTTAATTTATTTTGATGAATAGCTGAAATTCTTCCAGCGTTGCGTTTATCGTCTGGCCGTCGTCGAAGTTTCGAATCGAACTTGGTAAGTTGGTTTTGGCTCGTGTCATTAAGTTGACTTTGAATTGATTATCTCCATCGCAACACATTGAATGGTGTTGACCTGGGGCTACGAGTTGACCAGTGTTGATTTTAGGATTTCGCGTTGATCGGTGTTGACTTTAGGGTTTCGCATCGATCGGCGTTTACTTTAGGGTTTCACGTCGATCGGCGTTGAATTTCATCACAACTTATTAATTGGTGTTGACCTAGGACGCATTGACCGATGTTGACTTTTATCATAACGCGTTGACTGGTGTTGACTTAGGGCTACGCGTTGACTGGCGTTGACCTAAGGTTACGCGTTGATCTGCATTGACCTAGGGTTACACGTTAACCGTCGTTGACCTTAGGGTTTCGCGTCGATCGACGTTGACCTTAGGGTTTTGCGTCGATCGGTGTTGACTTTCATCATAACGCGTTGACCTAGGGTTACGTGTTGACCGTTGTTGACCTTAGGGTTTCGCATTTATCGGTGTTGACTTTCATCGTAACGCGTTGACCTAGGGTTATATATTGACCGTTATTGACCTTAGGGTTTCGTGTCGACCGACGTTGACTTTCATCGTAACGCGTTGACTGGTGTTGACCTAGGGCTACGCGTTGACCGGCGTTGACCTTAGGGTTTAGCGTCGATTGGCATTGACTTTCATTGTAATGCTGGGCGTTGACCTTAAGTTACGCGTTGACCGGTGTTGACCTTATGGTTTCACATCGATTGCTGTTGACTTTCATTACAACGCGTTGACTGGCATTGACCTAGGGTTACGTGTTGACCGGTATTAACTTTAGTGTTTCACGTCGATCGGCGTTGACCTTAGGGTTTTGCATCGATTGGCATTGACTTTCATTGTAACGCGTTGACTGACGTTGACCTAGGGTTACGCGTTGACCGACATTGACCTTAGGGTTTCGTGTTGACCGGCGTTGACTTTCATCGCAACACGTTCAATGGCGCTGTCCTAGGGTTACGTGTTGACCGACATTGGCCTTAGGGTTTCCCGTCGATCAGTGTTGACTTTCATTGCAACGAGTTGACTGGCGTTAACCTAGGGTTACGCGTTGACCGGCGTTGACCTTAGGGTTTCGCATCGATCGGCGTTGACTTTTATCGCAACATGTTGACTAGCGTTGACCTAGGGTTATGCGTTGACTGGCATTGACCTTAGGGTTTCGCGTCGACCGGCGTTGACGTTAGGGTTTCGCATCGATCGACGTTGACTTTCATTACAACGCGTTGACTGATGTTGATCCAGGGTTATGCGTTGATTGGTGTTGACCTTAGGGTTTCGTGTCGATCAACTTTGACTTTATTACAACACGTTGACTGGTGTTGACTGATGTTGATTTTTATCAGAACGTCCAAAAATGGGCAAAAACACTATAAAAACATCATAAAACTACCTGGGGGACCCGGCCTAGGCCCGAGACACTGAGAGTGTCTCGGCCTTGGCCGAGACACCCCCTCCTTTTTTTGGTTGTTCTCTTTTTGTACTTTCATCCCCTTTGCTTCAAAATTCAAAAT
>NC_033801.1:42033241-42072537 GCF_001876935.1 Asparagus officinalis | reverse complement strand
TATTCCTCTTTCTTCTTCTTCTTATCCAAACTCTTCCTCCAAACCCATCATTTTCTTTCTTCAAGAACTCTTGACCCATTCAACCTCTTGCATTTAAAAACCCTTGCCACCCCTTCAAAATTTTGGATTTTATCCCTCTATTGGCCGAAAAGCTAGGGTTTGAGGAATCTCCATCTTCAAGAGTTGGGCTTTTGAATTGGGTAAACTTCTCTCTAAAAATCCTCATTGTATGCTTGATTTTGATTTAAGAATCTATGGATTTTATAGGAAAGATTAAAACTTTATTCTTGTAATGTGGGTATGTAATCAAGAACTCATGAATTTGTATGCAAAGATCATGGCTTTTTGCTTTCATAAAGTGGGTTTTGTGAGAGAGGATGAGTCTTGAATGTGGGCTTTGAACAAGGCCGAAATTTGAGGGGTTTTTATGCAAATTTAAAAGCCAAAATTTTTTGGGGGACTTTGTGCATAAGTGGGCTGAAACTTTGAGGGAATTTTTTTGCAAAAGGACTGAAATTTTTGGGCTTGGATTGTATGCTAATTTGGCCGAAAATTATGAGGGGTGCTTCATGCAAAAAGGACAAATTTTGTTGGGGGTTTTGTGTAAAAAGGCTAAAAATTTGTTGAGGGGCTTTTTTTACGAAAATGCTAAAATTTTGGGGCGGAAATTTCATGAGTTTGAGCTACATACCCATGGCCAAATTTTAAATGTACTCATGGTCAAAGTTGAGCCTCGAACATGAGGGGTATTTTGCGTATTACTGTGACGCCCCTGGGTTCACACAAGGCTGCAGTCCGAGGTGAAACCAGAAATATCAAACCTGCCATGCACCACACCATGCAATAACATGTTTTACCATCACAATTACTATCTCTCTAGTGGAATCAACAACAGGTGTAGTACAGAGCAAGTGAAAGATCTTACAACAAATGCTTGATGAAATGATAGGACTCAAATTAATACATCTCATCAATCAAATAAGCTGAAGTACATAGTCAAAGTCTAAAATGAACAATAAAGATCTGGAAACCTCAACATGTCTCAAAGTACATAATGTCTGATACAGGAAATAAGGCACACAGCCTTTACAACTCTAGAACATAAACCTCTCAAGTCTAAAATGTCTCAAGTGGAGTAAAAAAATAAATACATCTAAAAAGAGGATAATAGACACTAGTATGGGTCGCCCTCAACCTGCGACTCTCTAGGCTCCTGGCTCGTTACCTGAAAGGGGGAGGGACAACGAGCGTTAAAGCGCTAGCGAACAACATCACAACCAACCCTAAGGGATAGGGCTCGTTGAATAAGAAAATACAGTTAATACATAATAATATAAATCATTTACACAAACATTAATGGGTTTTAGTACTTAGGGAAATACAACACGAGCATAGGTACGTCGAGCGAAATAATCCAAACAAGGAAACCCTCATGTATATACCTTGTATCTCAAATTGTAAATCCCTAAATATTAAACCCAAGTTTTGTCACAAAAAAAATAAAGAAAATAAATACAACCCTATCTCTACCAATAAAAATATAAACCTGTCAAAGCTACAATAGGTGACATGTCCAGCCTAGGTAGCTATTATGTCCCAGCCTCATACAATATGTCGTGAACCCAACATGCTCAAGGTTTAGCAAAAAGTTTAAAACATGACAGTAATGGATTATAGTCCAACACGAGGACTTTTATGGATTATAGTCCAACACGAGGACTGCGTACCAAAAAAGTTATATATATATATATATATATATATACTTATATACACCCAGCGGGTGATTTAAACAGAAGCACAAACGAAACAGAAAGCAAATACTGTGATGAGTCGACTTATGCTCAATTATGAGTCGACTCAGCAGAATACATTTGATAAAAGGAAAGGACTTCGTGAGTCGACTCATGGTTTGTTATGAGTCGACTCATGACTTATGGGTCGACTCGTATACTGACGAGTCGACTCAGCAGAATCAAAAAGGCAACGCCACTAGACTTCGTGAGTCGACTCATGACAGTCCTGGGTCGACTCAACCTGATGAGTCGACTCATGATGAGTCGTGAGTCGACTCACGGGCTGAACAAAGCATTTCTCACAACTGTAACTCGTTCAACTCGATCCACACTTCCATTTACTGATCTACACTTCTATAGCCATCGATTCTCGACTATGATACAGTGAGAAAAAACATATTTATCATGAGAAACGATTTTCTTGTAGGTTAAATCTAACATTTAACTCCTATTCATGAAAGAAAGCATTTAATCAATATAAAACTCATATTTTTATTCTTTAAATAAAATTCCAGATCTGGGTTTTCATCAAAAACTTGTTGATGGGGATTTAAAATCTGAAACACATGATTTCTAGCATTAACCCTAACAAGGATATTGATTTATATTTGAAAATAAGTCTTAGGCTCAATAAAACTCATGGAAAAATAGTTGTAAACTCTTAAAAACATGGGAGAAAGATTGGACGAGATGTTACTCGCCTCAGATGTGATGAAGAACAATCCCCTTTGCTACAGTCTACAAGAAGCTGCTGAAATCCCCCAAAAATCGCTTAAGAATGCCCAAAAACGAGCTAGGGTTTTGAGGGGGAGAGGGGGCTAGGGTTTCTCTGTGGTTAGCTGATGAAATGAGGTGTTTTCGGGTAGAGGAGAATATATACGAGTTGATAAAACCCGACCCGAAACCCAAACAAACCCGACCCAGAAAAACCAGAAAAACCCCGATGAGTCGACTCATGCTCTGTTATGAGTCGACTCATGACTCATGGGTCGACTCATAAGGTGATGTGTCGACTCAGCAGAGCCATTTTTCAACAGGGGTTGATATCATGAGTTGACTCATGACAGTCATGGGTCGACTCATGAGCTAAAATCTGGGTTCTATGACCCTGCTGTTCGCCAACTCGTTCGACGCTACTCCTGTGCTGGTTGACACATCCATAACTCATCAAAATCACGGGGTTTTACATTCTTCCCCCCTTAAAAGAATTTCGTCCTCAAAATTCAGGAAATCATAATCATCTCATAAAGATACTTGAAAAACACGATAAGGGTCTAATCCAACCCGCCCACATACACATTTCGCAATACTGAATGCTAGTTAGCACATAGCGATATTCATACTTAACGATCTAAAATGATAATATTCTTACTTAACCCCAAATCTAACGGAACTAGTACGTCGGGCGAAAAATCCAAACAAGGAACCCCCCATGTATATACCATGTGTTCCGTAAGATTAAGAATTAAGTAAAAATACCCTCATTCTAGTGTTAAATATAAGTATCAACATATATAGATATAAATATACAAGTAAGAAGTCATATCATAAATACTTTAATTAGTTTTACCTGCTCGAACAAGTGTGGGTAGTCGCGTCGCATGTCCTCCTCGCGCTCCCAAGAAGCTTCCTCAACTCCACTTCAGTTCCATTGAACTTTCACCAATGGAATCACCTTGTTCCTGAGTCTCTTGTCTTCTCTAGCAAGTATGGACACTGGAATCTCAATAGTCGACAAATTATCCCGAAGCTCAATCCCCGGTGCATCCAACATTCGCTGCCGCTCCTCATCATGCAAGTGCTTCTTGAGCATAGAAATGTGGAATACATTGTGTATACTAGACATAGAAGTTGGAAGATCTAGTCTGTATGACACAGCTCCAATGCGCTCCAAAATCCGGAAAGGTCCAATGTATCTCGGTGCAAGCTTTCCTCGCCTCCCGAATCGTACCGATCGTCGCTTGGTAACTGTTGTTATAAGCTAATTCTACCAATGGAATATGATCCTCCCAGCTACCTTGGAAGTTAATGACACATGCCCGTAACATGTCCTCCAACACCTGATTCACCCTCTCCGTCTGACCATCTGTCTATAGGTGGAAAACACTGCTATAAGATAGCTTGCTGCCAAATGAGTCCTGAAAACTCCTCCAAAAATGCGAAGTGAAAACCGATCCTCGATCCGACACGATCGTATCCGGAACTCCGTGAAGTCGAACTATCTCTCGAACGAAAATTCTCGCATACGCCTCAGCTGTATAAGTAGTCCTCACGGGAATGAAATGTGCTGACTTCGTCAACCGGTCCACAATGACCCAAACTGAATCATTCCCCTTCTTCGACTTCGGTAATCCTACAATGAAATCCATAGAAATGTCCGCCCACTTCCATTCTGGGATAGGCAATGGCTGAAGTGTGCCTGCTGGTCTCTGGAGAAATGTCCGCCCACTTCCATTCTGGGATAGGCAATGGCTGAAGTGTGCCTGCTGGTCTCTGGTGCTCTGCCTTCACCTGCTGGCAGGTAAAACACTTTGCCACATACTCTGAAATCTCCCTGCGCATACCACTCCACCAAAAGTGCCTCTTCAGGTCCTTGTACATCTTTGTGGTCCCTGGATGTACTGTGTATCGAGTACGGTGTGCCTCATCAAACAACTCCCTCTTTAGCTCTGCACTGGCTGGCATAACCAATCTACCCTTCATCCGTAGACCTCCATCTGCTCCAATGGTCCAATCGGCCTTAGGCTCTTTGGAAATCTCCTCCTTACGGATTTGAATCCAAGAATCCTCCAACTGAGCTCTAACACCTCTGCCGCTCCAAGTTTGTTGCACTGATATAGCTTCCAAAAATACACTAGTGCCACCAAACTCAGGTCTAAAATCAAAATGGCTAAGAGTGAGAAGGTCTCGGTGCAATGAGCACCTCAAAGCCGCAATCTGATGTCGACGCTTCCTACTCAAAGCATTTGCTACGACGTTCGCCTTCCCCGGGTGATACTGAATCGCGAACTCGTAGTCCTTGATAAACTCAATCCACCTTCGCTGCCTCTGGTTGAGTTCCTTCTGAGAGAAAAAGATATTTCAGACTCTGGTGGTCTGTGAACAGCTCGAACTGCACTCCATACAAGTAGTGCCTCCATGACTTCAGTGCAAATACCACTGCTGCTAGCTCCACGTCATGAGTGGGATAGTTCTGCTCATGCACTCTCAACTACCATGAGATATAAGCTACTACTCTCTGAGTCTGCATAAGGACGCCTCCTAATCCTGCCAATGATGCATCTGTGTAGACGACGAATGTCCTGTCGTTGCTCGGAATAGTCAAAACTGGTGCTGAGGTCAACTTAGTCTTCAAGTTATCAAAGGCCTTCTGGCATTCACTTCTCCAAATAAACTGTACACCCTTCTTCGTAAGGGGTGTAAGTGGCGTCGAAATCTTCGAGAAGTCCTAGATGAACTTCCTGTAGTATCCTGCTAATCCCAAAAAACTGCGAATCTCTGATACTGTCTTTGGTGGCTCCCAATCAAGCACTGCTGTAACCTTAGCTGGGTCTACTGATATGCCCTCTCTGTTGATGATGTGACCGAGAAATCTGACTTCTGAAAGCCAAAACTCGCACTTGCTGAACTTAGCATATAACTGGTGCTCCCGTAGGGTCTGCAAAGCTAAATGGAGGTGCTGCTCATCATCTGCCTCCGATCTCGAATAAATGAGGATGTCGTCGATGAAAACAATCATGAACTAATCTAAGAATGGACGAAAAACCTGGTTCATCAAGTCCATGAATACCGCGGGTGCATTGGTCAACCCAAATGGCATGACCAAGAACTCGAAAGATCCATAGCGCGTGAGGAAAACGGTCTTGGGGATATCCATCTCCCGAACCCGCAACTGATGATAACCAGAACAAAGATCAATCTTCAAGAAAAATCACGCTCCCTGTAACTGGTCGAACAAGTCATCAATCCTAGGCAGTGGGTACCTATTCCGGATAGTGACCTTGTTCAACTCCCGATAATCTATACATAATCTCATGCTGCCATCCTTCTTCTTCACGAAGAGGACTGGCGCGCCTCACGGAGAATGACTCTGACGAATAAAACCCTAAGCTAACAACTCGTCCAACTGGGTCTGAAGCTCTCTCATCTCAGCTGGCGCCATGCGATAGGGTGCGCGGGATATCAAGGCTATGCCCGGCTGCAACTCAATACAAAACTCAACCTCTCTCACAGGAGGTAACCCAGGTATATCCTGAAAGACATCCTGATAATCCGAGACAACTCGAGTCTCTAACAAATCAGAACTCTGATCCCGCAGCATCACCTCGTCGATGAACGCCAGAAATGACTCCGCAAAGCGATTGCCCTGAGAAGTGGCCACAATCATCTCGGACCCATCGGACGCTCGCTATATGACTGTCTTCACAAAACAGTCAATACTAATATGGTAGGACGACAACCAATCCATACCAAGAATGACATCAAACTCGGACATATGCAAAACTATCAGATCGACTATGAACTACGACTCGTCTAAACTAACGGTACACCTCCTACAAACGCTCTCCAGAAGCGATACCTCACCTAAAGGGATGGAGACTGATAAAGGGGTGTCTAGAGGCTAAGCTACGAGCTGGAGTCTAGCTATAAATGTATGCGAGATGAAAGAATGCGAAGCTCCCGAATCGAAAAGAATACGGGCGGGAACGGAATTCACAAGGAACGTACCCTCCACAACTGCTCCGCTGGCACCGTGATCACGGGGAACCACTGCATATACTCTGCCTGTGGCTGAAGACTGCTCTACTGCTAATGCTGGAGAATATGGGACAATCTGCCCCAGGGGAGCCTCCTGGACTGCTCGAACCTGCCCCTCTGCCCTCTGCGTCGCTGGCGGTGCCTCAAGCCTGTTCTGCTGACCCTGACCTCTGCCCTACTGTCGTTGCTGCTGCTGGTTCGGACCCCTGCCCTGCTGAGCTCCTGCTGGTGCACTACGACACTCTGATGCCTTGTGCCCGACCTTGCGACAGTTAAAACAAGATCCCTGGAACTTGCGCTGCTGATGCACTCTCTGATCCTGCTGGGGTCCCTTCTTATGAGGGTCCTGCTGCTGCTGATGCTGATGCCCTGACAAAGGTCTATTGTTCTTACCCTTATCCCCGCTTTGTCCTACCTTAGCCTTCCCTTCCTTGTCCTTCTGGAACATAGTAGTCTCAATCTCCTGTGAAATGGCGGCCTCAGCTACCTCCCTAACTGAATAGAACCTCCTCGAGATGAAGTACCGGCGAAGATTAGGGCGTAGCCCTACTAAGAACATCTGAGCTTGACGCTCTCCTGTCTGCCACATACCCGTGAAATGCAGCAACTCCATAAACTGGCTCTCATAATCTGCCACTGTCATGTCCCCCTGAGTCATCCGGGACAACTCAAGCTCCTTCCCAGTCCGTGCTGCAGAAGAAATATACTACCCATCAAAGAAGTAGATAAAATCCTCCCATGTGAGGGTCATCCTCTGCCGGCATCTCCCTTCAGACTGTAGGATGCTAACCTCTGCTTCTGAACCGAATCTACACTGAGTATGTCAAGTATATTGCTCACATCCTCCTTCCACTTGTGTGCTGTAAGAGGGTCTGGTGACCCCTGGAACTCTGGTGCCCTCATCTTCTGATACCTCTCTACCATACGGAGCCAAGCTTCCTGCTCTGTGGCTCTATCTGGTACCGCTAGTGGAATAGCTGCAGGTGCTACCTCTAGGTCTCTCTCTATGATCGGGACGGCTGGTATCCCCTGCTGCTGAGCTACCGGTGGTGGTGGTGTCCGTGGTGCTATATGAGTCGTTACCAACTCCTCAATGGCTGTCATCCTGGCAATAAGAGGAGCCATGATATCCACCAAATACTGAGGAGCCTGCTACGGCTCTGGTGGTGCCTGCTCCTGCTCGGGTGGAGCCTACTGCGGCTCAGGTGGGGCCTGCTAGGGCTCTGCCTGAGAGGTCCTTCGAGTGCGAGGTCTCCCACGTCCTGCCATCTCTCTGTTCATAAGAAACAATAAAGTTCATGAGTCAAAGTAGACGTATATTCTATTCATACATAGTACATCACAATATGATTTTCACATTACATAATATTCACGCATACTCTTTAAGCAAAAATAGTTGTCATAAAAAAAATTTCTCAAATTTTTGAGATATACGCATATATCGTCCTCACTCATACTAGGAAATCCTTAGCGGACTCTGCACATGAATCCTATGAAACTCTAACCTAGCTCCACGACTCGATACAGGATGATCCTAGGGATACTAGAACTAGAGCTCTGATACCAACTGTGACGCCCCTGGGTTCACACAAGGCTGCAGTCCGAGGTGAAACCAGAAATGTCAAACCTGCCATGCACCACACCGTGCAATAACATGTTTCACCATCATAATTACTATCTCTCTAGTGGAATCAACAACATGTGTAGTACAGAGCAAGTGAAAGATCTTACAACAAATGCTTGATGAAATGATAGGACTCAAATTAATACATCTCATCAATCAAATAAGCTGAAGTACATAGTCAAAGTCTAAAATGAACAATAAAAGATCTGGAAACCTCAACATGTCTCAAAGTACATAATGTCAGATACAGGAAATAAGGCACACAACCTTTACAACTCTAGAACATAAACCTCTCAAGTCTAAAATATCTCAAGTGGAGTACAAAAATAAATACATCTAAAAAGAGGATAATAGACACTAGTATGGGTCGCCCTCAACCTGCGACTCTCCGGGCTCCTGGCTCGTTACCTGAAAGAGGAAGGGACAACGAGCGTCAAAGCACTAGCGAGCAACATCATAACCAACCCCAAGGGATAGGGCTCGTTGTATAAGAAAATGCAGTTAATACATAATAATATAAATTATTTACACAAACATTAATGGGTTTTAGTACTTAGGTAAATACAACATGAGCATAGGTACGTCGAGCGAAATAATCCAAACAAGGAAACCCTCATGTATATACCTTGTATCTCAAATTGTAAATCCCTAAATATTAAACCTGAGATTTGTCACAAGCAAAAATAAAGAAATGAATACAAACCTATCTCTACCAATAAAATGTAAACATATCAAAGCTACAAAAGGTGACATGTCCAGCCTAGGTAGCTATTATGTCCCAGCCTCATACAATATGTCGTGTACCCAAACTTGATTTAGTAACATGCTCAAGGTTTAGCAAAAGTCTAAAACATGACAGTAATGGATTATAGTCCAACACGAGGACTTTAAATGGATTATAGTCCAACACGAGGACTACGTATAAGAAGGTATGCATGTCTTATTCCCGTACGTACCCTGCTGTACTGACTTAAGCTTGTGTCCAAAATGTCATCTTACATGTACAGGTGAAATCATAATCACTGCAATTAAATACTCAATAAACAAGGCACTCCTCAAGTTCAAACGTGATAGACAGTACCCTTGAATATGTAAACACTGTATATATATATATATACTTATATACACCCAGCAGGTGATTTAAACAGAAGCACAAACGAAACAGAAAGCAAATACTGCGATGAGTCGACTTGTGCTTAATTATGAGTCGACTCAGCAGAATACATTTGATAACAGGAAAGGATTTCGTGAGTCGACTCATGGTTTGTTATGAGTCGACTCATGACTTATGGGTCGACTCGTATACTGACGAGTCGACTCAGCAGAAACAAAAAGACAACACAACTAGACTTCGTGAGTCGACTCATGACAGTCCTGGGTCGACTCAACCTGATGAGTCGACTCATGATGAGTCGTGAGTCGACTCACGGGCTGAACAAAGCATTTCTCACAACTGTAATTCGTTCAATTCGATCCACACTTCCATTTACTGATCTACACTTCTATAGCCATCGATTCTCGACTATGATACAGTGAGAAAAACATATTTATCATGAGAAACGATTTTCTTGTAGGTTAAATCTAACATTTAACTCCTATACATGAAAGAAAGCATTTAATCAATATAAAACTCATATTTTTATTCTTTAAATAAAATTCCAGATCTGGGTTTTCATCAAAAACTTGTTGATGGGGATTTAAAATCTGAAACACATGATTTCTAGCATTAACCCTAACAAGGATATTGATTTATACTTGAAAATAAGTCTTAGGCTCAATAAAACCCATGGAAAAATAGTTTTAAACTCTTAAAAACATGGGAGAAAGATTGGACGAGATGTTACTCACCTCAGATGTGATGAAGAACAATCCCCTTTGTTGCAGTCCACAAGAAGCTGCTAAAATCCCCCAAAAATCGCTCAAGAATGCCCAAAAACGAGCTAGGGTTTTGAGGGGGAGAGGGGGCTAGGGTTTCTCTGGGGTTAGCTGATGAAATGAGGTGTTTTCGGGTAGAGGAGAATATATACGAGTGGATAAAACCCGACCCGAAACCCAAGCAAACCCGACCCAAAAAAACTAGAAAAACCCCGATGAGTCGACTTATGCTCTGTTATGAGTCGACTCATGACTCATGGGTCGACTCATAAGGTGATGAGTCGACTCAGCAGAGCCACTTGTCAACAGGGGTTGATATCATGAGTTGACTCATGACAGTCATGTGTCGACTCATGAGCTAAAATCTGGGTTCTATGACCCTGCTGTTCGCCGACTCGTTCGACGCTACTCCTGTGCTGGTTGACACTTCCATAACTCATCAAAATCATGGGGTTTTACACATCAGCACCCAGTCGCCGCTCAGCCAGGCCGCCACCGCATGTACCACCTCGACCGCCACCTACCCTCTCGACCATCCTACACCCCTACTCATCCTCCATGCCGCCTGCAAGCCCATGAGCTAACCCGCCTGTGCCTCCTAGAACCCGTGTCCAGTTGAACCCCGTGCCTAAGATCCGACCGCCACGTCAGCGCTCCTCCTCGCTAGCCACCCTACCTCATCGTCCTCTCCCGTCGCTAACTCGGACTGCGTTGCCGTGCTCTACTTACTCTGCCTTCGGATAGATTTACGCCTTCGCCTGTCTGCCTTCGTTCCTACCTCCCTACAGCGAGCCGACCCTCTACAGCCCCGCTGAACCACCTTCACGACCTCCAGCAGTCCCTTCTCAGCTCCCCGTCGACCCCCGACCATCCCACGAACCTCGCAGTCTATCACAACCCTCCAACAACCGCTGTCCGCCCCCTCGTTGCCCGAGCTCGACGCCTCCCCTCGTTCGCCGTCGACGTCAATCACCACTGACGATCACGTTGCCTCAAGCGCCTAGCAACGCCTTTGAATCCATAGTCCACTTGTTCGATACCCGAGGCAAGATCCCTATTCCATGTTGTTTTTATTACAATATTATAACTGTCGCAAAGTAATTATGTGCAAGATTTTGTTGCTCAGCTTGTCACTTTTTACAATTTTATGTCTGTTATTAATTATCTGCCAATATTAAGCTGTGGTATAATTATCTACGCATGATGTTATGATAAGTATTTTAAAGGAAAATTATTTTGTGTAAAAATGGTTATTTTAAGCTGTTTTTAGAATTATGATGAGAAAAAAGGATTTGTTGGGAAAAGAGTTGGTTTTGAATAATTATTAAATAGATAATTTAAAATAATTTATTTTGAAAAAACAGATTATTTAAATTGTTAAACTATTTTGAGAAAAGATTATTTTAGAATAATTATTATGAACTAAAAGAATTTATTTCGGCAGCGGAATTATTTTTTGGATAATTATATTAATTAAAAAGAATTTATTTGAGAACAGATCATTTAGAAAAATTATAATAATTTAAAAGGAATTATTTTGGAAAAAGAATCATTTTTATAATTATGATGATCTAAAGGAATTTATTTGCAAAAGAATTATCTATTTTGAATTTTAAGTAATTTATGATTTTGTATGAATAGTTTAGAGGGCTGGATAACAAGATATTGATCAAACCGGACTGCATGTATGTTTTTACTATTTATGACAACATTTCATGTTTTACGATTATTTTAATATATTTGAAATGTCTACTTTTATTATCTCTGGTTGTTGTGAGAATCCTTAGGAGTTCATGACTTAGTGGCCTCGTGCGTCATGAACAGACTTAGTGACATGTGTGGGTGTGTTGACCGAGTTTAGGTGGTGAACTCGAGTTTAAATGAGGATTATGGTTGACTTAGAAAATGAGAAGAGTGGGGATGGGGAAGTCCATGTTCATGTGATCGGATATAGCTGTTGATGTATCTTCCAGGCTCGCCCCATGATCAAGTGTAGCCTGGGGTTAGCTTGTTGGGTCAAGGTGAAGCCAATATAGTCACTTTGATCCGTGAATTTGATATTCACCCGAGTTTAGCTTGAGTTTGAACCTGGTTGAAATCGGATTGGGTGTAGCCCTCTGACCGATCCAGTGTAGCGGCGTATTAGATGCACGTAGAGGATTTGTGAATAGTTAGTTATCCGGTAATATGAACGTTGACTCTATGTAAGATGTGGACCAATGAGTTTTTTTTAGGATGGCTAGTTACATGACATTGTTATATAAGGTTATTATGGATTCTTGTGAGACATAGGCTAGTTGTGTTTCTTTTCATATATAGATCGGGGTTAATATTTAATTATCTATAATTTGAGACATATGGTATATACATAAGGGTTTTCTAGTTTGGATTATTTCGCTCGACGTACTACGTCTCATGTTGTAGATTTTTAGGTATTAATTCTATCTATTGTATGCCCCTGTTACTTGGGTGATTGTTCTGATCGCTAGTTGCCTGATCGACTTGTTACTTGATTGATTTTGTTGGATTTCCAGTTGTACGTTTCTTTTGTCATTTTGTTATCGTATCGCTTTCCGCTTTGGTTTTCGTTATTTTATTTGTTTGTGGGGTCTTGCCGTGTGCCATGCACGCTGACGTATACCTGTTTTCTCTGGTGTACGTTAGACTTAGAGGAAGAACAGGTCCAACTGGGAGATCACCAGGAGCCAGAGGATTCTCAACAAGAGTGCCTTGCAGACCGAGCGGAAGAAGCCAAAGTTTAGTTATTTTCTCTAGTTGTTCGATGATCTTAGTTTACTTTCATAGCATTTCTTTTCCGCCTGATCATTGTATTTTATATTCTCTAGTATTTCATTTAGATAATTTTGTATAGGGGCATGTTGACCCGAATATTATGTCTCGGATGTTATCCTATTTGTGATATGATATTTTTATTCTGAGTTTGTCTATTATATTCTTGCTGATTGTGATCGGGGACCTGTATATTTTTATTCTGAGTTTGTCTATTATATTCTTGCTGATTGTGATCGGGGACCTGTGACTTCGCATTATTTATTTCTAGACGCTTAGCGTATTGGATTGAGAAGAAAAGAAGAGGAAAAAATGGTAGTGTATATTCTTCTCAATCTAATACGTCGTGGGCTTGCTCACGTTCTGATTCTCGGGTATTTTGGGAAGCGGGGCGTGACATCTTCAAATGTTTTCCTCACTTTTGGGTCGTTATGACGACGTGTTGATTGATTAGGAGAAACCAGGGGCTGGTAGGACTTCCCTTGATATTGGTTGCTTCCGTTGGTTGGTGAACATTCGCATCGGATACCTCAGCTTTCTGGTGAAAGGTCACTATCATATAGAGCCCTATCTCCCTTGCTGTTTTGCTCGTCATTTCGGTTATGACCAACTATATGTTGGGAACTCGAACCGAGGCTTGAGGACTGAAGGAGGCCTTATCGACGGCGCCCGAGCATGGCTCTGGACTATTTCTCCCTTCCTTCCTCCAAACACAAACCATTGCTTACTTTTCTCAGTTGCAAATGGCTTCTTTCTGCCAACGAGCTTCTGGATGTGAAGGGCCTCCCGGAGTTAGAGGCTGAGCACTTGGTTCAGACTACTATCAAAGCTGCTCGTAAGGCCAAGCTTTCGAAGAAGCGGTGGAAGAAACCTGTCAAACCCTCCCATTCGAGAAAAGATAGGATGGAGGATGAGGAGGAGCTCCTTCCTATTGATGATGAGGATGAGACATGTGAAGAAGAAATGAGGGACATGGACACCGACTTTGGAGTTGATGAGGAAGAATTTGAGACAGGTCTGTTAGACTCTTTCTTTCAGAATTAATGGATCTGGCATTTTCTCGTTGGTCTCAACGCTTTACCTTTTCTAGATCTCAGCCGGCTGCTCAAAAACCGGAACGAAAGGTTTTATTAACTTATCCTAATAAGATGACTCTTGTCGCTCCAGGTAGGATGGTTGATGAGCACGAGCCCCTTATTTGTCGTTACGCGAGATCACGACTCAGCGCCGAGGCTTCCGCACAGGTCGAGATGCGTACCAAATCTATGCATGAATGACCTGTTGGTCCTGTGGAGGTTTGTCCTCCAAAGCAGAAGAAGACCGCTCATAAGTCGTATATTGGTCAGCGCGCCCGCGAAGCAGAGTTACGTGGCAACATAACTGCTGGTGGGTAAAAAGATAATGCTCCACTATTCATATAACTTTAAAATAGTGCTCTTCTGGATTCTCTTAACCTAATAATGTTCTGCGTTTTAGGAAGTCATGGTGGAGGCGAACTTCCGTACGAGTTTGTGTTCTCCGATCCTAGCCATTTGGACAGCTCGAGCTTCGTGCAGCAAATGTGTGATGCCATCAGTGATGAGCCTACGTATGTTGGGGCAAATAGAGATGCTGGCCAAGATGACAGTGTTGAGCCGAGAATTCTATACCCAGGTATATCTAACATCGGTAATACACCATTCGAGTGACAGTTAAAGGAGTTAGGCAATTCGAAATTCGTTCCCCCTTTAATCACTTCCGCGCTTCATTCTCTTTTAGACAAATTAAAGAACGTGAGCATGAATATAAGGGTAGAAGAGCCTCCTGCCACTACCACAAGTGAGTCCGAACTTCTCTATTATGAACTTCTAGCTTCTTTCTTATATATCCAACACTTAAATTCTCATGTAGATACTGCGCTGGAGAGACCGATCGAGGATAGGACTTTTCATGGTATGGATCTTGGGGGATTTAGTGAGCACATGTATGTTTCAGCACCGAGTTTCTCGAGATCCGACACTAGGTTGCTCGTTGAGATGTTGGCAGAGCAAGCTACCAGAAAGGCTGTAGGACCATTCGTTGAGGGTGGTTTATCTATAGGTATGCATCTAATTTTGTCATTCTCTTTATTTGTCGACACCTCTATTTGACTGATAAGGAATTCTAATCGTAGGACCAGCCACTAGGACTGATACGGCTACGATTTCTGGCATCCCTTGTTTACCTGAGGGTGGTTTATCCGTAGGTACGCATGTGATCCCTCACACTGTCATTCTCTTTATTTGTCGACATCTCTATTTGACTGACAAAGAGTTCTAATCGTAGGACCAGGCACTGGGACTGGTACTACTACGATTTCTAGCACCCCCAGTTTATCTGAGGGTTCTGTCTCTTTCCCCATTGGAGGGAAGCATGGCTATTGGTCAGCCGCTCAACTCTCATCTTCAGGCTGTTGTTCCCCCAAACCCAACGGGTATTGCAGAATCACCTATCGGAGTCGATATACCGTTGACGGTCACGCCCACTACTATTCTCGAGTCTGCTGAGATTAGATTAGCGGAACCTAGTACAGGTCATCAAACTGAAGGGACTTCTATTGGTGCTGGTAAGCTTATAATTTGCTTTGAATTCCTCACCATATTCTAAAGTCTCGCCCCAGCCACTAGGACTGATACGGCTACGATTTCAAGCATCCTTGGTTTACATGAGGGTGGTTTATCTGCAGTTACGCATGTAATCTCTTACACCGTCATTCTCTTTACTTTTCGAAATCTCTATTTGACTGACAAAGAGTTCTAATCGTAGAACCAGCCACTGGGACTAATACTGCTACGATTTTTGGCACCCCCAATTTACCTGAGGGTTCTGTCTCTTCCCCGTTGGAGGGAAGCATGGCTATGGGCCAGCCGTTCAATTCTCATCTTCAGGCTGCTGTTTCCCTAAACCTGATGGTCATTGCAGAATCAGCTATCGGAGTCGATATACCATCGACGGTCGCACCCACTACCATTCTCGAGTCTGCTGAGATTAGATTAGTGGAGCCTAGTACAGGTCATCAAGCTGAAGGGACCTCTGTTGGTGCTGATAAGCTTATAATTCACTTTGAATTCCTCACCATATTCTAAAATCTCTTATCCCTCTACACAATTACTTGTAGGACTTCCATTGTCTCCATACGAGCATGTCATGGCCCTATTATCCGACACCGACCTGAGCAAAGACATATTCCGCGGCGATCTTGGTTATTTTGTCACCTTCTTCGATGGAATGATCAAGAAGATCCTTCATCAGGGGTACTGTTTTGATCAGTTCAGGTCTTCTCTTGCCCGACACATGACGATAATTAGAGATTGAGGATATCCTGAGCTAGCTGATTCTCTCACTACCGACTTTGTCATTTTGGAGTGAGAATTCAAGGATTTAGAGGAGTTGAAGGCCAGAGGTGCTTCTGCTTTCGTATCTTCCCAATTAGAATCCAGGCTGAGGCAATGGCACGACATCAGAGCATCCATTGGGAGTGAGCTTCAGTCTCAAGAGGGTTCTATTATGCCGATGATGGCCAATCTCGCGAGGAAGGACAAAGATAGGGCTGAGTTACTTAGTTCATTAGATTCCAACCGCGATGATGGCCAATCTCGCGAGGAAGGACAAAGATAGGGCTGAGTTACTTAGTTCATTAGATTCCAACCGTGAGGAGATAGCCAAACTCAAGAAAGGCTGAGTTACTTAGTTCATTAGATTCCAACCGTGAGGAGATAGCCAAACTCAAGAAAGCCTTGAGGTACGCCGAGGAGTCTGACGTCATCATCACTGGTGAGCTAGCAGACATAGATAATTCTCGTAGGCAGACACTTGGGAAGTTAGGGCCTGCACAGGAGAGACTGGTTAGGTTAAAAGGTGAAGCTGTAAAGATAATGAACACTTCTGAAGATTCCGTCCGGGCTGATCTGCAGGCAGAGCTTGAGCAGGGCTATGCAAATGAACTTTCCAAATTAGAACTTTATATTCTCAGTCGCCGATTGTGTTTAGACTAAAAGACTCCACTATTGTATATTTTAACTTGATTGATTAACAAAAGCCAAGTATTTCATCTAGCGTGTTTCTTCTTTTGTCATGATTTTTTCTTATCTAAACTTAGGACAAATAAATACTTATAGGATTTTTGGCAAACCCTCAGCCCTCAACGGATTTGATGCGCCTTTACCGATTACCATTTGAATCGGGCTAGCATGTGAATTATTTAACCCATTTCACATGTGACGTTGTGCTAAGAGAGTTAATTCACTTAGACTTGGTGCTATGATTTTGAATACATAGACTTTGTCTTTGTTACTGGAACAGACTACCCGGCAATGCATGTTAGGCGCTGACTTACCCCTTCTTAGGCTTCGGGATAAAATTCCCCAGACTCAGATTCTGGTGTCTTCTTCAATCGGTGAAAGACTAAACCAGCTATGTTTGTTAAACGTAGACTCAGGATTTTTAGCAAATCCTCAGCCATCAATGGATTTGACGTGCCTTTACCGATTACCGTTTGAATCGGGCTAGCATGTGAATTATTAAAACCTGTTTTACATATAATATTGTGCTAAGAGAGTTAATTCTCTTAGACTTGGTGCTATGATTTTGAATACATAGACTTCACCATCTATTACGGGAATATGGCACCCGATAACGGGTGTTAGACACAGGCTTATCTCGAGTTAGGGATCAAGATAAAATCCCCCGTGCATGAAGTGCTCGGATTTAAAATTGAGAATTATGTCTTTTCTTAAGGTAAAGACGAACCGATGTTGGAGAGGAAGAATTTTATATCCTATTCCCAGATCTTGTTTAGGGTAAAGACGAACCCAAAATGGGAGAGGAAGAATTTTATATTCTATCTCTCAAAACTAAAGAGGAAGAATTTTATATTCTATCTCCAGTTGCAAAGGAGACTCAAGGTGGGATCTACCATCCCCAGAATCCGGAAAGGTAAAATTAGGAGTGGGATCTCCACTCTAAGAATCAGAAAGATTCAAGCAACCCTAACTTTTATAGGATTGGTTACTTAATCCAAGAAAAAAATTCCTCATTTATTAAGGTAAAATTCCGATTTCGTCCCTAACTTTTGTAGGTTTGGCTGAAAAGGAAAGATGAAAGTCTTTCGTTTATCAAAAGGAATAATCCGATCTTGGTCCTAACTATCTGCATGTTCGACCAAATGGGGTTGGAGGCAATCCTAACTTTTATATGTTTGATAGCTCAAATTGAAAGTGGACCTCTCGTTCATGGAAGGAATCGAGAGGGGATTCTTGCTTTGGACCTAACTTTTATAGGTTTGACCAAGCAGGAGTTTTGAGAATAGATAGCAGTAAAAATGCTGACTTATACTAGCCACTCGATGGAGGAATTCGATGTTAAGCGATCAGAACTCAACACTTCAAGTTTGAAAATTGCCAAAAGTTAGCGGGTAGGAATTTTGGTGGACCTACTGTCACCTGATTTGATCAGTGGGGGATTTTGTGATGGAAGATTATGAATTGTCAAACACCAATGGAGGTGTTATGAGGAAAGATTGACTCATCAAAGTGATCGAATCTCGTCTCAGCAAAAGTATTCATGAGGGTTGGTAAATTCGAAAAGATATGTTCCAACTTTGGAGACATTCAGAGTCCAAGAGTGGATTTCTTATCTATCATTTTTTGTAATAATCGGGTTATCCCTAAGAATACCACACGTAGTATTCTTCTGGGAACTTTCCGATACATGGTTATCTTGAATATACTAAGGGTAGTATTTTTTTAAGAATTTCCCGTTTATCGGCATCATAAGCCGGGCGCCTTCCTTGGTAATAAAGCGATATGCACCATTTGAATAGACTATCTCTACCACAAATGGTCCTTCCCATTTGGGTTCGAACTTGCCTTTATTCTTGGAATTGAGGATCATTGGTCGTCGGACAGCTAAAACCAAGTCCCCTTCTCTAAAACTCCATTGTCGAACCTTTTTGTCAAAAGCTCGGGAAATTCTTGATTGGCAGAATTCAATGTGTTGTTGGGCTTTCAAGCACTTTTCATCGAGCATCTCGAGCTCTTTGAGACATTTCTGTTGTTGTTCTTCGATCGTCATCTTTGTATCAAGAGCGATCCGAAGAGATGGAATTTGTATTTTCAATGGAAGAACTGCTTCACACCCGTACACTAAGGAATATGGGGTTGCTCTAGTAGGAGTGCGAACTATGGTGCGATAGGCCCATAGGGCTTCATTGAGTTTTTCATCCCAATCTTGCTTATTAGTCTTCGCAAGTTTTGAGAAAAGTTTTATGATAGTCTTGTTAAAGGTTTCAGCCAATCCATTCGCTGTAGGATTGTAAGCTGTCGACGAGACGTCTTGAATTTTGAACTTCTCACAAAATTTGATGAAGGCATTGTTGACAAACTGAGAACCGTTGTCATGTATGATTCGCCTTGGGACACCATACTAATAGATAATATGGTGCTTGATGAAGGCAATGACGTTGCTCGTCTTAACTTCTCTGAGCGGAATCGCTTCAACCCATTTAGAGAAGTAATCGGTAATTGCCAGGATGAATCGGTCGCCTTTGACCGACGGGGGAAAAATAGGACCCACGACATCCGCTCCCTAAGTTTCGAAAGACTATGATATAGCTGAAGGGTGTAGACATTCCGGGGGTTGGTGCATATAATTCGCGTGCACTTGACACGCGTGACACTTTCGGGCATATGCGACTGCGTCTTTGATCATGGTGGGCCAGAAATATCCCATCCTTCTGATGCGATCATAAAGTTTGGGGCCGGGTTGGTGTGCACCACAAACTCCTTCATGCGTCTCCTTAGGGACTTCTTTCGCCTCTTTAGTGGATAGGCAACATAATAGTAAACCATCATACCCCCGACGATATAGCGTTCAACTCTCTATGTTATAGTAGAATCTCGGTGCTCTCCATCGAATTGAGTCCCTTTCCTTCACGTCTTCCGGTAAAATTCCATATAAGACATAATCATGATAGGGAAATGCCAATCTTAGGACTCGAACTCAACTTGGGTTGAATGCACTTCCTTGGAATCCTCCTCTCCGTTGTCTATATCGTAGATTGGTGCGAAGAGCTGGTGAGTTCTTACCGTAACAAACTGCTCCATTTCGGGAGGCTGCACCAAAGACACTACCAATGTTGTTAGCACATCTGCGTATGCGTTCTGTAAGCGGGGGATGTACTCGATGAAGAATCCTTCAAACGATTCTGCCAACTCAACGGCCACCTTATGGTATGGTATCAAATCTTGATTTCTGACCTCATACTCTCCCTAAACTTGTTTAACTACCAGTTGAGAATCACCGAAAGCTTCAAGGTATTCGACTCCCAGCTCTTTAGTGAAGTTAAGTCTAATAAGTAGTGCGTTATACTCGGCTACGTTGTTTGAGCACGGCTCGATCAGTGAGTAGGCTCGAGGCATCACGTGTTTTCTCGGGAAAACTAAGAAGACTCCAACCCCGGAGGAGATCTAAGAACATCCAGGAGCACTTGCTACATTAGTTGCTCGAGAAGCATCATCGAAGTACAAACGACACTCCTGTTGATGGGAAGTTACGTTGGCTTCATGGGTTTCATCTGGCAGATCGTCATATACTTCGGCTGTATCCATAGTTAGGTTAGCTTCCAGAAGATCACAAATAGCCTGTCCTTTAACCGATTTCTGTTGTTTAAAGTGTAGATCATACTGGGACAGAAGCATGACCTATTTTGCTAACCGCCAATTCATGAAATATGGCTACGTCATGAATACTCGGACTGGGTTAACGTTGGAAATGACGTAAATAGTCTGTCTAACTAAGTAATGCCGCATCTTTTGAATTGCGAACACCAAGGTGAGACACTCCCTCTCGATCATTGGATACCGAGATTCGGCACCCACAGGGGTCTAGCTCAGGTAATATACAGCCTGTTCATGACCGTTATCATCGTCTTGTGCAAGTAATGCACTTAACGAGTGGCTCGTCGCCTTGACATAAATCAAGAACGGTTTGCCTGATTTCGGTGCAACAAGCACAGGGGGTTTCGAGAGATATTCTTTAATATTATTGAATGTTTTTTGACAAACGTCATCCCATACAAATGATACGCTCTTCTTTGTGAGCCTGGAGAATGGTTGACATTTCCCCGAAAGATTTGAGATGAACCGACGTATATAAGCCAACCATCCTTGTAATCCTCTTAGTTCCTTAAGGTTTCTCAATGGTTGCAACTCATTAATTGCCTTCACTTTATCAGGGTTAATGTGAATACCCTTGGTGGTGATAACGAATCCAAGGAATTTGCTGCTAGATATTCCGAGGAAAGATTTGTTAGGATTCATCTTCAATTGATGAGTCTGCATTAGGTCAAACATCATCTTCAAGTCTTTGATGTGATCATTCTTATCATGGCTCTTCATGACTAGATCATCCACATAGCATTCGATAGTCTTCTGGAGATACTCTTCGACATGGCTCTCTGGTATGTGGTATCTGTATTCTTTAGGCCGAAGGGCATAACCGTATAGCAAAAAACACCAAGGGTATTCTGAAAGTGGTATGCTTTTCTTCATCTGGATGTATTTTTTTGATTGTAACCAGAAAATCCATCCATGAAGGACATTCTCTCGAACTCACATGTATTATCGATGATAACATCTGTGATGGGAAGAGGAAAATCGTCTTTCGGGCAGGCGGTATTAAGGTCTCTATAGTCGATATAAATCTTGATTTTCCCGTTCTTCTTAAGGACCGGGATAATATTGGCAAACCATTCAGGGTGTTGTTCCTCCCTGATGAAACCCGAGTCGATAAGCTTTTTAACTTCGGACTCGATTACCTCCATAATTTGCGGATGAAACCGTCTTTGTTGTTATTTAATAGGTTTAATATCTGGCTTAATATTGAGGCAATGCATTGCCACATTTGGATCGAGTCCTGACATATCCTCATAGTTCCAGGCAAAAATATAGATGTATTTCCTAATGAGGGCAATTAACTCTTCTTTCTCATTTGGCGGGAGTCTGTCACTAACGAATATCGGCTTCGGATTATGTTTGTCACCCATATTCACCTGGATTACTTGATCCTCGGTAGGGGGTTTCCTTTGTTCAAATCTATCACTGTACTGCATATTCAGGTGATGAACCCAAGGGTCTTCCCAAGTTAGCATTTGGTCATCTTCCTCTATTGTGACAGGATCGATCATAGTCATGTTTGACATTAGTCTTCTGAACATTTCCCCAAGACTAGCGTCAGAATTCCAGGCTGAAGAATCGAAAGAATATCCATATTTACCCTTATAGCTATTTGATCAATGACCAGCCAGCAGCACTCGTCATCGGACGAGGAGACATAGCCTAAACCTCTTATGTAGCTATAATAATTATCGGGTTTTCCTTTTGGTATATAGGCCATACGAGGTGTAACTCGCGGACCTCGACCAAAACAAAGACCCTCTCCGAGTGCGAAGTCATATCTGTACCTCTCCATGAGCTTACGCGCTTTTGTGTCATATCTGAATAAATGAGGAGCAGGTCTATCATCATCATCCTCTTCTCTCAAGAAGTGATCTGGTACTAAAAACTCCTTCTCTTTACCATAAACGACTTCTTTTTCACCCCCTACCTTTGCGGGGACAACAAGTGTCATTCCGAACGAATCCGGAACATGCTTCTTCGTCATGTAATATGATTGAAGTGGCATATACAAGTTAGGATCATTGTATAACCCCTTCATAATGTTATCAAGAAACAATGAATACTCTAAATCACCATTTATTGCTATTCTTTCGGCAAGTTGCCAATTACAACTACTATCCGATGACTCTCCATCGTCAATATCGATTACAAAGGGTACAATGTCATTAAGTACAAAACCACCATCGTAATCAAACCCAGCTACGGTACCAACTTCTTTTCCCTATCTGTACCTTAGGTTGATGGTTCGGTATCAGATTCAACCCCGTAGAGAAGGGAGTTAGTAAAATAATTTTCCAACCCCTTAAATGGTTGCTTATCCGTGACCACTGTCTTGACCTTATTATTAGTGTCTATATATTTAAGATACTGATAGAGGGTGGAAGGGACTATAACGTTACCGTGGATCCATGATCGACCATATAGTAAGTTATAGAAAGTCTCTGCGTCGATCACATAACATGTGACTTCCGACTTTAAGTCTCCAATCTGGCACTTCACTCAGATTTTACCTAGTGGTCTAGACCCACTAGTGTTAAATCCGTAGATCATAGTACCCGTGGAGGCCGGCTTACTGGCCGGTGTTCCGAAATTATACATCAATTGGAGTGGTATGATGCTAACAGTGGAACCCGGATCGACTTGGATCCGGTTAACAACGCTGGAGTCAATGTGCCCGGTAAAATACAAGGGCCAATCATGCTTTGAATTCTTTATCTGCATGTCCTCCTTGGTGAAAGAAATACAGGGAAAGTGATGTGCCATGAGATTGCAATGTTGGACTGACGGCTCTGGTTCCTCAAGAGATGGCTTGATCTGAGTCAGGAAAACGTCAGAATTAGCCAAGGCTTCTTGTAGTGCTTCCCTTATGTCTTTCGAAAGACACAGCAGCTCATATAAGATTAATCTAGTCGGTATATTAGCTAACTACGCTATAATATCGAAGCGATGCGGAGTGTTTGAGCTCCCCGGTTTGCCTCTTCCAATCGGTTGATTGAATCGAGACTGCTTTGGGTTCTGAACCTCTTGGTGAAAGGGCTCCTTCTCCTTTAGCTTTTGCTGAGTCTTTTCAACAGGTGCTGGGGGAGTTGTGACCACTCCCATTTCTGCTAATGTCTTGGAGGAAATGATTTTGGTTACCCCCTACTTAGCTAACTGCTCGGAGGTGGTCGGGTAATTAAAATGGTATTCGTTCCCGCTCCGAGTAGTGAAGGCTTCTTGCTCATCTTCGGAGAGTGGGAAAGCAGGGATTCTTTTGTCGTTTCCTTCTGGAATGGCCGAGGCTCCACAACAGGACTTTCCTTTACCTTTTGATTTCTTCTTGGATGACTATCCGGCCCACTGTTCATCTTCAATCAAATCGGGATGGACCCAGAGAATCTCGCCATTTTGGGTTGTGTGTGGCACAAGCCCTTTCTGGCATTGCTTGTGAGGATCGTCGTTGACGGTCTTCACTGCTACGTTCATTATGGGTTCGGGCTGAAACCAATTCAGGGGAACAGATCTGAAGCTGATTGACACTGATCTTCTTCTCCTTAGATTGTTTCATAATGATAACCCCAACATCGATCAAGGCCTGGATTTTGTCTTTGAGCGCGTAACACGACTTGGTAGGGTAGTGAGCTCTATGGAATGCACAGTACTTTGGGTCATTGACCCTTTTAGCATCTTCCTGATCTTGGATCGGAGGCAACTTGATCTTGTTGTTTTCTATGAGGTTTTTAAAAATACCAGGGACCTTATCTTCTTTAAAAGAATAAACCTTCAAGAATTTTAGTTCTAAAGCCTTCTGTTTTTGAGGTTGTCATTGCCATTGTGACTGTTGGGATGTCTTTTGCTATTGCTGTTGTGGTTGCGGTTGCGCTTGCAGCTCGAATGTTTGGTTCGCGTCGACTACGTTTGCTAGCACTTTCCCTTTACCCCGAGGGACAAAATTCTGTTGTGGAGTATTTATCGTCGTTTGACCTCTTTCGGCCTTCTTCCTCTTGAGGAAGCGTTCGGCTCGTTCTCCTCGCACCTTCAAATCCCTCCAGGTCTTGGATGGCGTTATTTCCATGACTTTAAGGATATCTAACAAAAGATTATTATGATAAGTTTCAAGGATGAAGTCTTCGCTGATCGGATCTCGACAATTCATTGCTTTGTTCCGAAATCATTTGATGAAGTTCTCGACTAATTCTCCATCGTTTTGTTTCTCATCGAATAACGTTCTGATTGAAACCTCGGTGTTGTCATCGAAGAAATTTGTGAGAAACATGTCTTTCATGTCATCCCAACTGTTTATACTCCCTAGCTTGAGGTGGCGATACCAATCAAAGGCCGCTCCATGAAGAATGCCAATGAATGATCATACCATCAGAGGTTCATTACCGAAGATTATTCCCAAATGGGGTTTGAAATATATTAAATGCTGGGTGGGGGAGCCCTTTTCATCGAACGGCATGAATTTAATCAAATTAAACTTTGACGGATATAGGATTGACTCCCATTCCCTCGGGTATCGGCATTTTATTCTGGACTTCTTTACTTCCTGAGCATTCATCAACGCATTAATTTTGCTCTCCAAATCCTTCATCTTCTTATCCTCATCCACCTCTTTCTTTGAGTGATCTTGAGGAGAAGCGACGTAGTCATCCTTCGTATTATTATCATCTAAGGGACCACCCCAAGCATTGTTGCCAACGGGAGGGGTATCCATGTTGGCATTCTCGTCTGCTTCCCGATCGCTATCAGCTTTAGTAGGATTATTACGACGACTGGACTCTCCCTGTTGATTCATCAACGCCGCAATTTGTTGGCTGTGCATATTTCTCATCTCCTTCATAGCCATCTCCATTTCAAATTTGAAGTTCTCCTTCTGCTTGATTAGAGCGTCTTCGAGAATTTTAGCCATTTGCTCTGTGTTGATCAAAAATGACTCATAGGATTGCCCTGCGCTGGATGCCGTATCATCAAAATCCATTGCTGAGCAAGCATCTGATGTTTCATTATCTGAGAGCAGTCTCTTTTGTATTCTCTGGTAATCCCTTCGTCTACTGGTCCCCGATCGTAATCGGGTTATTCGCTGGGATACCGTCGTGTTGACTTCCCTTTATCGGTCATGTTGACGGATACTTCTGGAAATTCATCATCTTGAGCGGCTAATTTCTTTCTACGGAAATGCCTTGGTTTGGACTCGGACGTTCCGGTGGAAATTCTTTCAAACACTGAAACTCTCTCCTAAGGAATCTTGGGGCAGCAACATTCCGACAACAGTGCCTTGATAGTTTTAGCACACGGACAATGAGAGTCTACTTCTCGGTTACTCCTTTTCCGAGACTTATTCGTACCCCCAGCCTGATAGTATAACTTATTGGTGTGATGACCAGAGCAACCTATCGTGTGTTGGCATGACTTCTCAGGTATAACGTCGTCATCAGACGAACATGTTTCCCTCAGGGGATAGGACGCTTCATTAGCATCATCAAGAGTCACACGTTTAGAGTTATGCCTTTGTGAGCGTGAAACTCTAACAGGCTCTTGAACTTCGACTCGCAATCCGATGCGGTTGTTCATAGGGGCTTTCCCTTTGTTATCACTATTTGGGGGATTAGAACGATCCCCAGCCTGAATGGTCGTTCAGGAGCTCTTCAACGGTCCCAATCGCTTCTTAACAGGTGCTTTACCTCGATCTTCAGAGAGAGGACCAGGTGGTCCTTCAGAGGAATTCTGAATTTGGTGAGGTCCACACTACCATATGGCTTGTTTGTCCGGAGATACGGGAACAAGGGGAGTGGGATCCGGAGTTGACGAAGGTTGAATGGTAACTTCGTCTACTTTTGCCTTAGGCGTTGATTTGGCCTTTGGCATCCACACCCGTTTCTATTTAGGTGATTTTTTAAGCACCTCTTCCTTCTGCATTCCTTTTGATGCAGATCCATTCATTCTTTTCTACTTTGGAGGAGGGGTTGCTCGATCGTCGTTGTGGTTCTTGGCACTTCCTGGATTTCAGATCCAGATCATAGTGGATTCTGTCCATTAGCTACAAAGCGAGTTGACGCGTAAGACGTTGGCGTTGCCTTTGGCATGCTCTCTTTGATAGAGTCGGCACACCTTCAACAGCTAAACTTTTAATGGAGGGGAGGCCTAAGTCTACAGCTTTAGCCTCGTTGGACATTGGGGGGGCGTTGCGAGGTGTAAGCGCAATGGTAGTGAGGGGATCTTGGATCTTCAAATCCAAATTCCTATGAACTTTCCCGGTAGAGGAGGCCTTCCTGTGCTTGCGAGGAGAGATAGATCAGGAGGAGGAAGAAGAGATATACTCTTTGAATTTCTAGTGGTCAAATTCGTATTCGACCTCTTCATTCACCAGAATCTTGATCGCTGGTTGCAGCACGACAACCTTGGCAGTAAGGCTATTGGCTCCCACTGTGGTCGCCAGCTTGTTTGGGGAGAAAATTAATTTCACTGACGAGTTCATTACAACTTTAAGCGTTATAACAAACTCAAAGAAATAGTCTTTTTATAAGACTTTCAACAAAAATTATAACTTTCTTTTTAACAAACGCAACGGACTCTTATTCTCCGCTACTTGCGTGGGATCTTGGCCTGTGACGGGGATGTGTATATCCGTGGACCACCAAACAATTAGATCGATCCAGAGCTTTGTTGATTCACGAAGGAATTAAGAAACCAAAGCAATTATCTCGGCAACAGCGAGATAACTACTCTTCTCGAGATCACCGCAACATGGCAATCTCAAGGAAAGGAATCGGGAACTGTGGATCTGACGAACTCTTCTTCTCTGTACTGAAGAACTCGATCCGATCTCCTCCTCTCTTCTGAAATTCGTGCTCGTTCAGTCTTCAATTCAGCAGGGCTTCTCCGACGCTTGAGAATTCTAGATCTCTACAAATGAAGGCCCTAGGACTGTATTTATAAGCTTTAAGACCTCTGTTTTTGGATAAGAATAGCCGATTCACTCTTATCCTTAGTTATAATCACTTTATCATATTTTTGGATGATATTTAGATTAGTTAGAACAAATCCGGGCAAAAACAGATTCAAAACAGCGAAAACCGCCTTTTCTGGGCTGCAGACACCCGCAGTGTCTTAGCTTTGGTTCTGGGCACCGTTCTGCGTGTCTCGTCCGTTTTCATTGTATTTTCATCATCCAAACTCAGAATTGCACAATTTAATATACATTAGAAAGCTGACAAGAAGATCTACAAGCTCCTATGGTTGAATGACATGTGAAGTAGATGGGATACGGGGGACGTTTCATGTTTTCGTAAGAGAAATGTGGCTCCCGATCAGTTTGTGCTTTCATTATTCTAAAGTTTTGTTGCTTCATACAGTTCGTCGACTCACTTCATGCGCTTGTCAAATAAGATTTTGTAGCTTAGAAAGTGACGTTCATCATCTTCCTCTGTCTCGAGCTACGTGTGGAACCTATAGGCATTTTTAGACGCCTACAGGGGAATTGTCAAAATGTAAAAATTAGTATTACTACATATTTAGGAACATCGATATATAAATTTGGGTAAAATTATGGTTTTCTAAAATTGATATAGGATTTAATGGTAAGTAACAATTAAGTTCTAAGGTTTTTTTTTGTGTAATATTGATCCTGAATGTTTTACTCTTCAGAGGTAATGATGAACGATCGAATCGTAATTTTTGTGTTTGTATGATGGGAAGATTAACTACCTTGAAAATAATATGTCCGTTTATGAAGGGGGTACGACGAGACCATTGTTTATAACAAAATCATGTACTTTCGATGAGTTGGTTAATGAATTACACGAACTTATATTAACCAACTCACGTGCGTATCATCTCAATGTTATTTGTAATTATCCTGTTATAGAGAACAGGACAAGCAGTATTCAAATGTTAAGTGACTACGATATGAGTCTCATTGGAGTCTTACATGACGAGAAGCGTTCGATCGAATTATTCATTGAAAAACATCAAAGGAATTTGGGTAAATCGTTGAATTTTGACGGAATGTACTCCCGTATGTTGGAGGACCCTGATGTTGATTCCGTTGGCTTTTTATCTCCTCAACAAGATGAAGGTTGGACACAATTGGCTTTTTATCTCCTCAACAAGATGAAGGTTGGACACAATCACAATATATGAGCGGTCCTTCGTTTGTGGGCACTTTGAATGATTTTGATACTAATACAGGAGTTCAAGAAGATAATACAAGTGTTGAATCTGAGAATGATGACAAAGAGGAGGGCCTACAAATTAATAGCATGACCTTGATAGATCTTGATGAATGAGACAACCACCACATTGACGGGTGTTATGCTAATAATGAGTATGTTGTCTTAGAGGATCTGCCGCCCGATGAACTTCAAGGAGAATAATGGATTGATAACTTCATGATGGAAAGTGTTCCTATTGGTACTAATAGCGGTCATGATACACAGGGCGAGGACTTCTCATTCATGAAGGGAGATCTTTATGAGAGTAAGGAGAAATTGATCCATGCGTTTTGCTCGTATGCCATTGCAAAAAATATTAAGTTTAGGCCAACAAAAAATAACACAAAAGGCTATAATACAGTTTGTTTTTATCGCCAAGATGGTGAAGACGAAGATCTTGGTGGACACTATGATGGGAATGTGAATTGTCCTTGGAAGCTTAATTCACGTTCGGGTGTAAGAGTAGGTGGGCATTTCAAAATGACGGCGTACAACGGAGTCCACACATGTAGCAATCCTCGATTGGAGATGAATAACAAGCATGTGTCCTCTTCTTTTATATATCGATTGATTTTACCACATCTGAGGGAGGATCTTGATCTACGGTCGAAAGATATTCGTCTTTTAGTACATAAAGCAATCAACTTGGATATATCATACAATAAGTGTTGGAATGCTAGGAGGAAGGCAATGATAAAAATATTTGGGGATTGGGACAAATCTTATGAGATCTTACTGCATTATCTTAAAGCACTCAAAAGAGAAAATCCTGGGACTGTATATGAAGTTTCATTAGACCCTCTTGATGGTGAAGAACGACGATTCACAGGTATATTTTGGGCATTTGTGCCTTGTATTGAGGGTTTCCAATATTGTCGTCCTCTTCTTAGCATTAATGGTACCCACTTATACAGCAAGTACAAAGGTGTTTTGCCTATTGCCACCAGAGTTGACACGGATAGCGGTTTGTTTTCTTTGGCATTTGCAGTGGTTTATGTTAAAAACACAGAGAATTGGGCGTGGTTTTTTGTATGCATACGATATCATATCCCTCGTGTGGGGGCGCGGCCGATTACATTCATATCTGATTGGATGAAAGAAATTCCAAGAGCACTCCAACGACATTTCCTGTCACCACATGCACATCGTTATTGCTTGCGACATATTAGGGACAAATTCAAGAAGACATATGGAAACGGTCAGGTTCAAGATCTTCTTTGGCAAAAAGGCTGTGCAATAGAAAAATTAGTTTATGACCAAATACGAGAGAGGATTAAGTTTATTTCTTGAGCTGCACATGATTAGATCGAAACTAGTTTGGGAGCACACAATGTTGATAAGTGGGCTTTATGTGAAGATGGCGGGAGACGGTTCTGTATGATGACTATGAATGCTTTTGAGAGTTTCAATGGCATTCTCAGGGGAGCACGCGGTATGCCAATACAGTCACTAGTTGCTAAAACATTTTACAGACTTAATAACTTCTTTCTACGATGTCGCGTACTCGATGAAAATATCCGCTCAGAGCTCACACTGAAGGTTGATGAAATGCTAGCGGCTCGGATTGTGCAAGCTCGATCCTTTTATGTCGTAAGATACAGTTTTAATGAATTTGAGGTCATTGAGGGAATATCACATAGAGAAAGACGTTGTTACAAAGTTAACATTTTAGTGGATCACACATGTACGTGCACTTGCAATGTACCGCAACTACAATGGATTCCTTATTCACATGTTGTCGCGGCTTGTTCTGATCTACAGGGTGGCACGAGGATTTCACATTATGAGTTTGTCATGGCTTGGTATTCTACTTACAACTATCAACAAACGTACAAAGTGTGTTTTTGTCCCCCATATGATAGTCGACATTGTACACAAGACGGGCCACAGATATTACCTCCTTTGTATAAAAGGTCGGTGGGGTGCCCTCGTTCTGTACGAATTAGAAATTATATGGATGACGGTCGTGAAGGAGTTAGGAGGAGAAATTAGTGTAGTAGATGCGATCAACCGGGCCATAACAAAAATACTTGTCCAGCTAGGATTAGGCGTTGATGTTGTAATTTGTAGCGGTTTCGTTCTGTGTTCGTTTTCGTATGTCATTTGTGATTATAATTTGTAGCGGTTTCATTCTGTGTTTGTTTCTGTATGTCATTTATGATTGTAATTTGTAGTGTTTCGTACTATGTTATATAAATTTAATGTTTGGTTTTAAGTTATTGCTTTCTTCATGTTGCGCATCCGTTTGTTGTTTATATATAACTAAGTCAGTATTTCAACAGAAAGATCTAACACATTGTACATTGTCTTCTAATATTATTCTCAGTTATATTCATTATGGATCTGGGACCGATACGCCCTGACGTTTTGACCCTCCAGGAGAGCCACATTTCAGACCATATTGGCTTAAGACAGGTAAAACATCTTTTGTATATATTCCTTAGCATTGGCACTAATTTTAATTTTTCTCAATATACTTAATCAATTCTTTTTGACGTGCAGCCCGTACCAGACATCACCATGATCGAGCATTCCCACAGTTATCCGGCTTGGGTCATTGAGGATGCAAGAGTACTAGAGCTGATCGCTCATGTCGGTTTCCGAGAGTGTTCGACGGTTCGATAAATTAGGCTTGATTGGCCACTTATCACTGCACTGATTGAGAGGTGGAGGCCAGAGACCAACACCTTTCACATGCATATAGGGGAGTGCACCATCACCTTACAGGACGTGGCCGTTATACTTGGGCTTCGGATCGATGGACCGGTAGTTACGGGCACCGATGATCATAGTTGGCCTGAGGTATGTGCTAGGCTTCTAGGCCAAGTTCCTCACTTGAGGAGTGGTGCAATGATAGAGTGTGTGCTTTGTGGCTTCGTCAGACATTTCAGGGTGACATACCAGAGGATGCCAGTATGGAGACACTTCAGTTTCATGCTCGTGTGTACATATTGCACATGATAGAGTGTGTGCTTTTTTCTGATGCGAGCAAGACTCTTGTACATGCACGATGGCTGCCACTGCTAGAGGATTTTGACCTATGAGGTGCACTATCGTGCGGCAGTGCGGTGTTAGCATACTTGTATCGAGAACTGGGTAGAGTATCCCTGATGCAGAATAAAGAATACAAGGGATGTTGCACATTCATACAGATTTGGTCATGGGAGTGCATTCATATTGGACGACCTACTTTACTTGTACACCGTGACCTACAGGGGCAGTTTCTTTTGGCATATAGGTATAATTGTACACACAAATTTTATTCGTACTGAATTTGTACTTATATATTCTCTATTCTACATATAGGTATAACGTGTGGTACGCTAAGTACTGATCAGCGATGCGCCATTATGAGTTTTACTGAAATGAGCTTGATGGCCTCCAATACAAATAGGAAAATATAAATCTCAAGTCGTTATGAATATTATAGTTTTGTTGTTGATACTGATAAATGTTTTATTTTATTTCAGTTCAAGTGGAGGCCCTATACATCGCCGGAGCTCGATATGCATTCTCTTACACCCATCTGCTGAGATACTCCCAACTTGTGGAGAGCCAGAGTTCCATTGATTTGTTGGGAGATCGTGGAGATGCATGTCCTTGACCGTGTGCTACGGCAGTTTACGCTCTCTTAGCATGTGTCAGATCCTGTCGAGCAAATCAATTGTCGGTTGAGACCTACTTCATACCGTACTGACTGGGCCATAGTCTGTGTGGCCTACATAGACAGGTGAGCTCACAGGTAGGATTTCATCCAGGATACGAGGCCCACAGCTGTAGACTATATCGTGTATATGCGTTGGTATTGAGATGTCACACATAGATGGATCACGCGTGACCCACAGCCATCAGTTGGACATATGCCACACCCACCGACAAACAATTACGTCCCTAGTGGGATGAACGAGAGAGATTACGTAAGTTTCTAAGCTAAATTATAACATTTTTTTATTGAGTTGGTACTTAATAAATTGTTTACCTCACAGGTCCGTGTATTTGATAGCATTGAGGCTGATATTGATGCGCATGTGCCTGAGATTCAGGATCAGGTGGCGTTAGCATGCCGATGACGCCGGCACTTCGCGTGACGATGACGCCGGTACTTCGCATGCCGATGGAGCCGACACTTCGCATGCTGATGGAGCCGACACTTCTCAGCCTCATACACAGTCGGATACTCAGATAGTCGAGGCTCATCAGTAGGACCGTAGGGGGCAGGGATGAGCGAGGGGGAGGGGGAAGAGAGGGAGAGGAAGGAGAGGAGCTATATTTGGTTGTATTTGAACTTATTTTGTTAAAATTTATAACTTTTATGAATTTTCAAATACTATACTTTTGTAGATCAATTATTGTTCATATATGTGCTCTTTTTGAGTATTGTTTGATTCGTGCATGTTTAAATCATATATATTGTAGTAATTGTTGTTAACAGGTAAATAGTTATATATATGAGTTAAACATGTAGATGTATACAAAACATGTACAGCACAGCAGCCTATGCATGCTTTGTAAAACCTGTAGCTTCACGGAAGTTCAACTCCCGTGAAGTTGCAGTCTAAATTTTCCAGAGAGCGATTCTCTGGGAAATTTAGCCTGTTACTCTACGGGAATTGAACTCTCGTAGAGATTTTAATACTCTAACAGACTTCACGGGAGTTGAACTCCCGTGAAGTCTGTTCTCTGAATAAAACTTCACGGGAGTTTAACTCCTATGAAGTTTCGTAAAATTTTTTTCAGAAACCGATCTGGTTTCAGCGATAGGGCTGAAACCAGGTCGGTTTTTAAAATTAACTTCAAAAGGTGTCGTTTTTTGTAAATAAAAGTCCAAATAGGACTGTTTCGAAAATTTGTCCTTATTTCCTTACATGTATTTATGAAATATCTATCAACAGTGTAATGGCCTCTAGAAAAAGACAAAGAACTAAGTCTTCTTCATGCGACATGACTTGGCTTGAGACGTATGAACAATTATCTATTCATTTTCGGAGTGGCTTCCATTTGGAAAACATGTACGAGTAGAACTATGTGATGAATATTATCTACAGGGTTGATCTCTCTAAGCTAATGGCACAAACCCCTAAAATGGCGCATATATCTTGGGTGATGGAGTTCTATTCTAATTTTGAGAAAGATCCTAACAGAGAATGTGCTACTTCCACTGTACTGTAAGGGGGAAGAAGGTGAAGATCTCTTCGGCACATATTCGTAAGTTGATGGAACTTCTAAAACCCCTATTTGTAGTTCCTGATCTCTTTAAAATAAACACCAAGCTCCGAATTGGTTTGCCTGAATATAACAACAAGATTGAGCATTTGTGTGGAGAGTTGTTCTCAAGTGCATTCAATTTCGAGCATCTGAAAAAGGAGTACATACTGCTAAATTTCTTTATGAAATTTCATCTTTATCTGAGTTCAGTATATTCTACTCTTAGCAGTAGGGACATGGTTCTGCTCTACTGGATTGCCACCGGAAAAAAGTTTAACACAACCAAGATTGTGTTCATTGTTATATGCTATATTACTGAATCCACTATAGAATATCTTGCCTTTCAGGAAAAATAGAGAACTCCGATCATTTGAAAGAAGAGAAAGCAAAAGCCTATGCCCCAGTTAATGTTCTCCTATCTCATCACCTATTTATGCATTGAAAACAAGATTCTCTCGTCAGTAGGTGATCAATATAAGATGGAAAGAGCTATTGTCTTTGCATATAAAGAAGAGAATGGGAGTATGAGCTAAGGGTGCCCCAGCTAAGACTTCTGCAAGTCCTTCCACTCAGCCATCTCAATTCACTTCCTGAACCACTTAGACTTTGAGGGAGAATGTTTAACATTTGAGAGAGAGTTAAGGGATGGAGTCCGATTACTAGGGGTTCCAACAGATGTATGTTGGGCATCATGCATATTATGCCGCCTCACTTCAGTACGTACATGACGGAGGCCATGAAGACTATGCATCCAAACCTCGATGCTTATATTTCTCAGCTTGGGACTTACTACACTCCTACTTTGAGAGCATCACCACCAGTACTAGCACTGAGTTCAGCACATGTTTCTGTTGCGCGCAGCGGAAATTTTGGCAGCACTTTGGCAGCACAACAAGAGAGTCAGGTCGCAATAGGAATTCTCGTTTCACAAAGGAAACAAGAACCTTAAGCAAAAATAGGAATTCTCGTTTCACAAAGGAAACAAGAACCTTAAGCAAAATATCTCAACAAAGTGGGATATCAGCTCTTCCTCTCCCTTAAGCAAAATATCTCAACAAAGTGGGATATCAGCTCTTCCTCTCATCAGTTCTAGGACTGACTTGTTAAGAGAACCTAAATAAACTATTACAAATCACACAAATAGCGAGATAACCAATGTTACGTGGTTTGATAATTTGTCTACGTCCACGGGGAGAGGATGGGGAGGTTCTACTAAATCAAGGAGAGTACAAAGGGTTACAATCTCACAAAACTCACAAACTAACCCTCAACCAAAGCTATCAACTTGCTCATAATATCTCCCTCTCACAATGCTCAAAAGTCTCTCTAATATCTGATTATAACTCTCCTCTCTTTTGATGATTGATTCTAATCTCCATATATATAGAAAAACTAAAACCAAAACAGACTAGGAATCCTAAAACCAAAAACAAAATAAATTAGGAATCCTAATAACCTCATGTTACCAAAATAGATTAGGAAAACTAATAACCTCATGTTACCAAAATAGATTAGGAATACTGCTATCCAACAGTTTTGGGGTAGCAGGAATATGAAGAGGATGATGAGGAGGATGACGAGATGGAGGAAACTACCGAAGGTTGTTCTAATCAAGGTGATGATGATGGTGGTGGTGGTGGTGGTGGTGGTGGTGATGATGATTAGAATGATGCCAACAAGCCCCCTAGACATGGTCGTGTCATTTTCAGTTTTGACAATGATGAGTAATTCAGATGATTACTCTGTTTGTATATATTCTTAACTCTAGTTTCATTTCAGTATTTTTCATTTTTCTTTAAACTTAGTTATGTATTTAACTTCTTAGATGGTTCTAGTTATGTGCTTTAGTTTTCTTTCCTTTTTTGTTAATTAAATACCCATAAAATTTCTTTTCCTTTCTTTTTAGTTTTAGGGGTTATTTGGTTCGTTTCCTAGATATAGGGAAATGCAATTCCATGTGAAGAAATGTAAGTTTTGAGTTTTCCAAACTTTTCCAAGAAATAAATTATTTCATTTGGTTCGCACATAAAAAATGGTGGGAAACCAATGTATTTACTTTTCTTGTGTTTGGTTCGCATGAAAAAAAGGAAAAATTTGTGTTGATATGACATTTCCCACTTTTCTTGTGTTTGGTTAGTTTTGAAGTTTCTAGGAAAAAGTATTTATAGTGACCATGGTAAGATTACCCCCACTGTATATAAATTTATTTGTGCTCGTTATATGAGGTAATCTTAATCATATAAAAGTTCGAATGTAACATGAACCAATAATAATATCTCCAATGAATATAAATTTCTATTTGTATTAATGAAATCATACAAAACCTGAAATAACATGAATCAATTGCTATGAACTGCGTACCTGATTTGACTTAAAATATACATGTTTGAGATTAAAAAAAACACACGAAACCTGTAATAACCTGATTATTCATAAATTTATGTACTACATACCTGAATTACCCAAAAAATTTACTAAAACCTATAAAAACATATAAACAACCTGAATAGCCATAAATATGTATATAACATGGCAAATCTCATCAAATCTGATAATTTATGCATGTTGATGAACTTTATGTGCAAAAAACCATGCTTGAAAATAATTCCACAACACAAAACCAAGCTCCACAAAGATCTGATATGCACAAATGGAACTATAAAACTTGTAATATTATGAATTGTTACAATCCTTTATATGAGATTTGAAGGAGAAAAGGCCGGAAGAAAATGGCTGGCCAACGATTTTAGATGCATACAAAGTTTCTAAAGTAGCTATGAGCACCTATACAAGGCTTCATGCAGAGAAGTATACACTCCGCATTAATTTTGTGTGCCCTGGCTCTGTCAAGACCGATATAACTTTTGCAGGTGGTATCCTTAAAGGTATCTATTGACCTTCATGTAATTTGAGGTTTGACATGATCTTCACTACTCGACCAGGTAGGCCTGATGTGCTCTCCCCTCTCTCTTAGAGCACCTGAAGCATAAAATAGATGATAACACAGAGATCAATAATATTATGAAAGAGAATTAGGAACACAAAGACGTCTAATTTGTTGGTAGTTTAGAACCATGAACAGTAAACGTGACATGTATCATTATATTACCGAGCAGAAGTGTCGAAACCTTCATAAATTGGATCAGTCATTGATAATCACATTTTTATTATAATTTTATACCCTCATTATCTATTTTATATGAATAAATATACCACTAATAATTGTTTTTATCTTTAAATGCAGGTTAATGAAGAATAAATCTCAAACTCTCATTTCTCAACAGAAACCCATTGATTAAATGAAGAAATGAAGCAAAGAAGCACATTGGAAAATCAATTTCCAAATTATCCAAAAGCCCAGAATCAAGTCGTGTAGCCTGTAGAAGCCGGAGAAAATCAAAAATCCAATATGAAAAGAAATCATATTCAAAATGGTTGGCCACAAAGAAACGACGATATCTCCTAATCCGGAAGGCGGAATTTAACATATAATATATGAAAATCGCCTATCTCGACGAGACGAAGCCAACTGTGGAGTCAGAATTTCCATTAGGGCATCGATGCCAGCATCGATGCAGGCATCGATGCCGGTATCGATGCGAAGTCCTCCAGATTTTATCAACGGCCGAAATTGCATTCTTGGGGCTCAAGTTTGATCCAATGGCTCTCATTCATTGATGTTTACTATAAATAGGGGTTGAGAGTGAGGGGTTAGAGGTGTGAAAATTTTTGTAACTCCTTTTGGAGAGGAGGGCTACTCTTAATTGAGAAGGCCTTCCAAAATTGTAACTTTAGTTGCAATTAATAATAATAATTTTTTCACCACTTTAAATTTTTCTCTTCTTCTCTTTGTTTGATGATGAAGATGAAGATGAAGATGAAGAATTATTTGAAGGTTTGCATTTCTTTCTTTTTCTCTTTTATTGCTTATTAGTGTAGATTTATTTCTATGCTTGTAGTTTAGATTTTATTTTCTTGTTAAATAGCCAAGAGGCTAGAACCCTCTTGCCTTAGATTTATTTCATGCTTATAGAGTAGATTTATTTTCTTGCATTTAATTCTTGCAATTTTATTTTGTAGTTTAGATTTTGCAATTTATTTTGTAGTTAGATTTTAATTTCTTATACTATTCACCTTGAGGCTAGAACCCTCTTGGGTTTAGTTTTTCTTTTTGTTTATTTTTATTTTGTTTGATTCGCCTTTAGGCTAGAACCCTCTAGGGAATCACCCTTTTCTAAGAAGTGGGTTCAATTGTAGATTACCCATATCTATAATTGAATCCACCATCTTTAATTTCTTGCATTTTCTTTTATTCTAGAATTTTGTTCTTCATTCTTGAATTTTTATTTGTTTCTTGATTTTATTCATTTTTTCCTTCTCACCTTATTGATCATACTCAAATCCACTCTCACTTACACTTTGCACCTATTTACACACCATTTTCACTATCTCAATCTCTTCACAATCACATTCACTCATCACTCCTATTTGTCACGCACACAACATAAGAACCAATTTTATATTTTCTCCTACAAAACACCTTCCTCGTGGGATCGATATCTTAAATACTATAACTTGACACGGTTGTGCACTTGCAACCTTTTTGGTACATGTTTATGCCGCATCAAGTTTTTGGCGCCGTTGCCGGGGAAGGTGCTTAAGTAGGTTTTAATTATTTTGGTTCTTTAACTTGTGTGTTATATATAAAGAAATTGTTTTTGGTGCATGCAAAACGTGGATTAGGGACAATACACATCAACAAATTCATTTTGAACAAATGGCTAATCCACAAGTTTTTCAAAATTTATGTTATCCCAATAGGATTGAAATTTCCAATGAAGTCCGGGAGTTTGTAGAGAGTCCATATCAGTATTCGGTAAATGATCCATTTTTTCCAACCTACAACCCAGGTTGGGCCAGTTACACAAACATTGCATGGAATCAGGGAAACCACTCCGAAACTCAAAACTTTACTCCCTCTTCGACCCAACATTTTCTTAGGGAAAATACAGTTCCTTTTAATTCTCATCCACAATTTCAACAACCCAGTCTGTCATATCAAAATCAGTCTCCTCATCATCAAGTTGTAACTCACACTCCTCTTGATACAGATCATGATGAACGTCTCAATATTTTGGAAAAAGGTTTTGAAATCATAATTAAGGCCTCCATACTAACCATGGATATGTTAACTCAAACATCCTACACGATGAACTCCTTTATGCAATCAACCGAACTCATACTTAACTCTAACACTCAAGCTATAGCTAGATTAGAAACCCACATTGGTCAACTGGCTAGTGCCATAAGTGAAGTAGAGGAAGGAGAAATTCTGAGTCAACCCGTGGTCAATCCTAAGGACACT
>NC_033801.1:42004261-42032241 GCF_001876935.1 Asparagus officinalis | reverse complement strand
GCCGAGCCACCTCGGGGTGGCTCGGTGGCCGAGCCACCTTGGGGTGGCTCGGCCATGAGCCGAGCCACCCCAAGGTGGCTAGGCACAGTGTCGGCCACCCCGAGGTGGCCGACAGTGGCCCGAGGTGGCCGACAATTCCCTTTTTGCAGCCACTGTCCTGAGAGCCTATAAATAGGCCTAGAGATGTTCATTTTCAGAGGTCGAACTTTCAAGAGCCGAAACTCTGCCGGATTGAAGAGTGAACTCGGAGCTTGAAGACCAGAAGACTTGCACCATTCAGATCTGATCCTCGGCGACCATCCACGTCAGAAAAGGCAGGATCTCGAGAGGAAGAAAGAACAGATCTGAGATCTACACGAGACTACACTCCAGATCTAAGCTTGGTCTTAGATCTCGAGATCTGAGCGATTATTCCCTTGGTGGATTAATCCCTCTCGGCTATTATTCCCTTCGTGGAATAATACCCGCATACTCGTGTAGATCCGACCGGATCTAGATCGCGCGGTGGTCCACGGATTAACCCCGGCGTTGGCAAAGAACCCACACAAGCGAGCGACCGCAAAACAGGAGCTCGCGATTCGTTCGATAAAAGAGGAAAGTTGTAATTTTTCTTTATTTTCTTTGATTTAATTGTAACCGGATCTATAAAAGACCGGATCTTTTGTAACCCAAAAAGTTGTAACTCAAGATGACAATTATCTCATTAATGAAGAAAGCAACGGTTTTCCACGCGAACAATTATTTCCAAGCTCGCACCAGTGAAATTTCTTTGTAGCATTGGGGTGGGTCTGAGGGGGGTAGTGAAATGTTATGCATAGATGATATTGTGAATAACCGGTTATCCGAGGATATGAATGTTGACTCTGGGTGAGATATGGATCAGTGACCTGTTATACAATGACTAGTTACATGACCTTATTACTTAAGGTGATTATGGATTCTTGTGAGATGTAGGTTAGTTATATTTCTTTTCATACATAGATCGGTGTTAATATTTAATTATCTATAATTTGAGACATATGGTATATACATGAGGATTTTCTTGTTTGGATTATTTCGCTCGACGTACTACGTCTCATGTTGTAGATTTTTAGGTATTAATTCTATCTATTGTATGCCCCTATTACTTGGATGATTGTTCTGATCGCTAGTTGCATGATCTCGTCACCTGATCGATTTTGGATGCTTTATGTTTATCATGCTTTAGTAGTGTTTTCGCATGTTGATTTTGTCAGATTTCCAGTTACACGTTCTTTTGTCATTTCTGTTATCGTATCGTTTTCTGCTTGGGTTTTCGTTCGCTCTATTTGTTTTGTGGGGTCTTGCCGTGTGCCATACACGCTGACGTACACCTGTTTTCTTTGGTGTACGTCATTCTCAACAGGAGTGCATTGTAGACGGAGCAAAAGAAGAAGTCGAAGCCTATTCTTTGATGGTTCTAGTTTACTTTTGTAGTTCTTTCTTTTTCATCGATCAATGTATTTTTGTGTCTCTCCAATATTCATTTGTTCAGTTTTGTATAAGGGCATGTTGACCCGAACATTATGTCTCAGATGTTATCCCATTTGTGATATGATATTTTTTATTTTGAGTTTGTCTATTATATTCTTACTGATTGTGATCAGGGACCTATGACTTCGCATTGTATTTATTTCCAGACGCTTAGCGTATTGGATTGAGAAGAAAAGAAAAGGACCTATGACTTCGCATTGTATTTATTTCCAGACGCTTAGCGTATTGGATTGAGAAGAAAAGAAAAAATAAAAAAAATGATAGTGTATATTTCTTCTCAATCTAATACGTCGCGGGCTTGTTCACGTTCCGATTCCCGGGTATTTTCGGAAGCGGGACGTGACAGGTTTTAGTGGTGGCCCATGCAGGTCACGGTCCCGATCACGGTCCCGAGTCCTCACTAGTGAGAATATAATGAAAAATTTAGATACATATCATGATTTCATCCGTAAGACTATTCTTAGTCCCTTACCCTATTTTCTTGATAGATTTCGTTTCGTCCCAATCTTATCACTTTTTGACTCCGGAACTTTCCACTGTTTCTTATCTCGTAACTTCCTACTGTTTCTTGTTCTTGCTCATTTGTTTATGGATATCATTCCATATCTCTGTCCTTGGATTCTTTCTGCATTACTTTTATTTTAATTCCAAGAACGGAATTTGTTTTAAGGGGGTTAGAATGTAAGGACCATGAATTTTTATACTAGTTAAAATAATTTTCTGATATTTTAAGATATTTAATTATTATTTTTAAAAGAGTATTTGTATTTTTTTTTGATTTTCTACAATTTTCTATGATTTAAAAATCTGATTATATATTTATTTAAATGATTTTAATATTTATAAATTTATTCCGTGCAGTAAAATTTTCTAGAATTAATTTGTTATGTTATCAGTACTATTACATATTATTTTAAATAATATGTTGTATTATTAATATTATTATGTATTATTTCGTATAATACTTTGTATTATTAATTACGTATTTTTGGTATAATTTGTTGTATTATTTTAACTGTTATATAATATCTGTCGTATTAGTATAACTAGTACGTTTTACTATGTATATAATTATCACATAATTATTTGATTTTAAATGTAAGTAAATATATTTTATTTATTAATTATTTCCATTTAATTGTACAATATGGGTATTTTTCGATTATTTCGTATCAATTATTGCAATATCACAATAAGTACGTTTTTAATTGTAGATGATTATTCTGTAATTAGATTAATTTTTAAATACCCGTAATTATTTTATTTTAATTATTTTAACCCTATCCCTAACCCTAATATTATATATATATAATAAAATACCCGTAACCAAACCTTACCCAAAAATCTTTCAAACCCAGCCACCACCCAACCTTTCTCTCTCTCACTTCTCTTCTTCACGAACCCACACCCACCGACCAACGCCGTGATCTCGCACGCCTCCACCCAAAACAAAACCATTCCCCCCTTCCTCTCCGACCCGCCGCTCAGCTTCCGACAAGAACCCCCAGTCCGTCGCCACCAGCATCTCCAGCCACCGGCCGAACGCAACAGGCCGCATCGCCAAATCACCACCACTCCTCCATACAACCCGCAACCGCTGCTCTGCCCGTCGCCCCATCACTTCACGCCACCATCCCACGCCTCCCTCCTCCGTTCGTCGCTAAACCGCCTCAAACCGCGCTGAAACAGCAGCCCCCCTCAAGCGGCCACGACGACCCACCAGCCCATTAGCCTCCATTGTCGATCAACCAGGCCTCACTCACCGCTAAACTCCACCCGCGAGGCCCTTCTGCTCGTCGTTGCCAGCCAGCACTCCGCTCAGCCCTCCCCGGCCAACGCCCCATCCCTTGCTCCTCCCTCGCAACCTCGTACAGATTCGCAGAGGCACCCTTCCTTACGCCATCGCTCGAAGCCACGCAACCACCCTCCTCCAATCTCTCGCACGCCTATCCGTCGCACTGCAGGCCATAGCCGCCCGCCACAGGAGCCACTCCGACACACTCGCAACTCACGCTCCGATCCCACGCCATCGGACAGCACCTCCATCAAGCTCCATCGCGAGTTCGCCCTCCGTCATCACCGCCTTCACTGACGCCCTCTAGATCCAATGTCGTTCGCCGAGATCACGCTGCTGTCCTCGCTTCGCCGTCAGACGTAGTGCTTCGTCGTCGCGCTCTCTACGTCAGATCCGACTCGTACCACTCTTCAGACCCGCAGACACGCACGTCGACATCGATTCATTCAACGAACCCCGAGGCAAGATCCTGTTACTCAGCTTGTCATTCTTTACATTTTCAGATCTATTATGAGTTGTTTATATATATTAGTTTGTAATATAATTAATTGCGTGGATTGTTTGATGAAGAATATTAAAATATATTAATATGATAAATAATGTTTTTAGAATAATTATAGGGAATTAAAAGAATTTAGTTCGGCAAAAGAATCATTTTTTAGATAATTATAATAATCTAAAAGAATTTATTTTGGAAAATGAATTAGTTTAGATTAATTGTTAAGCGAAATAATTTAAAATGAATTAATTTAGAAAAAGATTATTTTTCTGAATTATGTAGATGATGTTTATGATTTATAATTCTTATTTTGATTATCTGTTATGCTATGATATTATTGCACATGATTTGTGGGCTAAGGAAAGGGTGATGAAATCCCTTACCTTATCTTGATTATGGGTTTTGCCCTTAAGAATGTTTTAAGTGTGTGCCAAATCAAGTGCTACAATCACTTTGGTGAATTCCTACACTATATAAAATGCAACCCTAGAAATTAAAAGCGACTAAAAAGGATGATAAAAAAGAAAAACTTTTTTTTTTAATTATGGTCAACAACAATCAAATGTGAGAAGAGAGCTCTTGTTTGAATTTATTATCTTATTAGTTAATGTTCAAGTGAAAGGTGAATTTTATTATGGTCAACAAAAATAATTTTTTTTAAATCCTAATTGTCTCTAATTGTGAAGCTAACTAAAAAGGGTAGAATTGAAAACTAGAAAGAGGACTTACCCGAAAGCAATTCTCTAAGTTCTTGATCTTCAATCCAAGACTTTCAAGCTCCAAGCGGTTCCTTCACAAGAAAACACACAAGTTAAAGAACCTAAATAATAATATCCTATTTTAGCACCTTCCCCAGCAACGGCGCCAAAAACTTGATGCGGCATAATTATGTACCAAAATTGCAAGTGCACCATTGATCAAGTTATAGTATAAAAAGTTATCGATCCCACGAGGAATGTGATTTTAAGAGATTATTAAAAATGGTTCTTATGTTTTGTGCATGACAATTAGGAATAAAGAATAAGTGTGATTATGATGAGTGATTGTTGTGAATATATGCAAGAGATAATAAATTGAATTTTAGAGGAGAGAAGAAAGAATCAAAGAATAAATGAAATCACAAGGCAAGAAAGAAGAATGAATAAAATCAAGAAATAAAATCAAGAATAAAAAATTTTTTCAAGAAAGTCAAGATGGAGGATTCAATTAAGATATGAGAAATCTGGAATTTAATCCACTAACTAACTCAAATATAAAATACAAACTATTCTCTTTTTATCATATTTCAACTTAGATTTATTAAGCATAGACTATCAAACCATTTAAGGAAAGTATAACCTATCAAATTATCATCTAAGTTAAAATTACTATTCATGATAAAAATAACAACAAGATAGTAATCCTAGAATTCATAAGCATAACCTATCAAACCATTTAAGATAAGCATAGATTATCAAATTCTTCTTCTACCGATTAGTTCACTAGTTGATTATCCTAAACATGAATATTTTAAGTGTAAGAGAATAATTTGCATAATATAAAGGAAATTAGATTAGCATCATACAATTCTAAGATTCCTACAAGAATTAATTTCTCATCTTAAAAAATAAAAACAAGAAGAAAAAGAACTAATTACAAAATTAAAAAGAAAATAAACATCTAAACTATGAACAAGAAATAAATCTAACTACAAAGAATTAAAATCTAAAATACAAAATATATTATAAAAATTAAATGCAAGAAAATAAATCTACTCTACAAATTAAAGTGCAAAAAAAATAAAAAGATAAGAAAATAAATCTACACTACAAGCATGAATGTAAATCTAACTAATAATCAATAATAAAGAAATTAATAAAAAGAAATAAAAGAGAAAAATAAAAGAAATGTAAACCTTCAAATTGCTCTTCATCTCCATCCTCATCATTCAACAAAGAGGAGAAAAATAAATTTAAAGTGAAGAAAAATTATTATTATTAATTGTAACAAAAGTTATAATTTTTGGAAGGTCTTCTCAATTAAGAATAGCCCTCCTCTCCAAATGGAGTTATAAAATTTTTCACCCCTCTAACCCCTCACTCTCTACCCCTATTTATAATAAACATCAGTGAATGAAAGCCGTTGGATCGAAATCTTATCCAAAAACATCAAAAATCAGCCATAGATTCATAACTAACTGTACATCGTATCGATGCTGGCATCGATGCCCCCATCGATGCTGGCATCGATGTCCAGCCCACTCTAATTTCTGTCCGAACTTCCTCCTTGGGCTTTTGACACTTAGGCTTTGGGCTTTGGGCTTTGGCAATTCTTGGGCTTTAATTCTTCTTCTTAGCTTGGGCTTTTGGATAATTTGGAAATCGATTTTCCAATGGGCTTCTTTGCTTCATTTCTTCATTTAATTAATGGGTTTTTATTGAGAGATGGGAGTTTGAGATTTATTTTTCATTAACCTGTAATTAAAAGATAAAAACAATTATTAGTGGTATATTTATTCATATAAAATAGATAATGAGGGTATAAAATTGCAATAAAATGTGATTATCAAATACCCCCACACCTAAACTTTTGCTAGTCCTCTAGCAAAGAAAGAAAAAGAAAATCCTAACTCACTTTCGTAGGAATCGCGGTTGTATTTAGCGCATACAACAAGCCTTTAAACCCCTAGGTTACCCTAGTGGACGAGTTGTAGCCTCGTGAGGGTTTGCAGTGAATGTACCCACAAAATTCAGTCAACTTGCCAAGTTAAATAAGTCAGTAGATACCTAATTTTTCTTGATATATTTAGACATTCTAATTGAAGCTAGTTAATAATCAAGAAAACATTTTTATATTGTAACTCTTTTAGAAAATCTTTTTCATTATAGCAATACAAAACCAAGTCAAATCTTAGAAATTTAATTAAAAAGTTTTGAAAAGAACATGCCAACTCTTTGTTTTAAATAACTTTCAAGTCTCTTGATAAAAAATTGTTTTTCAAGACCATAACAACAATATATATAAAAAATGGTTAGTGTTATATGTATATAATTTTTTTCTTCACTTTCTAATTCTTGGTGATTGTTTTCTATTTTAACGGGCTTTCTAAGTGACCATTTAACGAGTTTTGGGCCAATGAATCCCAACCCAATTGGGCTTAGGTCATTAAGTATAGAGATACTCCTTGGGCTTAATTACTCAGTCAACTTAGGCTTTATAAGATAGAATCACCTTGAATCAAAGAGTTTTTTTTTTTCGTGCCCATTTTTCACACTCTTCTTTTATAAGGTTAGTTTTTTTAATATACATATGTGTGTAAGTATATATAGTCTGAAGAAAAAAATGTGTAAATCAAGATAACTTGAAAAAAATATTTTTAACTCTAAGTTAAGCATGCAAAAATTTCATTATTTTTAATTAAAAATCTAAGGTAAGACTTAAGTAAAGTATACTACTTGAAAAATCATTTCTTAAGAATTTTATTTGGAGTTATCATAAAAGGTGAACTTGAGTATGTCACTAACTAGGGATTAGAAAATTTAAAATCTATCAATTAGATTAATTATTACTTAACTCTATTAATTTGGCAAGTGGCAATATTTTTATAATTAAGTTTTTTTTTCTAAAACTAACAAAAGATAAATGCTGAGAGAAAAAAATACTGAAACAAAATACTAACTAGCAAAATATAAACAAAAGCTAACTAGCTTACACCCCCATACCCAGACTTTACAGTGTCCTCAAGGCAAATAATATCCAAAATATCACAGTTTAATAAGTACATGCCGAAATAAAAATCAAAGACTGGGTAAAATAAAAAGAACATACCTCACTGCTCATCTCCTGATATATCGTCATCCACATCATCAGCGGCAGCTGCTGAACTCGGTCCCACCTCATCCTCTCCTGGAAAATCATCTGGCTGAAATGATGTGATAAAACTATGAAGCTCAGGTGGAGGTCCATCTGTATCTCCATGTTCTCTCTGCCATCCTCTCGCCAAATATGTCAGGGTCTCGGTGGAGTAGCCCATCTGACCATGTATCTCGTGTATATGTCGTTGCATCCTGTGTATCTGGATCTGCATCCTGTCCATGCGACTCCGCATCCTATCCATCTCCTCTCGAATGGGATCCTGTGTAACTGGCTGCTGCTGAGGAGGCTCTCTACCTGAAGGACCGGACTGATCTAGTCCTGAAATGCTCCTCCTCACAGTCTGATCATTTAGTAACCCGTCCCTGCTTCTAACCTATCCTCTGCAAATACTGGAACATGAAATCTATAGCCGAGTCTAGTGATGAAATAGGGGTAAATGAGCTGAGTACGTGATGCAGACTGTGTCCTGATCCAATCCAACACATTCTCCACTGATGATCGCATCCATACAAATATAATCCTCGCTATATCAAACTGCTGACCAGTGGATATCCAAAAAGAAGGAGAATATCGTGTGGGGAAATGACAGAGTATGCAGTGGTGGGTTTCAAATCAAAGTTCAGGAAAAGATTATGTAATCTATATTCTGGTTTGAGATTTCCTGAACCGAAACTAGATTTAAAGATCCTCCCACACAATGTTGTAGACATGTTATTGTATTCTGGTGTGTACCAGGCTATAATGTGGAGGCTAAATGGAAGTAATCTGGTATATCAGTGGGTGGTTCTGCAAGGTCAAGGGTAGTACGGATAGTGGAAAGATCGAAAATAACCCTAACACCCCTCACGATAGAAAAAGCTGAAAATTCTCTATCTAGATTAATTTCCCATCCAGAATAGAACTCATGCACTAATGAAATGTTTGCTTTTTCTAAGGGTTTAGTCATCATGCTCCTAAGACCTACTGCAGTTAACATGGTGACTCTGGAATGATATGTATGTAATGCACTCATCTGAAATCCCCTCTCAAAATGAATGTTAAGACCCACAATTCTGGCTAAAATAGTGGGTCAATCTATGTCGGTCTCAGATGGATCAGAAGATGATGAACTTGCTCGAGATTTCTTTCTGGGGTGCATCTATAGAAAAAGAAAGAAAAGAAAAGAAAAAGAAAAAAAAATTTAATAATAAAATTCCAATATATATATCTTTATTTTTATTATTTTTATTTATTTATTTATTTTTTTAAGAATTTAGCTACAAATTGTTCAAGATGAGTTAATTTCAAGTTATCAGAATTTCCTTTGACAATAAATTCCCTCAAAATTATTCTTTGAGAACAAAAATGTTAAAATTTTGACAACTTGATCGGTGAAACATACATGTTGATATGACAATTATAAGCTAAACCTTACAAATGTTAAAATAATTGGCATTTTTTTTGAATTGTTTGCACATAACACCCAAATTCAAGTTTATTTTTGCAAACTCCCCCTAATTTTTTCGGATTTGCATAAAACACCCAATTTTTTTTTTAGATTTTATTCTCAATTTTAAATAAATACCCAATTGAATGCCTGAAGATTATGTGTTTTTGCATAAAAACCCCCACCAATTTTTGGGTTTACATAAAACACCCTAATTTTTTTTCCAGATTATTGTACAAGATATCCTCAATTGAGTTCTCAGTTCAAACCCCCAAGAAATTTTTGGATTTTGCATAAACCCCCCTAATTTTTGGATTTTGAACAAAATCCCCAATTTAGACCCTAAATTTGTTAAATTGATCATGAAGCAACACAAAATAATTTACAACTACCTATGATTTAATCACCAATTCATCCATGAACCCATTCACATAAGGAAATTACAAGATCAAGATAGAAATTATACCTTGGAAATGTGTAGAGGTGGAGAAAGCACAGATCCGAAAAAAATTGAAGAAGAAGCCCTCCAATATCTCTTGACTCCGTGCGTTTTTCGGGTTGGTTTGGGAATTTTCGGGGTTGGTTTTGGGAATTTTCGGGGTTGGTTTTGGGGAGGTGGAATGAAGAAAACAAGGGGAAGAAGAAAGGGATTGGGGGCTACGGTTTTAAAAGCAGCAGGTTTTGGGCATCGATGCCGGCATCGATGCTGGCATCGATGAGGTTTTGGGCATCGATGCCGGCATCGATGCTGGCATCGATGCCCAAAGCCATAGTGTTTGGGCCAGCCGGCCCAAACATGCTTTCTTTTCGTTTTTTTTTTCCTTTTTCTTTTGGGCCTGTACTTATTAAATATATTGTTTCTTTTTTTTCTTTTAACCATATGCTAGTTATTCAAAAGTTTTTTTTTTATTATTTTTTTTAACAAGAATGAGAAAAACTTTTCCTTTATATATATATTTATATTTATTTTTCTTTCTTTCTTTTTTTTAACAAAAATAAGAAAAAAAATTTCCTTTATATATATATTTATATTTTTTTCTTTTTTTCATTCTTTTTTTTTTAAAAATGAGAAATTTTTTTCCTTTATATATATATATATTTATATTTATTTATTTTTTCTTTTTTTCTCTTATTTTTTTTATTTTTATGTTTATAAATAATGTGGTTCATAGAGAACCAACACCTCCTCCTCTCCGAGTATAGAAAATTCTAAAAATGGTTTTAGATGTTGACCATTAATTTTAAAAATGTCATCATTTTTAGGATTTTCTATCTCGACAGCCCCATGCGAAAAAACTTGTTTGACAAAAAATGGACCTGTCCATCTTGATCTTAATTTTCCAGAAAAAAGATGTAATTTTGAATTGTACAATAAAACTTTCTGTCCTAGAGAGAAATTTTTTCGTAAAATTGATTTGTCATGAAAAATCTTGGTTTTCTCTTTGTAAATTTTTGAGTTTATGTATGCATCATTTCTAAGTTCTTCCAAATCATTTATTTGAAGCAATCTGTTCTTACCTACCGAGTCTGAATCAAAATTCAACTGTTTTATCGCCCACATTGCTCGATGTTCCAACTTTACTGGTAGGTGACAAGCTTTCCCGAATACCAGTCTGTATGGTGACATCCCCAAATTGGCCTTGAAAGCTGTTCTATACGCCCACAGAGCATCACATAATTTTACAGACCAATCTTTTCTATTATGGTTAACTGTTTTTTCTAAGATTTGTTTGATCTGCCTGTTTGTGACCTCTACTTGTCCACTGGTTTGGGGGTGATAAGGAGTTGATAATTTGTATGTGATTGAATATTTCCTCATCAAAACCTCAAAAGAATGGTTACAGAAATGTGTACCGTTGTCACTGATGATTGCTCGGGGTACTCCAAACCGTGCAAAAATGTTCTCTTTCAAAAACTTGACAACGACATTGTTGTCATTAGTTTTGCAAGCTACCGCCTCAACCAATTTTGACATGTATTCAATGGCTACTAGAATGTAAACATTTCCAAAGGAATTTGAAAATGGTCCCATGAAATCGATACCCCACAAATCAAAAAGTTCAACGGATAAGATGGATTGTAGGGGCATCATATTTCTTCTAGTGACCTTCCCTAAAAGATGACAGCGGTTACAAGTTTTGCAAAACTCATATGAATCCTTGAAAAGAGTGGGCCAGTATAGCCTAGATTGGAGAATTTTTTCAGCTGTTTTTCTTGGGCCAAAGTGGCCCCCACATGCTTGCTCATGACAAAATGATAGAACACTCCTAGTTTCTTCAGTGGGAACACACCTCCTAAAGATCTGATCAGGACAGTATTTGAATAGATATGGATCATCCCAGTAAAAGTATTTTACTTGGTAGAGAAAAAGGGATCTATCCTATTTGGACCAATGAGAAGGGATCTGGTTCATGACTATGTAATTCACAATGTCAGCGAACCATGGGACAGATTGGATTTGTAGGAGTTGTTCATCAGGGAAATGCTCATTGATCGAAACGGTTGATGTTGGTGCATTCGGTAGTCGAGAAAGGTTATCTGCTACGGGGTTCTCTGTTCCTCTTCTGTCAAGAATTTGGATGTCAAAATCTTGAAGAAGGAGAATTCATCTAATGAGTCGTGCTTTAGCATCCTTTTTGGTCAAAAGATACTTTAGTGCGGCGTGATCTGTAAAAACTTTGGTTAAGGCAAAGACTACAGCTAAAAACTTTTTTTCTGTGACAAAGTAATTTTGCTGGGCATCATTCAGAGTCCTACTGGCGTAGTAGATCACATGCAGTTTTCCATCAAACCGTTATCCTAAAACAGCTCTAATCGCAGAATCAGATGCATCACACATCAGTTCGAAGGGTAAGGTCCAGTCCGGTGCATGAATGATAGGAGCTGTGGTTAGCTCCTTTTTCAGATATTCAAAAGTTTTGAGGCAGTCGGAAGAGAAAACAAATGATGTATCATTGGCTAAGAGATTGGTCAAGGGTCTGCAATTTTGCTGAAATCCTTGATGAAACGTTGGTAAAAACCAGCATGGCCAAGAAACGATCTGACGTCTTTGACTGTTTTGGGAGGAGGGAGATTGGAAATAAGATCTACCTTAGCTTTGTCCACTTCGATTCCCCTATTGGAAACTACATGTCCTAAGACAATGCCTTGTTTGACCATAAAATGACATTTCTCCGAATTGAGAGTCAGATTTTTCTCCCTACACCATTCTAGGACCAGTTTAAGATGATGCAAACATTGGGAAAATGTGTCACCAAAGATGGAAAAGTCATCCATGAAAATTTTGAGAAATCGCTCTACCATGTCGGAAAAAATACTGATCATGCAACGTTGGAATATGGCCGGTGCGTTGCATAATCCAAAAGGCATGCGTTGGTGTTCGCGGTGAAAATTGCCTTCATTGAATTCATTGTTATCTCAAGTAATTGCTTTTTGGTTACAAAAGATCCGGTCTTTTTTAGATCCGGTTACAACGAAATCAAAGAAAAAGAAAAAGATTACAACTTTCCTTTCGAACGAATCACGAGCTCCTGTTTTGCGGTCGCTCGCTTGTGTGGGTTCTTTGCCAACGCCGGGGTTAATCCGTGGACCACCGCGCGATCTAGATCCGGTCGGATCTACACGATTTGACGAGTATTATTTCACGAAGGAAATAATAGCCGGGGGGGATTAATTCACCAAGGAAATAATCGCCCTTAGTTCTCGGGATCAAAGGCCAAGCTTTAATCCGGAGTATGATCTCGTGTAGATCTCAGATCTGATCTCTCTTTCTCTCGAACTCCTGCCTTTTTTGACGTGGATGCTCACCGAGAACCAGATCTGAATGTTCAAGTCCTCAAGTCTTCAAAACTCCAAGCTCAATTCTCAATTCGGCAGAGTTTCGGCTCTCAACTAGCCACCCATAGGTGGCTCGGCCTTGGCCGAGCCCCCTTAGGCGTGGTTTTCCGTCGTTTTTCGTTTTTGGTTCAGTCCGTGATCCGATTCTGTGGTTTGATTTATCCGGACTTGAATCGTTAACCTGATTTGACAGTAAATCCGATTCCTGATTTCGAGTCCGAAACTGATCTTGATTCGATCGTGATTCGTCCGAGTTCGCCCTTGGATGGATGACTCGTTGACTCTTCAACCCGTTAGCTTGATTCCGCACGCGAGTGGATCTATTCCGTTGTTTGCGTGCGATTCGTTAACCTCGTAGCCTCGTTGGTTCGTCGGTTTGTGCTGAGCTGTGCTAAGGGATCTATAAGCAATTTTATACGCCTACAGATACCCCCTCCAAAGTATTTCAGCCTCGTTCTTTTATAGAAGAGTCTGGAATACTTTGGATATGATTGTCCCATCCTTCGGGATATTTGGAGTGGCTTCTATTCTTGATTCCTTCAATCCTTCAGGCTATTCGGTGCTTTGTCGAATGTATGTAAGGTTTTCGGTGCTGCATTTATTGTCTGACCGTTGTCGGAATTTCGAATTTGAAGTCGATTCCTGATTTTATGATCTTTATCTCATGTTTGTTGGTTCAACATAGAACTGACTCTCGAATGTTGATGTTGAGTCTTTATTTGCGACGCGTTGTCCGGTGTAGTGTTGTTGAGTTATCCTTAAGAATATTTAGAAAAATATTCTCCAGGAACTTCTCAACCAAAAATAGGGAACAGTTTATACTCATATACCTTATTGGAGTAATTTCTGTGCCCGAATGAGCTGAACCGGTCTGGTAATGAGCTGAACCGGCTTGATAATGAGCCAAAAAAGGCAGTAATTCGGCTCAAAAAATCTTCTGATCCTTCCGAAGATGCGGGAGAGGCAAGAATAAACCAAGAACTAAACCCTCGGTCGATTTGGAGTTGTTTCGATGCTCGATTCAGCTCCAATTTGAATTCTGGTTCAAACTGGTTAGACCTGGTTCAAGGCTGGTTCAACCTGGTTCAAGGCTGGTTCAGGACTGGTTCAAGACTGATTCAGACTGGTTCATCCTGGTCTGGTCTGGTTCAGTCTGGTTTGGCCAGGTTCAGCCTGGTTTGACCTCTTTTGGACTAATTTGGACTGGTTTGGTCTGGTCCAACCTGGTCCGGTCTGGTTCAGGGCTGGTTCACATTATAAAAGGGGTTCTTTTCTCTTTTCTTTTCCTCCTTCTAGTTTCCTCTTCTAGGGCCGGCCACCACCCTGTCCTCTTTTTTGCTTTTCTCTTCCCTCGAGCATCCTTTCTCCCTCAAAACTTCATAGTTGCATTAGATCTAGTCTTCCTTTGGATCTTTGACTAAAGAATCCCTCAAAAATCTTTATATAGAAATTCCTCTCAGGCCCCTCGAGCACGTGGTCTGAGCCTCTTTCAAGATTTGATTTTTGTCGGATCTTCGAGCTTTCTCTCGCGTAAATCCTCCGTAATTTTAGCATATTTCATCTTTAATTCAATTTATGAATTTGTGGGATCGCATGTGAGGGTTAGGATTAAGATTTGGCGCCTCGAGCTCACCTTTCAGGGGGGGAGAATTGCAAAAAAGGGGAACTTTTTCCTGGATCTGATCCCTTAATTTATTTTACAGGTCTCTATGTCTCGTATTGCGAGAGGTCAATTCTCTACCGCGTCGGCTGATGGCGTGCCTCCCTCTTATGCTGGTGAGCTATTTTTAGAAATTTACAAATTAGTCCATTTTTTCTTAGAAATTTACAAATTGGTCCTTTTTATCCCCATTTTGTTCTCCTTGGTGAGGCAATCGGGAAGAGCCTTGATTCTCCTTGGTGAGGATCGACGCTTTAAAGATGGGTTTTGCTTGGTCAAAACCATATCTCATAATAAATAAAGGGGCGTTTTGTCGCTGCATTGTGCCTTAGAAGGCAGGGATATGTTTTTTGATATATCCTACCTTATAAGTGCATAATGTGGCCAAATCGTCTCACCCTTTATAAGGCAGTGACTCTATCTTACCCATTCGTAGGATGAGTTCAACTTCCTTTTATAATTGAGACTAACAAATGTTTAACTGTTTGTTTCCAGTAGGATATCCTTCTGGAGCGTTCTCATCTCACGCAGTGTACGGGCGTCACGGCGAGTATTATTCGACTTCCGACGATTTTTCCCCTATTCCAGTTACTCCTCAGTTTGCTTCGGGCACGTCGAGAGAGGTTGCCCAAGTGGTGAAGGAAGGTGGACATCGAGCTCTTCGACAGTTGATTACAGATGCGCCTTTCGTGAAGGATGCTAGTTCTATTCAGCCTCTCAGGAAGACCGACTTTTTATTTGGCGACTCTGCCAAAGATCCGGATGCAGTGTTTATTGACGCCGAGCAGTGGCTTTATAAAAATGGCGGGGGGTTCCTATATTTGCCGAAGAAACGAGCTTCTTGCCTCTGCTTCTACTTTGAAGAATCGCCTCGCTGCTTTAGGACGGGAGATGCCTGCGACACGTCACAGATTTTATGGTTGGGTCCATTCTTTGGACAAGCTTTGGTGGACTCGCATGACGAAGTACGTCTTAAGCCGATGGAGCGAGGAGTTGCACGCTTGTGGTCTATATGCAGCCGTTCGTGCCACCATGTATGGTTTGCCTGTCAGCGCAAAGCATTTCTTCGCTTTGTGTGAGCTTTATACTCCAGATTCGAATACTTTTCTGACCCGGTAAGGGGAGTTGGGCTTGGCCCTCCATGAGATGCACAGGATTTCTGGTTTGTCCATGGGACAGATGCTATATCAGGAATATTTTCCCTCTAACCATGAATTAAGTCAGCTGAAGGATCGCACGCCCGACCGCTACGAGACTTTATAGGACCTCACATGTCACTATCATATCGCTTTGGTGCAGTCTGAGCCTTTAGCGAAGAGGACTAAATCCCATGTGAGCCAGAAGCAGTTTGCGTCTTATTTGTTCAGAAATCTAGAAAGCAATTCTGGTGAGGCTATTTGTGAGTTGGCACCGCTCATTCCTTCAGGGGTTAATAGTCTACTGAAGAAGATTGACGCCCATTCCTATACCATTAGCAGTCCTGAGAGTGGCTTTCCTGCAGGGACCAAGTTTAAATCATTCTTGTGGCATGCGACCGCGCCAATTCGACCGATGACCCTTCTCGCCGGTTACCTCGCTATCTGGTTAAAGAAATGCGTGGTGCTCTGCCACTGGAAGTGCTCTATCCTGCCGTTCAGCTTGCCTACAAGAAGGAACTTTCGCTTCTTCCGGTGATGGTGGCCAATATTCATTGAGGGCTTCGACAGATTTCTAGTGCTTTTACACGGAAGGAAAGTGAATCGCCAGCTCAGATTCCTACTATTAGGGTGGAGCTTCCGTACACTTATTTGATGGCTTGGTTCGTCCTTCATCGTTCTGATATGATGTCGGTACCGAATGCCAGAGACCCCTCCGTTCCCCTATTACAGTTGCTTGAGAACGGCAAGTGGGAGGGGCGAGGATTCCCTGACATCAGACAGCAGCTACAGGTCCACAAGTGTTGGGCGTTTTCCACTTGCTTTCCACAGTTCTCCGACCTGTTGGCCTTCTTGTTTTGATGGCCGATACGGCGAGTGTCTGATTGATGAGGAGAGGCCGAGGGAGTATCGAACTCATTTAGACATCGGCTGCTTTAACTGGCTGGTGAACATTAGGCCGGGTTATCTGACTTTCCGGGTGAGGAATCAGTGTTTCATAGAGCCATACCTACCCTGCCGATTCGCTCGCCAGTTTGGCTATGATCAGCTTTATGTCGGGAATCCACGTCAGCAGCTTCGGACCCACGGTGGTTTGGTGGACGGTCTTCGTGCATGGTTGTGGACCGTGACGGGCTGTACTGGTGCTAAGTTCAGTCTCCCGAGTTCTGAGCGGCAGTTGAACCTCACCTTCTTAAGCTGCAAGTGGTTGTTAGCAGCTAATAAAAGTGTCCCTGTAAAGCCGATTGCAGAGCTGGAGGCTGAGGAGGCTTCTCAGGCTGATTCTCGTATGATTTGGGAAAATGCTCGGTCACAAAGGGCACGGCACAAGACTCGTCGGATTGACGAAGAGGGAAAGAAGATCTTTCATTCTGCTGATGAGGCTTCAGGCGGAGATTTTGAAGATCACGAGGACTGTCTTGAACGAGGTCAATTTCTTACTTTTTCCTTTTATCTTCCAGAATTATTAAACCTGACAATGGTTTGATGTTTCAGGGACCACAGCTGACCAAGATGAAGAATTTAGTCCTTCTTCCCAGACGAGACCTTCGATTGTTGCTCCTGCCGCTAGGCGGAAGAGATTAGCCCACAAGCCGCGTGCAGTTTCGCGAGCATCTGATATGGATTTGGCCAGTGATGGAGGTAACATCTACCCTATAGACCAATCTCTTGATCATTCAGAACTTCGACTCATGCTTTTGCATTTCTATATAGGAGAGCATGGGGAGAGAGAGATGAGTCCTGATCCTGTTTTTCATGATTTTACATCTTCTGGTGAGCCCGACTCACCGCACCAGGTAGAAAGGCCTGCAGAAGCTGGCGACATTAGGGAGACCGTCAATGTAGGACCCGGTTCGATGAATCCAGGTACATCTACCATTAACAATACACAAAGGAGTTGAATGATTTGGAATTTGTGCATTCCCTAATTGTCTCTATGCTTCTTGCTCTTTTAGATAATTTGCAGGAGGCAAACGTGGATCTTGGGAATAGAGAGGCTGACGCACCCATAAGAGGTAACTCATTTCTATTGGTCGTAGTCTCTTTATTCTCCTTTCGTACTTATATTCTCTTGTGTCAGATTTCTCGACTGATGATTTTGACGAGGAAGGCTTGCTTGTGGACACTCCTATGCTCCACTTTATGTATGGCTCTCCTCAAATTGATGACCAGTTGCCTAGAGATGTATTTCCTGAGTCTACGCTCCCTAAGAATCCCGAGGATGGTTTTTCCGAGGGTACGTAGCTCTTCTCAAGTTAATTATAGGATTAGCCAATTTCTGACTACTGCAACTATAATGTGATGCATTTGAAAATTCTATTTTGTATTTGGCAGGAACTTTTGTCAAGACTGATCCTGTTGAGCCGGCTGTAGGACCAACTACACCAGTTGATACACCCACAGCCGTTACATCTCCACCACCCCCAGTGACTCAAGGGGAAGAAGGTATAGATTGGGCAACTGAGAAATGTCATTTATTTCCTCTTTTAAGGCTTTTGACAGTCCTTTTTGCGTAGGGCTTTCTTCTCGGCTTCATGTCCTTGTGAGGGAGTTATTATCAGACGATGACCCTGAGAAGATCATTATTTGCATAGAAGTCCGCTCTTTCTTTTCCGTCATGAATGCTATGATTGGCAAGCTCTTCCATGGCGGATTTTTCCTTCATCAGTTTAAACCTTTCCTTGATTCTAAGATAAATTCCATAAGGGATGCAGGATACCCGGATCTGGCGAAGGCTATCGTTGATGATCTTGATTGCCTAGAGCATGAGCTTCGGATGTTTCGCGAGCTCCGGGATGCAGGTGCCTCTTCATTCATTTGCTGAGCTCGAGATTCAGATGCAACGGGATCGAGTGGACCGAGTTGAGGCCCACCTGTCTGCTAGATCATCTTCACTCACTGAGCTTGACTCTTCTATTACCTCTTGTGAGACCCAGATAGACCAGCTCCGAAGAGAGCTCCGTGAGAAAGAGGAGACTTTGAGTATTCTTCAGATGACGAAGATACAGGATCAGCAAGCCCACACTGCTTTATCTGAGGAGTTGAAATCTTTGAAACAGAAGCTGACCGAGACGGAGGAGGTTGCTGCGAAGACATTAGCCACCAACGAGGAGTCCATTAGAGCTGATCTGAGGCAAGCTTATGATGAGAAGCTGTCTAAGCTTAATCAGCAGATTTTTGGCCATGCGCTTGATGTATGATTTTATTTGCTGAATGTTTTGACTTTTGATCTTTTTAGTGGAACTGGTTTTTGTCTTTATCTTTATTATGATTCCTCATTCCGTTTGAAATGATTGACCATAATTCTTTTAGGATTTTTGGCAAACCCTCAGCCCTCAACGGGTTTGATAAGCCTTTACCGACTACCGTTTGAGTCGGGCTAGCATGCGGATTGTATAAATCTGTTCCGCATGTGACGTTGTGCTAAGAGAGTTAATGCTCTTAGTGCTACGATATTGAATACGTAGACTTCGTCTTTCTCACGGGAATAGACTACCCGGCGACGCGTGTTAGGCATTGACTCTAGGATTTTTGGCTAACCCCCAGCCCTTAACGGGTTTGATTAGCCTTTACCGACTACCGTTTGAGTCGGGCTAGCATGCGAATTGCCTAAATCCGTTCCGCATGTGACGTTGTGCTAAAGGAATGAACTCCCTTAGACTTGATGCTACAACTTCGAATATGTAGACTTCGCCATTGTTATGGGAATAGGCTACCCAGCAACGTGTTTTAGACGCTGACTTATCCCTACTTAGGCTTCAGGATAAAATACCCCAGAATCGAACTCTGGTGTCTTTTTCTTCGGAGAAAGACTAAACCGGCGACGCGTGTTAGGCGTCGGCATATCCTTTCTTAAGATTCAGGATGAAATTCCCCATGCGTGTAAGGCATGGATTATGGTGTTATTAATAACAACATGCCACAATATTGAATATGTGAACGGGTGTTCTTTTTAACGGTTAAGAACTAACCGGCAGCGCGAGTTAAGCGCAGACTTATCCTTGCTTAGGTTTCAGGATAGAATACCCCAGAATCGAACTCTGGTGTCTTTTTCTACGGAAAAAGACTAAACCGGCAGCGCGTGTTAGGCGCAGACTTATCCCTGCTTAGGATTCGGGATAAACTTCCTAGACTGGAATTCTAGTGTCTTTTTCAATCGGTGAAAGACTAAACCGGCAACGCGTGTTAGGCGTTGACTTATTCCTACTTAGGATTCGGGATAAAATTCCCTGTACCTGTGAGGCACAGATTTTGGGAGTTGAAAAAGGTGGTGTCTTCTCTTGGGGCAAAGACGAACCCGAAATGGGAGAGGAAGAATTTTATATTCTATCTCCCGACAATGAAGAAGAAGAATTTTATATTCTATCTTCAACTGGAAAGGAGACTCGAGGTGGGATCTCCACCCCCAGAATCCGGAAAGGTGAAACTGAGAGTGGGATCTCCACTCCGAGAATCGAAAAGATTCGGATAACCCTAACTGTCGGAAGGTTTGATTACCGAACTAAAGATGAATTTCTCGTTTATCGAGAGTGAATTATGGTTTTGACCCTAACTGTAGGAAGGTTTGGCCAAACAGGAGTTTGAGGTGACCCTAACTGTAGGAAGGTTTGATCACTCGATTTGAAAGTGGACCTCTCGTTCATTGGAGGAATCGAGAGGGGATTTTGACTGTGGTCCTAACTGTAAGAAGGTTTGACCAAGTGGGTGTTTTGAGACAATCCTAACTGTAGGAAGGTTTGATCGCTCAATTTGTGGACCTCTCGTTCATTGGGGGAATCGAGAGGGGATTTTGACTGTGGTCCTAACTGTAAGAAGGTTTGACCAAGTGGGTGTTTTGAGACAATCCTAACTGTAGGAAGGTTTGATCGCTCAATTTGTGGACCTCTCGTTCATTGGGGGAATCGAGAGGGGATTTTGACTGTGGTCCTAACTGTAAGAAGGTTTGACCAAGTGGGTGTTTTGAGACAATCCTAACTGTAGGAAGGTTTGATCGCTCAATTTGTGGACCTCTCGTTCATTGGGGGAATCGAGAGGGGATTTTGACTGTGGTCCTAACTGTAAGAAGGTTTGACCAAGTGGGTACTTTACGTCCAGACTCTAACAGAGAGAGTGTTGAGTGCATAGACATGGTGAGAATGGGAGTTCTTATTCATTACATTGCTGTGGTTTTGGGAACTTCCCATTACATAAATCGTCCACCCCCAGTTTCCTCTGCGGAACTGGTTCGGACATTATTATCAGTTAACTAACCGGGTTATCCTTAAGAATATTAGCTTAATATTCTCCAGGAACTTCCCGTCAAAAGTGGGGAAACAGTTTAGACTCATATACCTATTGGAGTATCAGGGAGTAGTTTAACCTCTTATACCGGTCGGAGGATTGAGAAACAGTTTATACTCGTATACTCTTTGGAGTTTTGAGAAGCAGTTTATACTCTTATACTTATCGGAGTCTGCCATTCTCAATTGGCTTACCTCAGCGTTATGACGCCAGCTTCAACCAAGGTCTGAATGCTATTCTTGAGAGCAAAGCAATCCTTGGTGGGATGAACGACCCTCCTGTGGTATGCACAGTACTTTGGGTCCGTAGTGTTGTCAGCTTCCTCCTGATTTGTGATAGGCGGTAGCTTGATCTTGTTACCTTCAAGGAGGGATTCGAAGATGGCTGGAACGTCTTCGTCCTTGAAGGAATACTCTCTTTGGAGTCTCGGACCCGAAGTCTTTTGCTGCCTTCGGGATTGCTGTTGTGACGCTTGATTAGCACCACCAGTAGCTGCAGGTGTTTTGCCCTTACCACGAGAGGCGAAATTTGAGTCCAGCGGATTAACCGTCGGTTGGTTCCTCTCGGCCTTCTTCCTTCTAAGGAATCGCTCAGCCTGCTCCCCTCGGACCTTCAGATCCTTCCAAGTGTCAGACGGTGCTGTTCCCATTGCTTCCAACACGTCCAACGCAAGGTTGTTGTGTGCGCGAGTGATACCGCTAGTGCTGCCAGTGCATCTGCATAAGCGTTCTGGAGACGAGGGATATATTCAATGAAGAATTCTTCAAAAGATTCTGCCATTTTGATGGCCTCCTGGTGGTACGGGATCAGGTCTTGGTTCCTGACTTCATACTCTCCACGGACTTGGTTGACTATCAATTGAGAATCCCCAAAAGCTTCGAGATATTCGACCCCCAGCTCCTTGGCGAAACTGAGTCCAATGAGAAGCGCGTTGTACTCGGCTACGTTATTGGAGCACGGACTAGTCAATGAATAAGCTCGAGGCATCACATGCTTCCCCGGGGAGATTAGGACAACCCCAACCCCGGAGGAAACTGTAGAACCTCCGGGGGTTATTGCCCTATTAACTGCCCTCGAAGCACCATCGAAATATAATTGCCATACTTGTTGGTGCGACGTAGTGTTAACCTCGTGGGTTTCATCCGGCAAGTCATCATATACTTCTGCCGTATCTGTGGTCGGGTTTGCCGCCAGAAGATCACAAATCGCTTGTCCTTTGATCGACTTCTGCTGTTTGAAGTGCAAATCGTATTGGGACAAGAGAAGGGCCCACTTCGCTAGCCGCCAATTCATAGAGGCCGGTTGCGTCATAAACACCCGTACTGGATTAACGTTGGAAATGACGTAAATCGTCTGTCCAACCAAGTAATGCCGCATCTTTTGCATCGCGAATACCAATGCGAGGCATTCTTTCTCAATCATCGGATATCGAGACTCGGCGCCTATCAAGGTCCGACTTAGGTAATAGACTGCCTGTTCGTGACCGTTATCGTCGTCTTGTGCTAGTAAAGCACTTATCGAGTGGTTCATCGCCTTGATGTAAATCAAGAACGGTTTACCCGATTTCGGTGCAACGAGAACAGGAGGATTCGTCAGATACGTTTTGATATCTTCGAATGCTTTTTGGCAGGCGTCGTCCCAGATGAATGACACCCCTTTCTTGTTTAGCTTAGAGAATGGTCGGCACTTCCCAGAAAGGTTTGAGATGAACCGCCGGATGTAAGCTAGCCGCCCTTGCAATCCTCTGAGCTCTCTCAAATTTCTAGGAGGTTGCAGTTCGTATTTCTAGGAGGTTGTAGTTCGTGTATCGCCTTCACTTTGTCAGGATCGATATGTATACCTTTAGTGGTGACGACGAATCCAAGGAATTTTCCGCTAGACATTCCAAGGAAGGATTTAGTAGGGTTCATCTTCAATTGATGACTTCGCATGAGATCGAACATCGTCTTCAAGTCCTTGATGTGATCTTCTTTGTTGCGGCTTTTTACAACCAAATCATCAACGTAGCACTCGACTGTTTTCCTGAGATGTTCTTGGAAAATCTTAGTCATTGCTCATTGATATGTGGCGCCTGCATTCTTTAGACCGAAAGGCATCACGGTGTAGCAAAAGACACCGAGGGGCGTTCTGAACGCTGTATGCTTCTCGTCATCTGGGTGCATCTTGATTTGGTTATATCCTGAAAACCCATCCATGAAAGACATCCTTTCAAATCCGCATGTATTGTCGATAATGACATCCGTGATCGGGAGAGGAAAGTCGTCTTTTGGACATGCCGTATTCAGGTCCCTGAAATCAATGCAGATCCTGATTTTACCGTTCTTCTTCATGACTGGAACGATATTGGCTAGCCAATCTGGATGTTGCTCCTCTAGGATAAATCCTGATTCGATCAATTTCTTAACCTCCGCCTCAATAGCTTCCATAATCTGTGGACGAAACCGTCTTTGCTGTTGTTTGACAGGTTTGGCATCCGGCTTGATATCGAGGCGGTGCATTGCCACATTGGGGTCGAGCCCTGGCATATCTTCATAGTTCCAAGCAAAGACGTCAATATACTCCCTGATGAGAGCAATTAATTCCTCTGAATATAGGTTTTGGGTTGGCCTCGTTACCCATGTTAATTTGGACTATTTTATCTTCAGTGGGGGGTTCCCTCTGTTCGAACCTATCACCATACTGCATGTTCAGGTGATGAACCCACGGGTCTTCCCATGTTGGCATTTGATCGTCGTCTTCCATTGTGGACGGATCAGCTGTAGCCATGTTCGCCATTAGGGCTTTGAAAGCTTCCCCCAGACTGATATCGGAATCCCATTCCGAGGAATCTGGCGAATTTCTATTTTTGTATTGCTTAGATGATTGGTCATTAATTAACCAGCAGCATTCGTCTTCTGAAAAAGATTCATCCCCTAACCCTCGTCCGTATTTATAATAATCATCGGGTCTCCCTTTTGGTACATATGCCGCTTTGGATGGAACACGAGGACCTCGATCGAAGTATAGACCTTCTCCGAGTGTGAAATCATACCCCTGCTTTTCCATGAGCTTGCGCGCTTCCGGACTATACTTAGATAAATGCCGACCAGGTTTGTCATCATCTTCATCTTCACTTAGGAAATGATCCCGTAATGGAGAACTTTTCCCTTTACCGTAAATTATTTCCTTCGCGCCCTTTATTTTGTTCGGGATGATCATGGTTGTTCCGAAAGAATGTTGGAGGCGTTCTTTCGTTACATAGGATGATCGGAGCGGCATATGCAAACCAGAATTATTATACAATTCCGTCATCATATTATCAAAAGACAAGGAGTACTCTAAATCATCATTTATTTCATCGGTGGCAAGTTGCCAGTTACAACTGCCATCTGACGATTGATCATCGTCAAGATTGATTACAAAGGGTACAATGTCATTTAGAACAAAACCACCATTGTAATCGAATCCGGCTTCGGAGTCAGCTTCTTCTCCGCTGTCCGCGCCCTGGACCGATGGTTCTGTATCGGATTCGTTACCATAAAGGAGAGAATCAGTGAAATAATTCTCAAACCCTTTAAATGGTTGCTTATCCGCGACCACCGTCCTAACTCTTCCATCAGTGTCGACATATTTCAGACACTGATGTAAGGTAGAGGGAACTATAACATTACTATGGATCCAAGGCCGACCCAATAGTAAGTTATATGACGTCTCAGCATCAATAACATAGCACGTGACCTCTGTCTTCAGATCGCCCATTTGGCACTTTACCCGAATTTTACCTAAAGGCCTTGACCCGCTGGTGTTGAATCCGTATATAACCGTGCCTGTAGACGCTAATTTGCTGACCGGAATGCCAAGGTTGTGCATCAGACGAAGTGGCATAATGCTCACAGCGGAACCCGGATCGACTTGGATCCGGTTGACTTCGCTGGAACCAATGTATCCGACGAAGTATAGGGGCCGATCGTGATTCGAATTTTTCGTTTGCATATCCTCTTTGGTGAAGGTGATGCAGGGAAGGTTCTTAGTCGCCATGTTGCACTGTTGACTCAGCGGTTCTGGCTGTTCATGCACCGGCTTGACTTGAGTCAGAAATACCTCTGCATTGGCCAAAGCTTCTTGTAGGGCCTCCCTGGTTTCTTTGGATAATCGCAGCAACTCATACAGCGTTATCCGTGCAGGAATGTTGGCTAATTGCGCCATAATGTCGAAGACTTGCGGAGTTTTCGAGCTTTCCGGTTTGTCTCTTCCAATCGGGCGACTGAAACGAGGCTGCTTCGGATTTTGCACCTCCTGAGGATTCTTCTCTTTTGGTTTATTCACCGGCTGTCTTCTAGCATCTTCACCCGGTGTAGTACTCGCAATCACCCCCATCTCCGTGAGAGTTTTGGCTGGTCCTCGTTTATTCACCCCCTGTTCACTGGGTGGTGGATATTTGTAGTGATACTCATTTCCGCTTCTAGTGGCGAAGACCTCTTGTTCTTCTTCGGAGAGTGGAAAAGCGAGAATACTTTCGTCATCTTCTCCCGGGATAGCAGAGACTCCACAGCAAGACTTTCCTTTCCTAATTGATATTGCATTTGCTCCGACATTCTTGGGCGGCTTCGGGGTTATGACGCCTACATCAATTAACGCCTGTATCTTATCTTTGAGATGGTAGCATGACATGGTAGGGTGATGGACCGCTCTATGGTATGCGCAATACTTCGGATCCGTCACTTTGCTAGCCCCTTCTTGATCCACAATCGCTGGCAACTGAATTTTGTTGTTCTCCAACAGGTACTTAAAGATGCCGGGAACTTCGTCATCTTTGAAGGAGTACACTTTGGGAAATCTTGGCTCTGAAGACTTCTGCTTCTGAGGCCGTTGTTTCCATTGTGACTGCGATTGTTGTGGCGATCGTTGCTGCTGCTGCTGTTGTTGAGGTTGCAATTGAAAGGTTTGATTAGCATCAACTACACTAGCATGTGCCTTACCTTTCCCCCGTGGGACGAAATTCTGTGCTGGAGCATTTGTCGCCTGATGGCCTCTCTCCGCCTTCTTTCTTCTTAGGAATCGCTTGGCTTGCTCTCCTCGGACCTTCAGATCCTTCCATGTCTTGGACGGTGCTGTCCTCATTGCTTCCAACATGTCCAGTGCGAGGTTGTTGTGGCAAGTTTGGAGGATGAATTCCTCGGTGATCGGGTCCCGACAGTTCATCGCCTTGTTCCGGAACCTCTTGACGAAGGTGTCAACCAATTCCCCGTCTTTCTGTTTCTCATCAAGCAACGACCCAATGGATATCTCTGTGTCGTCGTCGAAGAAGTTGGCGAGGAATTTGGTCTCCATGTCGTCTCAGCTATTTATGCTTCCTGGTTTGAGGCGGCGATACCAATCGAAAGCGGCTCCACGAAGAGTGCCAACGAAGGACCGTACCATCAGAGGCTCATTACCAGAGATAACCCCCAGGTGTGATTTGAAGTAAATTAAATGTTGAGTGGGGGAACCCATCCCATTAAACGGCGTGAAGTTAATTAAGTTGAACTTCGCCGGATATGGGATTGATTCCCACTCTCTTGGGTATGGACAAGGAATGCCTGTTTTCTTCATCTCTTGAGCAGAAATCAACGTATTGATTTTGCTCTCGAGATTTTTAATCTTCAAGTTTTCACCTGTGTTTTCGCTAGCATTCTCATTACCACCCCCTGCATTGACGGGAGGATTATTGGTATTATGCGTCTCATTCGCATTTGTGTCCTCATCTTCCAAATTAACCGGGTTACGACGACTTGGCTCGCCTTGCTGGTTCATCAATGCTTGGATTTGTTGGTCATGCATTTCTCTCATGTTTTGCATTGCCATCTGCATTTCGAACCTGAAGGTTTCTTGTTGCTTAGCTAAGGCGTCCTTAAGCATTTTGGCCACTTGCTCCGCACTTATCATAAGTGCCTCGCGGGGTTGTCCCTCGCTGGATACTGTGTTATCTGATGCAACCGCGGAACCAGCATCAGATTCTTCATCTTCTGAAGGGAGTCTTGTCCGAACCCTACCATAGGTTGCTCGCTTGATGGTTCCGGACTGCAGACGGGTTCTAGGCTGGGATGCTTTCAGAATCGACTCGAGATTATCCCGTGCCGATGTCCCCTTGCTGGTCATATTGGTGGTGACCCTTGGAAATTCTCCATCTTCAATCACCGTTCTTCTTCGTCGGAAACGCCTAGGCCTTGGTTTTGGTATTTCGGTACTAAGTCTTTCGAAAACCGAAACTCTTTCGGGGACCGCCTTGATGCAGTCGCACTCAGACAATACTGCCCGAATGAGTTTGGAACAGGGGCATTGAGTTTCCTGTTCTAAGGGACTCCTCTTCCTGGTTTTACTCGTACCCCCAACACGATAGTACAATTCGTCTGCTTGACCTATCGTGTGTTGGCACGACTTCTCAGGTATAACATTATCGTCATCAGACGGTAATGTTTCCTTCTGAGGGTGAACTGTCTTCTTTGGGCTTTCGAAAGTCACGCGCCTCGAAACATGCCTTTTTGGGCGTGAGTACTCGGCGGGCTCCTGGACTTCAATGCGCAAGTTTGTGCGCATGACTGCCCTGGTCTCTTTGTCATGTTGGAGGTGACGGCGACCCCCAGTATGTTGCGTCGTCCGGGGCTTCTTCATCGGGCCCAAACGATCTTGAACAGGAGCTTTGCCTCTCTCGTCGGGAATCGGACCGAGGCGCTCCAAGACTGACTTTTTCCTTCGGGATGATTCTGCATGATCTCCCGGAGAAGCTATTGGGATTACCGGTGACTTTGGTTGATTCACCGGAGGTTAAACTTTGGCTGGAGGCTGCTTCGGCCTCCACACTTGGCGGGTTGATGGCGGCTTCTTGGCCACTCTTTCTTTCTTCAATTCCTCGGCCTTCTGCACAAGGATTTTTTCTTGGCAAGCAATGCACGACGTTTGTGAATCCGCTCTTCGAGTGTCGAACGGTTCCGTTTGACCCGGATCCATTCGTTCGTTGGCGG
>NC_033801.1:42003650-42004184 GCF_001876935.1 Asparagus officinalis | reverse complement strand
GTTGCCGCGCAAGGCGTTGACGTCGCCTCTGGCGGGCTCTCTTTGAGAGACTCACAATGCCCTCAATAGTAGAGGCGTCGGCAAGAATAGGTTTGACCTCGTTGGAGGTCGGTGGAACTTCACCTAACGCAACTTTGGCGTCAGCCGGGGTGAGAGCTTCATTGGTATTCTGAACTTCTTCAAACCAACGAACTTTTCTCCTGGAGGAGAACTTCTTGGACTTGCGGGGGGAGGTAGATCCGGACGAGGATGAAAGGTACTCCTCGAACTTGGCCTGGTCGAATTCATACTCGACCTCCTCCTCGACCGGGATTGAGATCCGCGGCTGCGACGTGACGATCTCGGCAGCGAGATCGGTGGCTCCCACTGTGGTCGCCAGATTGTTCGCGGTGAAAATTGCCTTCATTGAATTCATTGTTATCTCAAGTAATTGCTTTTTGGTTACAAAAGATCCGGTCTTTTTTAGATCCGGTTACAACGAAAATCAAATAACACAAGAAATAAAGAAAATTACAACTTTCTCCTTTTGTGTCG
>NC_033801.1:41999292-41999508 GCF_001876935.1 Asparagus officinalis | reverse complement strand
CTGGTTTTACTCGTACCCCCAACACGATAGTACAATTCGTCTGCTTGACCTATCGTGTGTTGGCACGACTTCTCAGGTATAACATTATCGTCATCAGACGGTAATGTTTCCTTCTGAGGGTGAACTGTCTTCTTTGGGCTTTCGAAAGTCACGCGCCTCGAAACATGCCTTTTTGGGCGTGAGTTCTCAGCGGGCTCCTGGACTTCGATGCGCAAA
>NC_033801.1:41998183-41999219 GCF_001876935.1 Asparagus officinalis | reverse complement strand
TGCGTCGTCCGGGGCTTTTTCATCGGGCCCAAACGATCTTGAACAGGAGCTTTGCCTCTCTCGTCGGGAATCGGACCGAGGCGCTCCAAGACTGACTTTTTCCTTCGGGATGATTCTGCATGATCTCCCGGAGAAGCTATTGGGATTACCGGCGACTTTGGTTGATTCACCGGAGGTTAAACTTTGGTTGGAGGCTGTTTCGGCCTCCACACTTGGCGGGTTGATGGCGGCTTCTTGGCCACTCTTTCTTTCTTCAATTCCTCGGCCTTCTGCACAAGGATTTTTTCTTGTGCAAGCAATGCGCGGCGTTTGTGAATCCGCTCTTCGAGTGTCGAACGGTTCCGTTTGACCCGGATCCATTCGTTCGTCGGCGGCTTGGAGGAACCGCCATTCTTCAGTTGTTGAGGCTGTTTGCCTCTCCTATTCTTCAGATCCGCGTCGTAGCGGACTCCGTCTGTGGACTCCATCGCCTTAGAGAATCGCCGCGCAAGGCGTTGACGTCGCCTCTGGCGGGCTCTCTTTGAGAGACTCACAATGCCCTCAATAGTAGAGGCGTCGGCAAGAATAGGTTTGACCTCGTTGGAGGTCGGTGGAACTTCACCTAACGCAACTTTGGCGTCAGCCGGGGTGAGAGCTTCATTGGTATTCTGAACTTCTTCAAACCAACGAACTTTTCTCCTGGAGGAGAACTTCTTGGACTTGCGGGGGGAGGTAGATCCAGACGAGGATGAAAGGTACTCCTCGAACTTGGCCTGGTCGAACTCGTATTCGACCTCCTCCACGACCGGGATTGAGATCCGCGGCTGCGACGTGACGATCTCGGCAGCGAGATCGGTGGCTCCCACTGTGGTCGCCAGATTGTTCGCGGGAAAAATCGTCTTCATTGAATTCATTGTTATCTCAAGTAATTGCTTTTTGGTTACAAAAGATCCGGTCTTTTTTAGATCCGGTTACAACGAAAATCAAATAACACAAGAAATAAAAAATTACAACTTTCTCCTTATTTGTCGAACGAATCGCAAGATCCTGTTTTGCG
>NC_033801.1:41930306-41998017 GCF_001876935.1 Asparagus officinalis | reverse complement strand
TGGGCCGGCCACCTATAGGTGGCTCGGCTCTTGGCCGAGCCACCTATGGGTGGCTCGGTTTTGGCCGAGCCACCCATAGGTGGCTCGGTTTTGGCTGAGCCACCCATAGGTGGCTCGGCCTTGGCCGAGCCCCCTTAGGCGTGGTTTTCCGTCGTTTTCCGTTTTTGGTTCAGTCCGTGATCTGATTCTGTGGTTTGATTTATCCGAACTTGAATCGTTGACCTGATTTGACAGTAAATCTGATTCCTGATTTCGAGTCCGAAACTGATCTTGATTCGATCGTGATTCGTCCGAGTCCGCCCTTGGATGGATGACTCGTTGACTCTTCAACCTGTTAGCTTGATTCCGCACGTGAGTGGATCTATTCTGTTGTTTGCGTGCGATTCGTTAACCTCGTCGTCTCGTTGGTTCGTCGGTTTGTGCTGAGCTGTGCTAAGGGATCTATAAGCAATTTTATACGCCTACAGTTGGTAAGCGAATGTTCCATACGGGCAAGTGAAGGTGGTTTTCTCCTGATCTTCGGGAGCGATAGGGATTTGATTGTAACCTGAATATCCATCCAGGAAATAATAGAACTCGTGTCCTGCTAAACGCTCTAATATTTGGTCAATGAAAGGAAGAGGGAAGTGATCTTTCCGAGTGGCTAAGTTGAGTTTTCTGTAGTCAATACAGACTTGCCATCCAGTTTGGATTCGAGTGGGAATTAGCTCATTAGCCTCATTTTGGATCACGGTGATCCCAGATTTCTTTGGAACAACTTGGATCGGACTCACCCATGAACTATCAGAAATGAGATAAATGATCCCATGATCAAGACATTTCAGAATGTCTTTCCTAACGGCTTCTTTCATCACTGGGTTTAACCTACGTTGAGGATCTCTAATAGGTTTGGCGTCATCTATCAAATGGATTCGGTGTTGAATAATGGTTGGACTAATCCCTTTGATATCAGCCATGGTCCATCCAATGGCTTCCCTATTCTCTCTTAAAACATCTAGGAGAGCTTCCTTTTGATCGGTAGTCAAGTCAGAAGAAATGATAACTGGTAAAGACTCATTCTCCCCTAAGTAGGCATACTCTAGATTTTCAGACAGAGGTTTGAGCTCTAACTTAGGGGGTTCCTCCACAGATGGCCGAAGCTGGACTCGGGGTTCTATCTCCAAAGGTTCTCGTTGCCAGCCAACAGTAGAAACATGATTGATCAGCAGTTCTATCTCTAGTTCGTCATCAGAAAGCTCCTCAATCATTAAATCAGATGTATTTGAATCAGACTCACACTCTCCCTCTTGTTGTTCACTGGATATTCCTTGAATAAAATTCACTTCCATGGATTCATTAGATGGATCACTAGGCTGCCTTCCCAGGTTGAAGATATTGAGGTCAACCGTTATATTCCCAAAAGATAGTTTCATCTGACCGGTTCTACAATTGATCAAAGCATTTGAGGTGGCTAAGAACGGTCTTCCTAGAATGACGGGGATTTGACTTTTGAGATTGGAAACAGGCTGCGTTTCCAAGACAATAAAATCAACTGGGAAAATGAACTCTCCAGCTTTGATCAGAACATCCTCTACCTCTCCTTTGGGAATTTTTACAGATCTATCAGCTAACTGTAGAGTGCATCTTGTCGGTTTAAGTTCTCCTACACCTAGCTCCCAAGTCTAGAAGTGCCTTATCAATGTGAGTGTTATCTATGACGCATTGAATTGTGGGACAACCAGGGTCCTTATATTTCAACGGCATGGGTTTCGAAAAAATTTCACTGAGGTTGGCAGCTAAGAAGACTTTCTTAGGGACATTGGTGGTTCTTTTCTTAGTGCATAAGTCCTTCAAGAACTTTGCATAAGAGGGGATTTGTTCGATTGCATCTAGGAGAGGGATGTTGATATTGACCTGTTTAAATGTTTCTAGGATTTTCTCAACCTGCGGGGAGTTTTTCCTAGGTTTGAGTCTATCTGGAAAGGGGGCAACGGGCCTATACCTATCTAGATTAGGCTCAATCTCAATTTCAGCATTTTGGTCATCAGAAGGAATTGCTTCATCGCAAGGAGTGTGTTGGATGGGAGAAGGGGTTTGATCCGGTGGTATTCTAACTTGATTGCCTATTTGTTTCCCTGATCGCAGTGTGTGAACTGCATTCACATGAGCTGGATGGTTTGAACTGGATCTATTGTCTTTAGGGTTTGTAACAGGTTGATTGGGAATTTTCCTTTCTCTCTCTCGCTCACGGTAGTGGCTAGTTGCCCAAGTTGGGTTTCTAACCGGGCTATGGCTTGAGTGTTCGAGTTGAGCACTTGGCCGGTTGTTTGCATGAAGGAATTTAGAGTGGTGGATGACTGGGTCAACATGTTGGTCGTTTGTGTAGAAGCTTTGATCATAGCTTCTAAACCCTTTTCTAAGACACTCAAACGTTTGTCATGATCAGAATTTGAAGGATTTGTAGGCTGGTGAGGATGAGGATGTTAGGTTGGAAAAACTGGGTTAGCTTGTTGAAAATTGGTTGGTGCGTTGAATGGGATAGTGTTTCCCCTAGGGAATTGTTGGTTCGACGCGGGAATGAAGTTTTGGTTTCATGAGAATTTCCTTGGTTCCAAGCAAAGTTGGGATGATTTCTCCAACCTGGGTTGTAGGTTGGAGAAAATTGATCATTTCTAGGGCGCTGGAATGCAGCGTTCATCTGTTCTAAAGCATGGTTGTTTCCTAGGATAGGGCATTCCTCCGAAACATGGGTAGAAGACTGACAGTTATGACATCCCGGGGCAAAAACATGATTGATTTGAGCTGGAGCTCGTTCCTTAACTTCTAAGGCTTCTAACCTCCACAGGATTGTTGCCATCTTTGCTTCAGAAGCAATGTTTGACTCCAGGGAAAGACCACTAGACTTAGATTGGGGAACTGATGAAACCCTATCATCACAGTGTTCCCACTGTATTATTTTTTCGGATAGACTCTCTAGGAATTCCCAAGCTTCTTCTGCGTTTTTTCTCATAAAATCTCCCTGACACATCAATTCTAAAGATGTTTTTGAAGAATAGTCCAATCCTTCATATATGACTTGGCACAATCGCCATTTTTCTAGACCATGATGAGGACATTGGATTAAAAGTTCTTTGAATCGGTCAAAATATTTCCAGAATGGCTCTCCCGGGATAATTTTAAAGTTTTGAATGTTGTTCCTTAGCTTTACCGTTTTGTGAATAGGGAAAATTTTCTTAAGATAAACGGTTACAAATTTATCCCAAGTTGAGATGGAATTTGTCGGTAAGCTGTACAGCCATTTTTTAGTTTTATCCTTAAGAGCAAATGGAATAAATCTAAGCTTAATCGCATCTTCGGTTAATTCTCTCATTTTAATCATAATACATACTTCCTCAAATTCCGAAATAAAAATATATCTCATTTTAATCATAATACATACTTCCTCAAATTCCGAAATAAAAATATATGCATCTTCTGTTTTATTTCATAGGAATTTGGGAAGCATGTTTATGTAATACGGTCTAAGCTCAAAATTTGCTCCATTTGCTTCGGGAAGCCTTATGCAAGATGGAATTGCATTTCTGGTGGGGTAACATATATCCTGAAAAACGGGTTGATTTTCCATTTCTTAGATTAGTTCAACACGGATTAAACGATGAGAATTATCCCTAACCCAAGTTTGCATACACCAAAAAAAAAATTTTAAAGAAAGAAAGAAAATTAGTTTTTTCTTATGAGAAGAAAAAGATAAAAAAAAATCCTAACTAAAACAAATCAAATCAATTACTTTTCAATCACTCTAATTCTAGGATTTAGCCTAACTCAACTAGACCAGCTCCTAACCAAAAACTCCTATAGTGAAAAGATTAAAGTTTTACCCAGGTAGTTAGCCAGGTAAGGATAGTACTAGAGGGTGATCAAAGATCAATTAAGTACCTCTTACCTTACGGAGCGCTTTACGCAACCTCTAAACCTTGCCTTAGACACCAACTAATCTGAGAAAACTTAAACCGGTTCACTTAAGGATTTCTTGTTCCTTATTAAGGTCGAATCCTTAGGGGCCAACGTCTAATGAGTTTTAGAAGGCTTGGGTTTGTGAAGTGAGGAATTAGTGATTTGTGGGCTAAGCAAAGGGTGATGAAATTCCTTACCTTATCTTGATTATGGGTTTTGCCCTTAAGAATGTTTTAAGTGTGTGCCAAATCAAGTGCTACAATCACTTTGGTGAATTCCTACACTATATGAAATGCAACCCTAGAAATTAAAAGCGACTAAAAAAGATGATAAAAAGAAAAACTTTTTTTTTAATTATGGTCAACAACAATCAAATGTGAGAAGAGAGCTCTTGTTTGAATTTATTATCTTGTTAGTTAATGTCCAAGTGAAAGGTGAATTTTATTATGGTCAACAAAAATAAATTTTTTTTTAAATCCTAATTGTTTCTAATTGTGAAGCTAACTAAAAAAGGTAGAATTAAAAACTAGAAAGAGGACTTACTCGAAAGCAATTCTCTAAGTTCTTGATCTTCAATCCAAGACTTTCAAGCTCCAAGCGGTTCCTTCACAAGAAAATACACAAGTTAAAGAACCAAAATAATAAAATCCTATTTTAGCACCTTCCTCGGCAACGGCGCCAAAAACTTGATGCGGCATAATTATGTACCAAAATTGCAAGTGCACAATTGATCAAGTTATAGTATAAAAAGTTATTGATCCCACAAGGAAGGTGATTTTAAGAGATTATTAGAATAGGTTCTTATGTTGTGTACGTGACAAAAATAGGATTAAAGAATAAGTGTGATTGTGATGAGTGATTGTTGTGAATATATACAAGAGATAATAAATTGAATTTTAGAGGAGAGAAGAAAGAATCAAAGAATAAATGAAATCACAATGCAAGAAAGAAGAATGAATAAAATTAAGAAATAAAATCAAGAATACAAAGGAAATTCAAGAAAGTCAATATGGAGGATTCAATTAAGATATGAAAAATCTAGAATTTAATCCACTAACTAACTCAAATATAAAATATAAACTATTCTCTTTTTATCATATTTCAACTTAGATTTATTAAGCATACACTATCAAACCATTTAAGGAAAGTATAACCTATCAAATTATCATCTAAGTTAAAATTACTATTCATGATAAAAATAACAACAAGATAGTAATCCTAGAATTCATAAGCATAACCTATTAAACCATTTAAGATAAGTATAGATTATCAAATTCTTCTTCTACCGATTAGTTCACTAGTTGATTATCCTAAACATGAATATTTTAAGTGTAAGAGGATAATTTGCATAATATAAAGGAAATTAGGTTAGCATCATACAATTCTAAGATTCCTACAAGAATTAATTTCTAATCTTAAAAAATAAAAACAAGAAGAAAAAGAACTAATTACAAAATTAAAAGGAAAATAAAAATCTAAACTATGAACAAGAAATAATTCTAACTACAAAGAATTAAAATCTAAACTACAAAATATATTACAAAAATTAAATGCAAGAAAATAAATCTACTCTACAAATTAAAGTATAAAATAAAATAAAAAGATAAGAAAATAAATCTACACTACAAGCATGAATGTAAATCTAACTAATAAGCAATAATAAAGAAATTACTAAAAAGAAATAAAAGAGAAAAATAAAAAAAATGTAAACCTTCAAATTGCTCTTCATCTCCATCCTCATCATTCAACAAAGATGAGAAAAACAAATTTAAAGTGGAGAAAAATTATTATTATTAATTACAACAAAAGTTATAATTTTTAGAAGGCCTTCTCAATTAAGAGTAGCCCTCCTCTCCAAATGGAGTTACAAAATTTTTCACCCCTCTAACCCCTTACTCTTTACCCCTATTTATAGTAAACATCAAAGAATGAGAGCCGTTGGATCGAAATCTTATCCAAAAACATCAAAAATCAGTCATAGATTCGTAACTAACTGTACGTCGTATCGATGCTAGCATCGATAGGGGTATCGATGCTGGCATCGATACGGGCATCGATGCTGGCATCCATGCCCCCATCGATGCTGGCATCGATGTCCAGCCCACTCCAATTTCTGTCCGAACTTCCTCCTTGTGTTGGGCTTTTGATTTTGGGCTTTGGCAATTCTTGGGCTTTAATTCTTCTTCTTAGCTTGGGCTTTTGGATAATTTAGAAATTGATTTTCCAATGGGCTTCTTTGCTTCATTTCTTCATTTAATCAATGGGTTTTTGTTGAGAGATGGGAGTTTGAGATTTATTCTTCATTAACCTGCAATTAAAAGATAAAGACAATTATTAGTGGTATATTTATTCATATAAAATTGATAATGAAGGTAAAAAATTGCAATAAAATGTGATTATCAGTGGGTCTGAGGGGGCAGTGAAATGTTATGCGTAGATGATTTTGTGAACAACCGGTTATCCGAGAATATGAACGTTGACTCTGGGTGAGATATGGATCAGTGACCTATTATAGAATGACTAGTTACATGACCTTATTACTTAAGGTGATTATGGATTCTTGTGAGATGTAGGCTAGTTATATTTCTTTTCACACATAGATCGGTATTAATATTTAATTATCTACAATTTGAGACATATGGTATATACATGAGGGTTTCCTTGTTTGGATTATTTCGCTCGACGTACTACGTCTCATGTTGTAGATTTTAGGTATTAATTCCATCTATTGTATGCCCCTGTTACTTGGATGATTGTTCTGATCGCTAGTTGCATGATCTCGTTACCTGATCGATTTTGGATGTTTTATGTTTATCATGCTTTAGTAGTGTTTTCGCATGTTGATTTTGTCAGATTTCCAGTTGCACGTTCTTTTGTCATTTCTATTATCGTATCGTTTTCTACTTGGGTTTTTGTTCGCTCTATGTTTTGTGGGGTCTTGTCGTGTGCCATACACGCTGACGTACACCTGTTTTCTCTAGTGTACGTCAGACTTAGAGGAAGAACAGGTTCAGTAGGAGTCAGAGGATTCTCAACAGGAGTGCCTTGTAGACGGAGCAGAAGAAGGAGTCGAAGCCTATTCTTTGATGGTTCCAGTTTACTTTTGTAGTTATTTCTTTTTTTCATTGATCGATGTATTTTTGTGTCTCTCCAATATTCATTTGTTCAGTTTTGTATAAGGGCATGTTGACCCGAACATTATGTCTCAGATGTTATCCCATTTATGATATGATATTTTTTATTCTAAGTTTGTTTATTATATTCTTGCTGATTGTGATCGGGGACCTGTGACTTCGTATTGTATTTATTTCCAGACGCTTAGCGTATTGGATTGAGAAGAAAAGAAAAAAAAATGATAGTGTATATTTCTTCTCAATCTAATACGTCGCGGGCTTGTTCACGTTCCGATTCCCGGGTATTTTGGGAAGCGGGCCGTGACAACAACCCTCATGGCTTCTAAGACATCAAGTGAGAGATTGTTGTGACAAGTTTGAAGAATGAACTCCTCAGTGACCAAATCTCGACAATTCATTACCTTATTCTGGAAACATTTGACGAAGTTGTCGACTGACTCTCCGTCTTTCTGTTTCTCATCCAGTAGAGTCTCAATTGATACTTTAGTGTCATCATCAAAAAAAAAATTTGTGAAATAAGCTTTTCATGTCATCCCAGCTGTTAATACTCACCAGCTTCAGACGGCGGTACCAATCGAAGGTGGCCCGTGAAAGGTGACTACGAATGATCAGACCATCAATGCTTCATTTCTAGAGATCATACCCAAGTAAGATTTGAAGTAGATCAAGTGTTGGGTTGGTGAGCCTTTCTCATCAAACGACGTGAAGATAATTAGATTAAACTTTACTGAATACGGGATTGATTCTCACTCTCTCGGATATGGGCAAGGCGGTCTTCTTTACTTCCTGAGCGAACATCAAAATATTGATTTCACTTTCGAGGTCTTTCATCTTCTTATCCTCACCTGCATCTTTCTTCAGGCGATTCTGAGGAGGCAGAGGAGGCTCGGTTGGACCACGCCCAATGTTATTGTTGTTAGGAGGAGGGTCAGCAAAAATAGTTTCGTCCACATCCGAGTCGCTATCAACCACATTTGTTTGAACATGTATAGTATTGCGATGGCTAGACTCAACCCGTTGACTTGGCTCATGTTGCTGATGAGGTTGCTGAGCATGTAATTACCTCATTTGCTGCATGGTCAACTCCATTTCCATTTTCATCTTAGCTTTGATTTCTTCTCGTTGCTTAGCCAAAACTTCTTGAAGCATTTGAGCCAACTGATCAGGCATGATTGTGAATACGTCTTTGGCTTGCCTTATGCTGGATGTTATATCGTTAGAGACAATCATAGAGAAAGTATCTGAAGGTTCATCATCCAAATACAACCCTTTGTTCATTCTTCTGTAATCCCTACGTCTGGTGGCCCTTAATTGGAGCCGAGACATTCTCTGAGAAAATATTTGATCAACTCTTCCTCCCGGGGAAAAGTCGGGGTCAGAATTAGTTGAATGTTGCTTTCCTTTATCAGCCATGTTGATAGTGACTTCTGAAAATTCATCATCTTGGATGGTGGGCCTTCTCTTACAGAAACGTCTTGGCTTGGGCCTTGGTGCTCGGTGAAGAGCCTTTCAAATACTGAGACCCTTTGTGGAGTGGTCTTGGAGTAGCTACATTGAGATAATACTACCCTGATGAGCCTCTCATATGAATAATGAGGACTCTTTTCTTGAATAGTCCTCTTTTGGGATTTATTCACACCCCAATCTGATAGTACAACTCATCATCATGAGGGTTAGAGTACCCTATCGGCTGTTGGTATGATTTCCTCATTTGGGGACGTGTAGTCTTGTTGACATTCTCAGGATAATTTTTCATTATGGAAGTCACATCAGGAATCACACGTTTGGAACTACCCCCTTGCGAGTGTGGAATCTCAACAGGCTCTTGGGCTTCGACACGAACCCCTAGGCTAGAGGTGATAGGAATTCTCCCAAGAGGAGAGGCCTCTTTGTCTTTATTTCGCACCTTGCATGAACAGGTACATCGAGGTGTCTCGGTTAGTTTGGATGCAGCGGGACACCTTTGAGTAGTAGTTGGCTTCACGGGAGGACACATATGACCCCCTAGCTGAGGAACTACTTATGTTTTATTCACCAGACCTAAGCGTTCTTTTACTAGAGCTTTGCCTCGATCTTCGTGTAAAGGACCAAGACGATCTGCCATCATGATTTTTAACTTTGATAGGTCAGGACTGACCTAAGGTTTTACTAGTGATGTAGCAGATATAATTGCAGCACGAACGAGGAACAGACGTCGACGGAGGCGAAGGAACAACCACGGGGGCTTGACTTTGGGCGAGACACTGTTTAGTGTATCGGCCAAGGCTCCTTTGGGCAAGACATTGTTTGGTGTCTCGGCCAAGGCTCCTCTAGGTGAGACACATGAGGGTGTTTCGGTTGAAGGAGGCAGTTTTTGCTATTTCTGAACCTAATTTTCACGTAAATTTAGACTTTGGAATCCAAACTTTGCGGGATTTTAGTGGTTCTTTGGCCACCTTTTCTTTCTCCATTTCTTGTGCCTTTTGCACAAGGACATGAGCATGAGCGGCATTTGCGTGACACTTTTGAATGCGTTCCTTAAGATTTGAATGAGTCCTTTTGACATGGACCCATTCATCGGTTGATGGCTTGGAGGAGGTCAGTAACTTGTCATTGAGACAACTCGATCACTCGACGCCTCTTTGACTCCAGATCTGTGTAGTAGCGAACTCATCGATCTGCTCTAAAGCCTTAGTGAGCTGGCGAGTGTGGCGTTGGTGTTGTCTCTAACGATCCCTCTTCATCACAGTCGGTGGACTTTCATTTAATAATTCTTTAACTGGAGAAGAATCATTGTGAGCAGAGGTTCTGTCATTGTCAATCATCGGAACAGCTTTATGAGGGGAAGCCTCGACAACGATTAGGCAGAAGTCATCTCCCGTAGCCTTCATCAGAGTTGAAGACTATAAAACCTTCTTTGAAGATGAAATCTTCCTACATTTGCGAGGCGAGGAAGATCCTGAGGAGGAGGATGAGAGGTACTCCTCGAACTTTGCTTGGTCGAACGCGTATTCGACCATGGAGTCAACCATGATCTTGATTGGTTGCGACACTACGGTCTCGACAGCGAGACCATTGGCTCCCACTATGGTCGCCAGCGTGTTTACGTCAGAAATCTTTTTCATTGCGGAATCCATTACAACTTGTTTATCGAATTACAAATTCTAAAAGTGAGCCTTTTTATAAGACTTCTTTACACCAATGAAAACAAATGAATGAGATCTCCTACAAACGCACACAGAGATTGTTTATCGGTCACTGCTTGCATGGGAGTTTTGCCTATGTCGGGGATGCGTTAGTCCGTGGATGACTGATTCACAGATCTAGATTGATCTGAAGAAGGCTTGGAGTCGATGTTTCATTTTAGAAACAATGACAGAAGTGGATATCTCAACAAGGTGAGATAAACACTCTTCTCAAGAACAAAACAAGGTTTGATCTCAAGGAAACTACCGAAGGCTTTCAGGATGTGAAGAACTCTCTCTCTCTCTAGATCGCAAAGCTCACCAAAATGCCAATTCTCTGCTGCCAAATTGCTCCCCCCGTGCACAAGGGTATATGGAAAGTATTTATAGCCCATGAGAACCATTTTTGAAGATAAGAAGTTGAAACAAACTTCATCCGTCAACTCCTATTTCCGAGACAATGTCTATTGTCTCGGAAGAAGGGGTCATTTCAGGCAGTTTTGTAACCGACATTCAATCTATTAAATGCCATGATTTCTCAGGATTATGAGTGTCTCTTCAGTTTGTAATGACCTCCCCATGTTTATGGATGATCCTAAGTAGTTATGAAGCCATGTAGGTCGCACAAAGTCTAAAAAAACTGTCAAAAGGGATGTTATACTGCCTCACTATTTTCGAGACAGTCTACACTATCTCGAAAACCGAGACAGTATGCACTATCTCAGAAATAGAGACAATGTATGCTGTCTCACTTATTTGTGAGATAGCTTCTGCCCCTGTCGTTTCGTCATTTTGCATACTTCTTGTCATCAGATGATCCTTCTTGACTTAGATGATGATGTTCATCGTCTCCTCTTTGTCTTGAGTTATGTCTAGGAACCTATAGGTAGTTTTTGATGCCTACAAATACCCCCTCCAAAGTTTTTAGCCTCCTTAGTATTTTATCAAGAAGTTTGGAATACTTTGGATAAGATAGGCCCTGTTTTCAATCCCTTCAGTATTTTGTCGAGGAGATTGTGTGAAAAGGACATGTGAATGACTTTAATTCTTTGACTTCTCTGGCTTTCGGCTTACTCAGTATTTTGTCGAGTATTCTAAAATACTTCTGGTGCTGTGTTTATCACTCTGACCATCGTTAAAATCCAGAATTGAAGTTGATTGTTGATGTATGGACTAGCTCGTGTTGTTGAATTGATGCTGAACTGATCATCTTCGTTAGGAGTTTGCGATTGGACTCCCGGGGGGAAATTTTGGCATGGAAATTAACCTGAGCCGGATTTTGGCGAAACTGTTGAATCGTTGACCAGCATCGACCTTTATTGTGGCGTAAACACAGTTTATACTCGTGTGTTAATTAGAATCTACACAGTTTAAGCTCTTAAGGTGTTGGAGCGGGAAGGAGCAATTTATACTCATATACTTATCAGAGGTTCAATGAGATGTAGTTTATACTCGTATACTCATCGGAGTGTGGTAATACACTAGAAATGAATCGAGGATGCTGCGAAATGCACTTTGGAAGTGTGCCTATGTAACCCTTCACGTGAGACAGTCTTAACCGTCTCACTTGTGTGAGACAGTTTACACTATCTCGCATGTGTGAGACAATGTCGACAGTCTCACACGAGGGTAGACAGTTGGGTTCTGGGCCTTAGAAGTCCGATTCTTTCGGTCTTTTAGCTCATCATAGCCCACCTCTTTAACTTTGAAATCCTCTTAAAACCCATATAAGAGTTTCTAGATCTCCTCTCCTCCTCAACCTCTTCAAATTCATCTAATTTGCGGCTCGAGGGAACTAGGGTTTTGGGTGTTCTTCAAGGTTTGGCTTCTTTCCCCTGCTTTCTTTTGATCAAAGTTTATTTCTTCTTAATCCCTGATAAAAACCAAGCTCTTGGTTCATATATTGGATTGTTCTCAAGCTTTTGTTTGACTTTAACCATAAGACCCTAACTTCTTGTAGGATTTTTGGTCAAAAATCAGATTTTTATCACGTCTCCCAAGAAATCTTGTGTTCCGAGGGATAAATTAGCCACTCAGCCCCTAGAGAGAGAGGACCTCATCGTTTCTTCCTTTGGTGGTGAGTTTTCTTAGCTTTATTTAGTTGAAAAGTTGGATTTTGTATGTATACCCTCGTTTGCTCTCCTTCACGAGGCATTCGGGAAGAGCCGATATCCTCTTTTGTGGGGATTGATGCTTCAAAGATGTGTTTTGCTTGGTCAAAACACGTCTCAAGGCAAAAGGGGCGATTTTACGCTACCTTGCACTTTGTAAGACAGTGTATATTGTCGTGTTATATACATGATAATGTACATTGTCTCTCGTGTGTGAAATAACTGGAATCATCTCACCAATCACAAGGTAGTGACTCTATCTCGTGGATTAAGTTTATTTGTTGAATCCATTACAACTCGTTTATCGAATTACAGATTCAAAAAAGTGAGCCTTTTTATAAGACTTCTTTACACCAATGAAAACAAATGAATGAGATCTCCTACAAACGCACACAGAGATTGTTTATCGGTCACTGCTTGCATGGGAGTTTTGCCTATGTCGGGGATGCGTTAGTCCGTGGATGACTGATTCACAGATCTAGATTGATCTGAAGAAGGCTTGGAGTCGATGTTTCATTTTAGAAACAATGACAGAAGTGGATATCTCAACAAGGTGAGATAAACACTCTTCTCAAGAACAAAACAAGGTTTGATCTCAAGGAAACTACCGAAGGCTTTCAGGATGTGAAGAACTCTCTCTCTCTCTAGATCGCAAAGCTCACCAAAATGCCAATTCTCTGCTGCCAAATTGCGTGTAGTAGAAGTATTTATAGCCCCTGGAAACCGTTTCTGAAGATAAGAAGTTCAAACAAACTTTATCCGTCAACTCCTATTTCCAAGATAGTGTTTACTATCTCGGAAGAAGGGGTTATTCCAGATAGTTTTGTATCCGACGTTTAATCTATTAAATGCCATGATTTTTGGGGATTTTGAGTGTCTCTTCAGTTTGTAACGGCCTCCCCATGTTTATGGATGATCCCAAGCAGTTATGAAGCCACGTGAGGCACGTGAAGTCTAAGAAAACCACCAAAAGGGATGTTACACTGTCTCACTATTTCCAATACAATGTACCTATCTCGCATTTTCGAGGCAGTTGACACTGTCTCGGAAATAGAGACAGTGTATGCTTCCTTACTTGTTTGTGAGATAGCTTTGGCCTCCGTTGTTTCATCGTTTTGCATACTTCTTAGCATCGAATGATCCTTCCTGACTTAGATGATGACGTTCATCGTCTCCTCTTCATCTTGAACTGTGTCGGGGAACCTATAGGTAATTTTTGATGCCTACAACACTACCCTTGGGTAGGTGACGTAATCACAAGAATAAACATTTGGTAAAATGAAGCTCACATAGAATATGTCATGTATAACAACCTCAGTCTTATACCCTACTCTCGGGTAAATAACATGGGAGCATGAATGCAAATCTATATAATCCTCTAACAAAAAATAATCATGCTGAGTAAGGCGCTCACAATATCTTATGGCATCACCTATCTTACTCAATCGCCTCGTGGAAATAGGCATGTCAACATTGATGCACATAGAGTGAAGTTTATCGTGATCTCATTGTAGTATACCAACTAACGCACTCTGAGTGTAATCCTTCGTGGTCTCATTATGGAGTGCAAACTAACCTAGTCAAGCATCCAAACTATCATGAAATGCAATATATGTCACTATCTATCATGACAAATACAAAGTATAGGATACGTACCTCCAAACATTCATGTGTGCTCAAATCCAATACGTGTACTCTCGTATACAATGCACGTATATCGAAGTGTGACTCATACTTCACGTGCTTAGTCAAAGCATGCGAGTAAAGAACAAAGGTTCATAAAAATGTCCAGACCAGTCGACCGATCATGTGCCATCGGTCGACTGATGGCTTGTACAAAGCGTGCACAACAGCCTTGATCGGTTGACTGATGGTCCATGACCGGTCGACCGACCAGAGCTTATCCAAAAATCCTAATTGTCATCATCGATTAATTGATCACCCATGATCAGTCGACTGATCTGGGCAAAAATTCAATTTTTTTAGGGAAAAAGTTGTATGTTTTCATATATTTATCAAAACTCGAAAACTTCTTAATAAAGCTCATGTATAAAACTTAAATCAACATATTTAGGGTTATACCTACTTCATAAAAACACTAAAAATCGATTTAAGGGAATCTAATAACCCTAGCATGCTTCTAATTTTCAAACCATCAATAAAACAACTATCTTGAACAAAAATTCATGTTAGATCACGTTCAAAACTTAAATCCAAAATTAAGAATTCATTTTATGTCTTTTTAAATCAAAAAGATTAAATATTTATATCGTATAGTTCAAAAAGAGTAATCTTTGTACATAATCTAACTTTTAGAAATCCAACAAAACCAATTTAAACCAATAAAAACAGAGGATGGGTTTGGAGGAGATGAAACTCGCCTCAACAAGTCGTGCTAAAATTCCAAACTCACGTGAGAACGATCCACCTTCACCAAAAGTCGTGGATCTCGCCCTCCTCTTGATTTTCGCTTCTCAAAGCTCTCAAAACTCAGAAAATAAACTCTAGAGTTTAGAGGGGGAGAGAGGCTGCTGTTCAGAATGTGTGGAAACAAGAAAAAGGGAAGAAAACATATAGATACATATATATACACAAACGGACCAAACCGATGCAACAATGACCCAAAACAAAAAATACCCAGTCTGTGTACCCGTCGATCGACTGCCTTACAAGGCATCGGTCGACCGATCTGGGGCCATTCATCGACTGATCTGGGGCCATCGGTCAACCAATCTGGGGCCATCGGTTGACTAAAAACTTTGCATCAGTCGACCGACCAGCACAAAGTTTTTTGCCGACTGTTTTCACTTATGCATGCATGTTTACACTCCTATATACTTATATACATATTTAATCGATCTTAAATTGATTACTAACATACTCATTCATCCCAAAATAGTATCAATCATATTAAAAACTATTTAATATTATTTTTCTTAATATTTTCAAATTTACAGGGTTTTACATTCACCCCCCCTAAAGAACTTTGTCCTCAAAATTCTGTAATTGTATCTTAGAGATTAATAATACTAAAAAATGCATTAAGGGGATAATTAAGACAAGGAAACCCTCACATACACATCTCGTACCATTAATCTCTAGATATGAATCACAAGCAATATTTACACTTAACAATCTAGAATGCAAATACTCCCACTTAACCCCTAATTAAGCAGAACTAGTATGTTGGGCGAAAAATCCAAACAAGGAGCCCCCCAAGTATATACCATGTGTTCCAAATGATTAGAAGCTAAGTGTTAATTACCCACATTCTCGCTTTAAATATAAATGCGGCTATACAGATAACATGAACACAAACAATTTCATAGCTAATAAAATACCTGCTAAAAAAGGTATGCGTAGTCGCGATGCATATCATCTTCGTGCTCCCAAGAAGATTCGTCAGCTCCTTCCTGGTTCCACTACACTTTGACTAGCGGAATCACTTTATTTCTAAGTCTCATGTCCTCTCTGGTAAGGGTACGAACTAGGATCTCAAAGGTGGTCAAATCCACCTAAAGCTCTAAGTCTGGCACGTTAATCACTCTCTGCTGCTCCTCATCGCGCAAGTGCTTCTTGAGCATCAAAACATGAAATACATCGTGCACACCCGACATTGATGCTGGAAGATCTAGCCGATACGAGACGACTTCAACACGTTCCACAATCCGGAATGGTCCAATGAATCTTAGAGCAAGCTTTCCCCATCCGCCAAACCGTTGAACACCCTTCATTGGTGATACTTTTAATAAAATATAATCTCCAACCTAAAACTCTAATGGTCGTCGCCTCTAATCCACATAACTCTTCTGTCGACTCTTGGCTGAGAGAATAAGCCCTCGAATCAATGCTACCTTCTCCGTAGTCTGCCTCACGAGCTATGGTCTAAGTAATAAGTTGTCCTTCGCTTCTGCCTAACAAATCGGTAATCTACAAGGCCTCTCATACAATGCTTCATAAGGAGCCATGCCTATAGTAAATTGGTAACTATTATTGTAGGCAAACTCAATCAATAGAATATGAGCCTCCCAGCTACCCTGGAAATCGATAACACATGCCCGCAACATGTCCTCCAACACTTGGTTGGCTCTCTCTGTTTGGCCATCTATTTGCTGGTGGAAAATACTATTATATGATAGCTATTTGTCGAAAGAATTATGGAAACTCTTCCAGAAATGGGATATGAAAACTGAGCCTCGGTCTGATACAATCATCTCTAGAACTCCATGTAGTCTCACAATCACCCGGATGAAGATTCTCGCATAAATCTCTACCGTGTATGTCGTCCTAACCGGCAATAAGTGTGTTGACTTTGTCAATCTATCAATAATCACCCAAATTGAATCATTCCCTTAGTTAGATCTCGGCAAGCCTACAATGAAATCCATCGAGATATCTGCTCACTTTACCTCAGGAATGGGTAAAGCCTGTAGGTTTTTTGTGGGTCTCTCATGTTCTGCATTCACTAGCTGATAGGTAAAGCATTTTGTTAAATACTCTGTGATATCCCTACGCAGGCCGCTCCACCAAAAATGTCTCTTTAAGTCCTTGTACATTTTACTTGTCCCTAGATATATTGTGTACCTGGTGCGATGTGGATCATCAAACAATTCCTTCTTTCGCTATAGATTATGTGGCACTATCAACCGGCCCTTTATCCGAAGGACTCCATCCGCTCCGATGGTCCAATCGACCTTGGGCTCTTTGGTAATCTCCCCCTTTCGGGTTTGAATCCAACAATCCTCCGCCTGAGCACTAACCACTCTATCAGTCCATGATGGTTGTATGGCTAAAGCTCCCAAAAATACGCTGCTCCTACCAATCTCTGGTCTGAAGTTAAATTGGCTGAGGGTGAGAAGATCTCGATACAATGAACACCTCACAGCTGCAAGGTCGTGACGATGCTTCCTACTCAACACGTCTGCTACAATGTTCTCATTCCTCAGATGATACTGAAGTGCAAACTCGTAATCCTTAATGAATTCGACCCATTACTACTGCCTTTGGTTGAGTTCCCTTCTGAGAGAAGAGGTACTTCAAACTCTAATGGTTAGTGAATAGCTCGAACTAAACTCCATAAAGATATTGTCTCCACGTCTTAAGTGCGAATACCACTACTGCTAACTCTAAATCATGCGTGGGATAGTTCTGCTCATGAGTCCTTAACTATCGTGAAATGTATGCAACCACTCTCTGAGTCTACATCAAAATGCCTTTTAGTCCCTATAGACACCCAAAAATGCCAGAAGGAAGACGAGAATCACACATGAAGACAAATGTCATCTAGAAGTTCGCCTAAAAGCATTGAAACTCATTTTTAGACGAGGCTCACCGTAAAGCAAGGCTCGACATCAAAGTCGAGGCTCACCATACAGCAAGGCCCAACATTAGAGATGAGGATCGCCATGTAGTAAGGCCCAACATCAAAGATGAGGTTCGCCATGCAGCGAGGCTCGACATCAAAGATGAGGCTCCCCACTCAGCGAGGCTTGACATTAAGGACGAGGTTTGCCAACATAGAAAAGCTCGTGACCCACATTAAATCAGATTGTAACGACCATGAAGACCCAGTTAGCCACGTAGGCTAAATCATAGGAGTCGGTTACGCCCACGACCCTACGATTGTAGTATGTCAGTTACGTACTAAAGATCTATAAATAGCTGCAAGCAGCTATGAAGAAGGGGGTCATTAGATATTCCAAGGAAAGCTCTTACGCACAAGCGAAAAAACCCAAAACTCAGTTCTTGTAGCCAAAGCCATTGTCAGATGCTTTTGCGATCTATTTTTGTTCATCAACAGGAAACAATCTCGACTCATGACCCGGAACCAAAAATACCCAGTCTATGCACCTATCAGTCGACCGATGGCTTGCCATCAGTCGACTGATAGGCACCTATCGGTCGACCGATGCTATATGTTCAGTCGACTGATCAATATATAATTCATGCCGATTGTTTTCACTTAGGCGTGCATGTTTACACTATTAAACATATGTATTTGTACTTAATCGATCTCAAATCGATTACAACCATACTCATTCATGGAACCAAAAATACCCAGTCTATGCACCTATCAGTCGACCGATGGCTTGCCATCAGTCGACTGATAGGCACCTATCGGTCGACCGATGCTATATGTTCAGTCGACTGATCAATATATAATTCATGCCGATTGTTTTCACTTAGGCGTGCATGTTTACACTATTAAACATATGTATTTGTACTTAATCGATCTCAAATCGATTACAACCATACTCATTCATCTTAAAATAGTATCAAAAAATATTTAATATTATTTTTCACAATGTATTCAAATTTACGGGATTTTAATGTAGTATTCATCCTAAACCTCACTACTTCGACAACAACCTCTTTTTAACCACCACCGCTATCAAGGATATCTCTCATCGTCGCAATAAATTCCGACCAAGTCAGACTAGCCGGTCATTATTATCCTTGCAGCTTCAACCCTCATCCAAACCATAACGCTGCAAACTCTCGCCTTGTAAAACCCTAGTAGTTCCTCCACTGTAAACCTCTACCTACTAACACCAACGCTGCTCTAATTGGTGTAATTGCACAAAGTATTCATCGTGCACACACAAGGTGTTCGATGAATTGCCTTAGCAAGATTTCTCGCTCCTTGGCTAGCCTCTGGCCGAGCTCTCTATGGCCAAGTGCTTTCCACTCACCGATACTTGCAAGATCCGGTAATTATACCTCCTCCTGCGATTGTACATCCACCCTCTCGCGACTATTGCGTGTGATCATCAATCACTGCTAGAACATTGAATCTGGCTACTTGCAAGATCCATTCACCGCACCTTCTCCTGCGACTGTAGGTCCACCCTCTCACAACTACGGTGCATGGCTGTCAATCATTACTATAATAACATGATCTCGCCGTTTGTCATTCCAACCACCAATGTGCTCCAATTCAACCATCTCTCGCCAAGCCATGCCAAAAACTATTTCTACAAAATTTTACTCATCTTATCCAAACTCACGGTTCTCTACCAATCGTGAGTTTGACCAGGGTGTTAGATATAGTTGTATTAGGATATTTTCTTTCTTTTATTTTAGTCCAACATTGATTATAATTCTAGGACCTCTCCTCTTACTCTTGTATTCAAGCAGTTCAATACAATGAATAAAATAAGGCTATTTTCTCTCAAAAGTCTATTTTTTCTCAAAAGTCTTTTCTCCCAAAAGCACTATTCTTAACAAACACTAATAACGCTTTCACTTTTTACTTAAACTTAATTATATAATCGCGCATTAAATGCAAAATATTATGATTGAAAATGTGCTTCTTTATTATTTATAATCAAAAGAATTTGAATCCATTTCAAAAATATCATTTATTATTTATAATCAAAAGAATTTGAATCCAATTGAAAAATATCCTTGGGATTAACTTATTACATAACCCTACTACCATATTTGTCACATAGTCACATTGCAATCAAATGGGATTTGCAAAGCATGTTTACCTTGGTAAATGTCCCTTGCCGACACAAAAAAAAAAAGGATTTCCAAATAAAATTACCTTGTCGGAAAGTTTCTAATAATTGACTTGCAAACTTTTCTTTTTTAATTCTAAAATGATAAATGCTAAATCTGCGCTGTTTATAAAAAAAAGGATAGATTGCTATGTCAAAAAGTTTGATTAACTTTTTTGCGCTCTCAAATTTGGCAATTCATAATTTACAACAATTATCAATTTATACCTAGTATCAGATGATTAAATGCTAACCCATATTAAAGTAAAAAACTTATTATCAACTGATAAATTAAGATTAAGTATTTAAAACTAAAATAACATCATACTTGAGCTTACACATTCTAATAGAGATCTGAAAATATTTAACAATAACTAATTAAAGATAGAAAGCTATAGGATACAGTGATATGATTATGCTAAAACTTACCACGATAAGATTAATTGCCTAAGAAGAGGAAGTACCTTGTGTATATACAAAGCCTAATTTCAAAATTTGCAGACGTTATGTACTTGCGATTTTGCACACATAAAACCCCAAAATCTGTAAATTTACATACGACCCTCAGAGATTTCACAAAATTTGCAATTTTTTATAGAAAAGTCCTCTAAATCTGTAAATATGTAAGAAATACACTAAAGACATTTACAAACTGTAGATTTTTAGAAAAGTCTATCGGAGTTACAAAATTGATAGAAATATTCAAAAGACTTTCAAATATCGCACATTTTGTGCAAAAGTCCACAAAACATAAAAAGACACCAAAAAGACTTTCAGAAATTTCAAATTTGCAAAAAAATCTCAGAACTTATGAATATTTGCAAACTTTTATAGAAGGTCACTAGTTTTATTAAACCCCAAGAAATTTGTAAAATATATAGTATAAGCCCTTAAATGTATAGAAATGATCCTAAAATATCATAATTTTGTAGAATAAAACCATACAAGATGCAGAGAGATAATAAGGATATTTTTCAAACTCAAGTGTATTTTATAACTTTTCTTAATGTTTTGCTTATTACATCCTATGATTGGTTGATTAATTAAGAACTTTTTTTATACGTCATTTGCGAATAATATTTTTTTAAATATTAAAGTGTATCATATCTTAATTCCATTCAAGTTGCATTTTGATATATTTTGATTATGTTAATTTTATTCATTTCATATGAAAAATTAGTTTAAATGATCTTAAGTTTATTATAGCTTTATATAAATTGTTTAATATCATTATTTTCAGGTGGGTACATGTTCTCTAAGCTCATTAGGGGTGGATGAGAGTGGGATTCAAGTGCTTCAAAGGGGGTTGAGCCGTTGCATCTTTAAAATTATATTCAAATAAGAGATTATAATTATGAAAACACTTGATACTTCAAGCAAATGATTTCTGTAGAGTTATTGATAATTATGAAAGCATCATCACCCACTTCGTTGCTTTTTGTGTTTGTAACCATGCAAATGAGAGATCTTTCTATCATTTTGAAAAAAAGTAGTTGAAGCAACAAAGAAATTTATGGAGGAGAATTAAATGGCCAGGAGAGACTAGTTGAAGCAAAGAGGATTTAGGGAGAGAATTTAGTGGCCATGAGAGAGAGAGGTAAAGATTGCTATAGAGATTACTTTGGAGGGAACTAGGTTCTTTTCCCCCTCCAAAAACCAATTTCTAATCACCATTAAATGAGCCTACAGTGAGGACCACACCTTCTCTGATGACCGCATCCCCCTTCTGCACCCCCGGTAACATCCAAAGGGGTATTTTGATCTAGTCATGTCGTTAAAGTACACATGAAGGTTTAATTTGAGCTTGAGGGGGTAAATGAAAATTGGATTAGCTTTTGTGGGGTTTTGGAGTTTTAAAAAAGTTTTAGGGGTACGAGAAATAAATTATGTTATTTTTGGGACTAGAAGCAATTTTGCCAAGATTTTTATCCCATCTATAAAAATCCCCTATGAATAGGGCTGTCAAAACGGGCTAGCCCGAAAATTCGGGTCCAGACCGAGAAAAATTGGGACTCGAACCCAGGCCCAGTAGACCCAGGCCAGGTCCGGGTCTGAGTTCGGGTCTGGGTCCAAATAGGCCAGACACTGGGCCGACCCGATTGTTTTTCTTTCTTTCTTTTTTACTTAAAAATTAATTTTTTAGCAAAAATGAAATTTCAAGAGTAATTAAAAAATAAAGTATGTAAAATTTTGATAAAAATTCAATCATAATATTAGTCACTTGTAATTATACAATTTATAAATACAAATATCATAGAAATTAAAATAATAAAAATAAATTTTTTATTATTAATCACTAACAATTATAATTTTTTAGAATTTATCGCATCATAATAGATGAATACATCCCAACTAGGTTGGCAACTACTCATCTATATCACTATTATTTATAACTTTTTCTAAAATAATTTATCACAAATTTACAGCTAATAAATAAAATTACAAACTAATGAGTAATTTCTTCTCTTTATCTCTATCTCCTATTGTCAACTCATCAAGTTTGTCTTTAATACTAGCCATCCAATCGATGCATTGAGTTCTCTTCTTGGACCTCCACCAAACTTCAATACTAGCCATTCGATCGATGCATTGAGTTCTCTATCTCTATCTCCTATTGTTAACTCATTAAGTCTATCTTCAATACTAGTCATCTGATCAATACATTAAGCTCTACCGCCTGTACGGTAGACAGATCTAGCGATATTCTATGGCCGTCGGTCAAACATCCTGGTGTACTGAAAGTGCATTTTAAAGCTACTATAGAAACATGCATTGTTAGTAAGTCACGAGCCATGATGGAAAGTATAGGATATGAAATTGTTCCATATAATCTTCACTATTGCAAAATATTAAAATTATTATTTTGAGCATTAACTAAAGGTGCAAATAAATATTGTTCAATTTTAGAAACTTTTCTTGATGATGATCCAGATCCAAATCCAAATCCACAGCTACCAATTAGCCTCACTATCATTAATTACTTATCAAAACTCTTACCTTTGCCATGGCTTGAACTCGTAGAAGCAAAAGCTATAGGTTGAGGTGTATTTACATTATATCTACATGCATAATCATGAAATAATATTTTAAAATAATATTTAATAGACTTATGATGAGTAAGAGCAGTAATAGTCTGACCATCATCAATGTCTATTATCATGCTCTCATACAAAGAATTTAACAAATTTTGAAGACCAACATCCTTCAAACATGGATTAATAAGAACCCTCGAAACCAAAAATAATAGGAATATGTCTAAAATACTTGTTGAATTTACTTTCCATTTGAAAAGTCATATTTCCAAAATAATTATTCATATGATAATTAGTGAAAAAAGTTTGAATACTTAAAACTTATAAAGTAGTTTGAGTAATAGTTGGATAATAATAACCAGATAATAATGTAGTAGCTTCATAAAAAATTATAGCATCTCTTTTACACTATATATAACTATCCATTTTTCATCAGTTATTCCATACATACTACCAGAGCTAGAACTAGAAGCATAAAAAGCAACAAAATTATTTTTAATTTCTTTATAATCTATTGCTACATTTAACATTACATAAGTGGAATTCCACTGTGGTCAAAATCTTTTAAAATTAACTTGGGTTTAAAATTTTTAGCTTTTACACACTTGTTTCTATCTTTAAAGTCTTTATTCAGAAGCATTATGAGCATAAGCTATAACCCTATTCTTTTCTATCTTGGGTTTTAATTTCATTAAATGCACTGTGAATAATTAAATTTGAATATGACACATGCATCTAATATGAAAATTTTCACCATGATATGGCAATAGCATAGATAATTTAATATGATCTACAGCTACATTATTATTACTTGCGTTGTCTAGTGAAAGAGAAAATATTTTTTCAGAAATTTCTAATTTTGAAAGTTCTTCTATTACTAAATTTACAATATTAACACCAGTGTGTGAATCTTCAAATGCAATAAAAGAAATAACTCTTTTAAACATTTACCAAGTATCATCAATCTAGTGTGTTGTAATACATAAGGCTTCGTTTGTATACCATGGTGTTTTCCTTATTTTGTTTTTATAAAAAAACATCATGATTGCTGTGTTTTTCTATTAAAATGTTTTCAAAATAATATGTTAAGTATTTGGTCAACACTAGTTTGATTGACCAATTTTAACATTAGTATTAAACATATTATTAATATATTATATGTTAATATAATAAAATATATTATAAATAAAATGTTATAATATTTAGTTTACATTATTATAGTATTATAAGTATTAAATATAATGCAATATCATATTGTATAACGTATATAATATTACATTGTACTTTAATGAGTTATATTATATTAAAATTATAATTATATTATAATTATTATCTATTATTTTTAAATAATTATATATTTAATTATTTTTGGTATATCAATTTGTTATTGTTGTCTATTATATTAATAAGTATTTATGACATAAATAATTATTATATTATGAATAGATTATTTTTACATTAACATTTGTTAGCAATAAATTATTTTGTTATTAAAAATTATTTTACATTATAATAAATTATATTATTTATTATATAATATATTAATTTTTTATATATTATATTATATTTACTATATAATATAGTATTATTATATATTATATTATTATTAAATATTTTACTATTATATAATATTTTATAATTACTAATTTATTATAATTTATTTATTAAAAAGTTAATAATATTATAGTGATTATACTATTGTATAGTATACTATTATATCATTATTATATTATTACTTATTATTAATAACTTTTTTATTTTTTATTAGTTTATTTATATTTTATTATCATTTATTATTATATAATACATTATTAACATATTAAATACTGGTATTTAATATGTTATTATACTATTATATAAGATATTTATTTATTATATTTTTATATTATTTAATAAATGTTAATAATATATTAAATTAACTATAATATAGTATAGTATAGTTGTGACGCCCCCGTTTTCACACATGGCTGCAGTCCAAGGTGAACCCAGAGATATCAAACCTTCCATGCACCCATACTGTGTAACAACAAGTTTCACCAATCATAGTAATATCATCTAGTGGAATCAAAGTAAAGTGTAGGTACAAAACAGGTAAACGAAAGGAAATAACTGCAACAGACATGATATATAAAGGATTATCTCATAAATAAATCATGTCTCAGTGAACAATCTGGAATACATCCGACATCTGAAATAAATAAATATGTCTCGACATGAAACAGCTAAAAATGTAACTAAAGCTCATAGCCTTACAAAATGTGATACAAAACTCTAATGTACGAATGGAAATAACTCTACTGTAGAGTCTCTACTAGTAACTCATGTGACGGTGACTATGCAATAACTCTGTCATCCTGCGGCCCTCCGATGCTCTAAGCCACCTGAAAGTTAAAATAAAATAAAATAAAAAGGACAACAATAAGAGCGTCAGAGCGATAGCAAGATTACCTCCATCCGCCCCCAGGGAAGGGCTATTAAATGAAGTGGATGCTCTATCTATTAATCATAACCTACCTAGATCATTTTCCCCGTATATAAGAAAAATACTTGTTAATACATACATATAAGCAATCATCTACTCTGAAATAAATGGATGTTGATATTTAGAAATCTACAACACGAGCATAGGTATGTTGAATATCTCGTTAGCTCAAATTGTGCATAGCTAAATACCAAATCCAAAAACTACTACATGGAGCAATAAGAAAAGACAACTCCATCTCAAACCATATCAAAGGTGTCCTGACAGATATCAGATACGTGTCCAACACATGAACTTCACCTGCTACATATTAGATAGGACAACTTGAATAAGTGTCCAACACATAGACTATATATAATAAATGTCCAACACATGGACTGCAATAGATAAATGTCCAACACGAGGACGTCATATAATTAAGGTCCAACATGTGGGCCGCAATAGGTAAATGTCAAACACGATGACTGTATATGATTAAGATCCAACACATGGGCCGCAATAGGTAAATGTCCAACACGAGGACTGTATATGATTAAGGTCCAACACATGGACTGCAATAGGTAAATGTCTAATACAAGGACAGTATATGATTAAGGTCTAACACATGGGCCGTAATAGATAAATGTCCAACACGAGAACTGCATATGATGAGCGTAATACAAATAAATGATGTAAGTAAAATGCATATATATTATTCACACTCGTGCCTCAGTGAGTGAATCCTAAACTCATGTCCATAATCAACTCATGTGTAGAATACATAATATACAGTGTATTAAAATACCAGATAACCCAGACAACTCGTCGGTCGCACAAACGCATGTAAACAACATGCACATGCACAAACAGGTCCAGCGGTCGACCGCCGCGACCACCGCGATCGATCGTGAAATGAGCAGAAAGACATTGCATAAAATATCACCCAGCGGTCGACCGCCTCATCCATCACGGTCGACCGTACAGAAACAGAGTGCTTCCTACACAAAAACGTCGCCCAGCGGTCGATCGCCGTGTCCACCATGGTTGACCGCGCAGAAGCATAACAGGTTTTCATGTTTTGAACTTGCAAAAATTTTAACTCATCAAAAACATAAATTTTGTTATTTATAAATTATATGACAAGATGAAAACTTTATTTCTATATATCAGAAAAATATTTCATGATTTACTTAAACTTGATTTAACCTAATCAAGTTTAACAACCGAAATAATCAAATTCTTTACAAGAACCATAGTTATCGACAAAATTAACATAAATATACTTATATGAAACTTAAAACCGATGTAACAATTGTTTTTCCATGTTTTCAAATCTTGTTTTACCCCAAACCTAGTGTTTTAAGCATCTCTAATCAACATAAAATATTATTTAATTTCCAAATTAGGGTTTAAACATAGTTTAATCATGATTAATAAATTAAAAACAAAATTATGAATAACCCTAATGATCGTGATCATATTTCTATCATAAACAACAAGGAATTATTATAGATCTATCATGGTTTAAAGAATTATCATCAAAAATCTAAACTTTATCATGTCGGGTTAAACTTTACCATGAAAAATATCACTTTAATTATTAAAAGTCTAATCTTTATTAAGGGAAGGGTTTGGATGCAGATAATCTTACCTTATCATATGCACAACCCCCTGAAACAATCAGTAAACGATCCCTCAATGCCAAACGCCGCAAATCTTGCCTTCTCATCGCTTTTCGCTTCATGAAACTCTCCCGAGAACTCAAGTTTAGGGCTAGGGTTTGAGAGAGGAGGGGAGGGGCTGCTAGGATTTGGAATACAAAAGAAAAGAGGTATTTTTCATATATAAACATGTATATATATGGCAGCAAACCTGAATAAATACAACCCAAAACCCGAAACCTGAAACTGGAAACCCAGTCTGACTAGAAACATACTCGTCAGTATTTTGGTTGTAATTTTCGTATCCGACCTCAGAATGAGGTCATTAAAGATTTGTTAGAAAGATGCTGAAGAGACCTACAACTTTGGTCTTTTAAGTTTTCCTATATTCATACTTTATTAGTGTATAAAATACAAAATACCTCCACTAGTCATTATTTTCTAGATTTATACATCATGCATGTTTTGTGTATTTGCACTCATATATACATATATACAGTGAATTAATCTCAAATCAATTCATAGTATACTCAAACATCACAATATATTATTTCTAAATGTATAACAAATTTATTATTATTTATCACAAAATATTCAAATTTTTAGGGTTTTACAATAGTATAATATAATAAGCATGTTGATATTAAATCTATATTAATTACATTTAATATATTATGTTAGATATTATATTAACACATTCTCAAACTCAAAACCAAAACACCAAACTTAAAACACCAAAAATGTGTTTTGAAATAAGTGTTGTGTTTTTGGTTTGAGGATGATTTAGCTCCAAAAACACTATGATTTCCAAACGCATGGTGTTTTATTTTTTGGTAAAAACACCATGGAAATAAATAAAATACCATGTATCCAAACGGACCCTAAATAATCAGTTTGTGTTCTAGATGTCCAAATATCACAAGTTAGAGAAAATTTATAGTTTAAGTTTTAAAAATAAAAAATTATTTTTGTTTCTTCATCGTGATAATACTTTAAAATATAATATTGACAAGATTGATGAGAAATTTTTTAAATGAGGGATAAAAACCATCTCTAATCATATCCTCAAATTCATCATCTTTAACTAATTAAAAAGGAAGGTTTTTAAAAACATTAAACCTAATGACACATTTCTTGGCTTTAATTGCATCGTAGTTCCAGAACCAAGGCTACCGGAGGTTGATGATTAAAAGAGTAGAGATTGATAGATGTCTCCTTGAGACATTGTCTCTTGAGCTCTGTTGTGTTTTTTAAAATGGCATTTGAGGTGGTTGGTGCCGCTCTTAAGATGAGCTTGGAAAATAAGGCTACACAACACACATTTAGCCTTCTGGATGAGAAGTTTACAATGTTGATCCCTAGTGACTTCTATCTTCTCGAAAAAATTCCACACATCAAATCTCGACCTCTTAGGAGCTCTAGGTGTGGTATTATCGCCACCGGCTTCGGGATCAACATTGGTAGGGGTAGCTCCTGTAGGTATAGTAGGAGTAGGAGTAGGACTTATTTCAATATCGGGAGTTGAAACTTGCCCTTCATACACTACAACAGACAGGTCTTTTAGCGACCAACCTTTTTACGAGAAATTAATTTTTCCTCAACAAATATCACTTTCGACAAGAAAAATATTGTTTCCTCGATAAGTATCAGTAGGTCTTCAACGAGGAATATATTTTCCTCACAGTAGATCACCTTCTACGATGAAAATTTTAGTTCCTCACTAAAGATGATCATGATTTGGTCTCTTACCTAGTTATTTTATTGGCGAGGAAATATGAAATTTTGGTGATGGACTTTTTCATCGTGAAATGCAAATTTAACGAGGAAATAATCATTTCATCACTGTTCTTTTGGCGGAAAATAGTGGAAAAATCATCAAATGTAACACCGACAAAGTATGATTTCCTCACTGAAGATCCATAATCTGCGGGGAATCATTTCCTCATCAAAAGAATCAATCAGCGAGGAATTAATAGTTTCCTCATTATTAGTTTGGCGGGGGGAAAAAACCCACCAATTTCAATGGTGACAAATTTTATGGCTTCCTCGCTAAAAGTTTTTATTTTTATGAGGAACCATTTCCTCGTTAAAAAGAACTTATTAGCGAGGAAATTATAGTTTCCTCACTATTAATTTGGTGGAAAAATTTGCAAAACACCCGCCAAATTCATTGACGACAAATTAAAGGTTTTCTCACAAAAATTTTTGTTTTACGAGGAACTGTTTCCTTGTTAAAAAACCTATTAGCGAGGAAATAATAGTTTTCTCATTATTAGTTTGGCGAAAAAATATGCAAAACCTACCAATTTCAATAGCAACAAATTTAAGGCTTCCTCGCTAAAAGTTTTTTTTTTACGAGGAACCGTTTTGTCATCAAAAAGAACCTATTAGCAAGGAAATAGTTTCCTCATTATTAATTTGGCGGAAAAATGTGCAACACTCGCCAAGTTCATTGATGACAAATTAAAGGTTTCCTCACCAAATTTTTTTGTTTTACGAGAAACTCTTTCCTCATTAAAAGAATCAATTAGTGAGAAAATAATAGTTTTCTCATTATTAGTTTGGTAGAAAAATGTGCAAAACCCGCCAAATTCAATGACGACAAATTTAAGGCTTCCTCGCTAAAAGATTTTGTTTTGCGAGAAATCATTTCCTTATTAAAAAACCAATCGGCAAGGAAATAATAATATCCTCATTATTCGTTGGCGAAAATTTTGGTGGGAATTTGGGTAAAAAGTAGGCGGGTACTCAATGACTTGGATTGCTTTTAAAAAAAATGAACGACTATGATTGAGTTACTTATACATTCAACAAAACCCTAAACTAAAGCGCCTCTATCTAAACCCCATCCTTCTCTCCTCCCAATCCCCAGGCCTCACCCTCCCTCCTCCCTCTCCCCTTACCCCCGCTACCCCATCCCCTCCCCCTCCTATCCTCCTCGGATCCTCACCCTCGCCTCACTGCCTCTCCCTCCCTCTCGACCCCACCCCTCCTCACCTCATCCCTCCTTCAAACCTCACCTCCCGCTTCCTCCTTCCCTCCCTCCCCCCCTCCTCTGCCTCCTCCTTTGCTCACCCACTTCTTTTCCGCCAAGGCCCTCATCCTCTCCTTCCTCCCCCTTCGACCGCCGGCACCACCACCTCCTCCACCACCTCATCCGCCAGCCCACACCCACCCTCACCCTTCGAGAGCCCTCCTCGACACCACCCTCTCCGCTTAAGCCTAATCCCACCATCCCCACCTCACCGAGCAGCTCTTCCAGTCTAGTAGGAACTGTTTTTTGGCCATCAGGTAAAAATTTCATCTTAATACTGTTAGTATTTTTATTTTTTTGAAGAAAAGGATAATACTTTTCCTACAAGATCTATTTTTAGGAACTTTGTGTGTTTTAAGCTGGATTTTCTTTTTCCTCTTTTTTTTTGTTATTTGGAGCTCAAATCAAAACTTTTCTCTTTGCTACTGATTAGAATCGTCAATGGTGTTTAATACGCAGTGACATTTTGTTCAATGAAGCAGTGATATTTTGTTTAATGGACAGAAGTTGGATGTTTGTTAGAGATAGGTTTCACAACCCTGACTTCACCAATGGTTTAAAAACATTTCTGAATGCTGTGAAACAACACCTAGATCATGAAAATAAGACGTGTTGCCCCTGTGTTAAATGTCAAAATGCCTTGCCATGTCTTTCTCTACCCGAGATATGCAAACATATACTTGTAAATGGGTTTGCACAAAATTACACGACATGGACTGAGTACGGGGAAGATTTTGTTGATGTCGCAGATGATCAAATGTATGAAGATTTTGAAAGTGACAGCGAGGATGATGATGATGACAATGCTATAATGTTGGACATATTAAATGATGTGCAAGGGGCTATAAGTATGGAGACAGATGATGAGAACGATATTCATGTTAACAAATATGATTATTTGTTTAATGAAGCTCAACGAGAACTGTACCTGGGCTGTACAAAGTTCTCTACATTATCTTTTATTATAAAATTAATGCATATCAAGATAGATGGCCGTTGGAGCAATAAAAGTTTTAAAAATCTACTAAAATTGTTAAATGACTCATATCCAAAAGGTACATCCATACCAACATCGAACTATGAAGCCAAAAATATGTTGTTGGAATTGGGTTTGGGGTATGAATCCATACATGCATGCATGTATGACTGTGCACTATTTTATGGGAAAGAGAATAAGAAACTGGATGAATGTCCAGTGTGCAAGGAGTCGAGATACAAGTCTTGTGATGGCAAACGCAAGAAAGTTCCACAAAAAGTCTTGCGTTATTTTCCATTGAAGCCGAGACTTTGGTGGTTGTATATGTCGAGACATACAGCGACTAAAATGAAATGGCATAAAAGAAGAAGACAAAATGAAGAGGGTTTCCTACGACATCCAGCTAATTCTGCCGAATGGAAACACTTTGATCAGGAGTATCCAGACTTTGCTGCGGATTATTGAAATATGAGGTTAGGGCTTGCTACAGATGGTTTTAATCCATTTGGAAACATGAGCACTAGTGTAAAACCCTGTAAAATAAAGTGAATGAGTTTTTATTATGAAATATATATTTATATCATAGATAAATGTGATAACAAGTGTTTGGGGATCAAATAAGTGTATATATGTGAGAGAAATCAAGTAGAAAAGACCAGCACACAATCAAACATGCACAAACAGGAATTTTCCTATCTGGTCGGCCACACCATAATGGCGATCGACCGCTGGACGTGCATGCGAGCAGAAAGCCTTCTGCTTTCTGCGCAGTCGACCGTGACATAGAGGCAGTCGACTGCCGAGCGGATATTGAGTTTTTTCAGGTTCGAGCCATGTTGGGTTTGGATCAGATTTATTGGTTCATATATATATTTCTTCACCGAAAACCTACCTCTTTCACCGGTCTAATTCCTAATAGCCCCTCCTTCTCTCTTAAACCCTAAACCTCTTCCTTTGGGCGATTTTGGAGGATTTCGGAGGGCTAACAACGAGACCCAGTGGTGTTCAGCGAAGGAGGATCTTTCCTGTGTGTTTTTGGGAGTTCATCAGCACCCCTCAGGCGAGTTTCATCTCGCTCAACTCTGCACCCAAGTTTTAAACGATTTTATTGAGTTTTTACATGGTTTTATTAAGCCAAAAATGATGTTTTGTGTATATAGATAAATCTGCGTTGCATATGATGTAAAGACCAAAGTTTTGTCTTATAAAAATCCACCAAATGAAATTCTTAATGTAGATCTAAATCTGAAGATGTTTTTCTAGCAAGAGTTTTAAAGAAAATCCACCAAATGAAATTCTTAATGTAGATCTAAATCTGAAGATGTTTTTCTAGCAAGAGTTTTAAATGAAATAACCCCGTTCTTATATGATTCGTAGATCTAAATCTGAAGATGTTTTTCTAGCAAGAGTTTTAAATGAAATAACCCCGTTCTTATATGATTCTGCATGTTTATATATATTCATGAATGATTTGATTTATCTAAAATGTTTAGATCTGTTTTCGTGTGTTTTAGAAATGCTAAATCATTCATATAGGGTTTCCAGTATGTAAGATTATCATTTATGAGTTTTTGTATCATAGACCGTAGAACAAAAAACCTGTAGGAGGCTTTATGTGCTTGCGCGGTCGACCGCAGATATGTGGCGGTCGACCGCTGGGCGCGAAGATTAGCAGAAACTTTCTGCTCACTGTGCGGTCGACTGCAGGTATTTGGCGGTCGATCATGAGACCTATTGTGCATGTGCACGTCATTTGCGTGCAGTTGTGTGGCTGGCGAAACATCTAGGTTATATAGGTTTGTTGTACACTGAGATTTGTGTACATGAGTTGACTTTTTGACATGAATCTTAGATTTATTCACTGGAATATGAAAGTGAATAGTATATATACTTTTACTTGTATTTGTTCATTGTACGATATTAATCGTATGTAGTCCATACGATGGAAACTTGTCTATTGCGACCCATGTATTGGATCTTAATCATATAGTCCATGTGTTGGACAATTACCCATTTCAGTCCATGTGTTGGACCTTCGTCATATATAGTCCATATGTTGGGCTTTTACCTTTTACAGTCCATGTGTTGGGCATTTATCATATGCAGTCCATGTGTTGGACATTTATCTGAGTTGTTTTATTTAACATATAGTAGATGAAGTCCATGTGTTGGACAAGTATCTGGCGTTAGTCAGGATATTTTGATAGTATGGTTGGAGATGGAGTTAATGCTCCACGCTGTAGCTCGGATTTGGTATTTATCAGGATATTTTGATAGTATGGTTGGAGATGGAGTTAATGCTCCACGCTGTAGCTCGGATTTGGTATTTAAATATTTATAATTTGAGCTACGGGGGACTATGCTCGTGTTGTAAATTTCTAAATAACAAACTCCCACTTCATTTTACAGTCAATGATTGATTATCTATTATATATCTACAGCTATTTTCTTATCCTTCTAGCCCTTCCCCCTGGGGTTAGTTGATATGTTACTCGCTATAACGCTTTAACGCTCGTTGTTTTTCCCCCCTTTCAGGCAGCGAGTCAGGCACACAGAGGGTTGCAGGTTGATGAGATGTCTTCATAGATTCTATCTAGATATTTATTATATTTGTAGTTTATGACAGAACTCCATAGTAGATGTATTTATGAACATTTGAGATATTATTTCTAGCTTTGTAAAGTGATGTGCCTTTATGTCATTTCATTTGACTTCCTATTATGAGACAGTTGTATCAGTTCAGTTGTTTGTTTGCCTTTATGTCATTTCATTTGACTTCCTATTATGAGACAGTTGTATCAGTTCAGTTGTTTGTTTCTCAGAGATTTATCCATTTATATCATATCAGTTCAGTTGTTTGTTTCTCAGAGATTTATCCATTTATATCAGTGATGATGATTTTCTTCAGAGTACTGTTGTTTAGTATTTTTCCGTATATTCTCTCTTGCTTGTTTTGTACCTACACCTGTTGTTGATTCTACTAGATAGATAGTAACTGTGATGGTGAAACATGTCGTAGCATGGTGTTTGGTGCTTGGCAGGTTTGACATTCTTGGTTTCACCTTGGACAGTAGCCTTATTGAAACCAAGGACATCGCAGTTGGTATCAGAGCGCTAGTTCCAGTATCCTAGGATCATCCTGTATCAAGTCGTGGAGTTAGAGTAGAGTTTCTTGAGATTCATGTATAGAGTCCGCTAGAAATTTTTAGAAGTGAGGACGTTATATTCACGTATACAAAAATTACAAATATTTTTTTGTGATATTAAAAGTATTTGCATGAACGATATATGATGTAAACTTTCTATTTATACAAGCTCCATATATGTTTTGTTTGAGGACTCATAATCCTTCTTCTATGTGCTCAGATGGCAGGACGCGGTAGACTTCGTACCTGGAGAACTAGTCAGGCAGAACCACAGCAGGCTCCACCTGAACCACAGCAGACTCCACCCAAGCCGCAGCAGGCTCCCTAATATTTGATAGATCTGATGGCTCCCATAGCCGCTAGGATGGCAGCGCTTAAGGAGCTTGTGACGAATCACGTTACACCACCACCACCAGTAGTTCCACCACCGGTAGTACCAGCTATTCCAATTGTGGAGAATTTTTTGGGAGTCACACCAGCACCTACCCCACAGGTAGTTGCTGATAGGGCCACAGAGTAGGAGGCTTGTCTCCAGCTAGTGAAGAGATACAAGAAGATGAGGGCACCGAAGTTTTAGGGATTGTCAGATTCTCTTGCTACACATAAGTGGAAGGAGAATGTGGGTAACATTCTTTAGATACTTAATGTGACTTCAGTTCAGAAGCAGAGGCTGGCATCTTATAGTCTCAAAGGTGATGCAGGAAGATGGTATCGGCTTCAGTTCACTCCAGAGAAGAGGACGACCCTCACCTGGGAGGATTTCGTCTACTTCTTCGATGAGCAGTATATCTCTTCTGTGGCACGAGCCAGGAAAGAGCTTGAGTTATCCAGATTGACTCAGGGAGACATGTCAGTAATGGATTTTGAGAGCATATTTATGAGTCTACTTCACTTTACGGGCATGTGGCAGACCGGAGAATGCCAGGCACAGATGTTTCTAGCAGGACTTCGCCTTAGCCTTCATCGATACCTCGTTTCTAGGAGGTTCTACTCAGTTTAAGAGGTAGTTGCTGCTACCACTTCACAGGAGAATGAGTCAGCTATGTTCCAGAAGGACAAAGAAGGAAATACTAAAGATAAGGACAAGAATAAGAGGCCATTTTTCGGACCACAGCAGCAGCAGCAGCAGCAGCAAGGCCCTCATAGGAGAAGATCTCAACACGATCAGAGAGCACCTCAGCAGCACAAGTTTCAGAGCACATGTTATAATTGTTGAAAGATTAGGCACAAAGTATCAGAATGTCGCAGTGCACCAGCAGGAGCTCAGCAAGGGAAAGGGCAGAATCAGCAACAGAATCGATTTCTGGGCCGATGTCAGGGCCAGCAGATAAGACTAGAGCCACCACTAGTGGTCCCGCAGATTGAGGGGTAGGTTCGTGCAGTTCAGGAGGTCCCTTAGGGACTGGTAGTTCCATATGTTCTACCTCCAGTTGCAGAGCAGGCTCCAGCCACCGGTAGAGTCTATGCAGTAGTCCCTCGTGATCATGGTACGAGCAGGGCCGTAGTGGATGGTACGTTCTTCGTGAACTCCTTTCCAGTCCATATTCTTTTCGATTCGGGAGCTTTGCACTCTTTCATATTGTATGCTTTTATGATTAGACTTCAGCTCGTAGCTCAGCCTCTAGATGTTTCTTTGTCAGTTTCCACCCCGCTAGGTGAGATGTCGCTCTTGGAGAGCATTTATAGGATGTGTGTTATTAGTTTAGACGAGTCTGAGTTTGTTATCGATCTGATAGTGTTGAGCATGTTAGAGTTTAATGTTATTCTTAGTATGGATTGGCTATCTTCCTACCACATCAGTATCGACTGTTTTGCGAAAACAGTCAAGTTACGAGTGTCTGATGGGTCCGAGTTAGTTGTGGCTACCTCTCAGGGGAACCAGTTTGTGGAGTCATTACTGGCGTACATCGAGGAGGTGATGCTTCGGGATCAGAGTGTTGATATATGCGAGACTAGAGTTGTCTTAGATTTTCAGGATGTCTTTCAGGACATACCTAGATTGCCTCCTGTGAGAGAGGTTGAGTTTTGTATTGAGTTGCAGCCAGGCACAGCTCCAATATCCCGAGCACCCTATCGCATGGCACCTGCTGAGATGAGGGAGCTACAGACCTAGTTGGATGAGTTGTTAGCTCAGGCTTCATTCGTCGAAGTTATTCTCCGTGGGGAGCGTCGGTCCTCTTCGTAAAGAAGAAGGGTGGTAATATGCGATTATGTATCGACTACCGTGAGTTGAACAAAGTCACTATCTGGAATAGATATCCTTTGCCTCATATTGATGACTTGTTCAATCAGCTATAGTGAGCGTAGTATTTTTCGAAGATTGATCTTCATTCTGGTTATCATCAGTTGCGAGTTCGGGAGATGGATATTCCCAAGACCACCTTTCTGACTCGATATGGGTCCTTCGAGTTTTTGGTCATGCCATTTGGGTTGACCAATGCACCCACGGTATTCATGGATTTGATAAACCGGGTCTTCCGTCCATACTTGGACCAGTTCATGATTGTATTTATCGATAATATTCTTATCTATTCGAGATCGGAGTCGGAGCACAAGCAGCATCTACGTTTGGCTTTGCAGACCTTACGAGAGCATAAGCTATATGCTAAGTTTAGCAAGTGCGGGTTTTGGATTTCTGAGGTTAGATTTCTTGGCCATGTTGTCAGCAAAGAGGGCATAGCAGTGATTCCAGCTAAGGTTTCAGTAGTGCTTGATTGGGAACCGTCAAAGAAGGTTACTGAGATTCATAGCTTTTTGGGGTTAGCTGGCTATTACAGGAAGTTCATTCAGGACTTCTCGAAGATTGTAATGCCACTTACATACCTTACGAAGAAGAGTGTATAGTTTACTTGGAGCATGGAGTGTCAGAAGGCCTTTGATACCTTGAAGGCTAAGTTGACTACGATGCCAGTTCTTACTATTCCGAGCAGTGACAGGACATTTCTTGTATACACAGATGCATCGTTAGCAGGTTTGGGAGGTGTTCTGATGTAGACTCAGAGGGTAGTAGCATATATATCATGGTAGTTGAGGGTGCATGAGTAGAACTACCCCACTCATGATTTGGAGTTAGCAGCGGTAGTATTCACGCTGAAGGCGTGGAGACACTACTTGTATAGAGTTTAGTTCGAGCTACTCACAGACCACCAGAGTCTGAAGTACCTTTTCTCCCATAAGGAACTTAATCAGAGATAGCGGTGATGGATTAAGTTCATCAAGGACTATGAGTTCGCGATTCAGTATCACCCGGGGAAGGCGAACGTCGTAGCTGATGCTTTGAGTAAGAAGCGTCAACATCAGGTTGCGGCTTTGAGGTGCTCATTGTATTGAGATCTCATCACCCTTAGTCAGTTCGATTTTAGGCCAGAGATGGGCGGAAACAACGCATACTTGGGAGCTTTATCAGTGCAGCCATCTTGGAGGGACAGAATAGTCAGAGCTCAGTTAGAGGACTCTTGGATTCAAATCCGGAAGAAGGAGATTTCTAAAGAGCCCAAGGATGATTGGACCATTGGAGCAGATGGAGGCCTTCGGATGAAGGGTCGATTAGTTATGCCAGCTAGTGTGGAGCTGAAGAGGGAGTTGTTTGATGAAGCACATTGTACCCGATATACAGTGCATCCAGGAACCACTAAGATGTACAAGGACTTGAGGAGACACTTTTGGTGGAGTGGTATACGTAGAGATATTGCAGATTATGTAGCTAAGTGTTTTACCTGTCAGCAGGTGAAGGCAGAGCACCAAAGACCAGTAGGGGCACTTCAGCCTTTACCCATTCCAGAGTGGAAGTGGGCGGACATTTCCATGGACTTCATTGTAGGGTTGCCAAAGTCGAAAAAGGGGAACGCCTCAGTTTGGGTAATAGTGGATCGGTTGACGAAGTCGGCACATTTTATTTCAGTGAGGACCACTTATACCGTTGAGACCTATGCGAGGATATTTATCCGAGAGATAGTTCGACTTCACGGAGTTCCAGATACGATTGTATCAGATCGAGGATCAGTTTTCACCTCGCACTTTAGGAGGAGTTTCCAGGATTCATTCGGTAGTAGATTATTGCACAGCAGTGTATTCCACCCTCAGATAGACGGTCAGACAGAGAGAGTGAAACAGGTGTTGGAGGACATATTGTGGGCTTATATCATTAACTTTCAAGGTAGCTGGGAGGATCATATTTCATTGATAGAGTTTGCTTATAACAATAGTTATCAAGCGACTATTGGTATGACTCTGTATGAGGTATTATACGGGAGGCCCTATAGATCCCCTATATATTAGGTAGAGCCAGAGGATAGTTTGTTGCTTGGACCAAAGCTTGTAAGGCAGACTACCGAAAAGGTAGCATTGATTAGGGAGCGTATTCTAGCTGCTCAGAGTCAGCAGAAGAGCTACGCAGATCATAGATGGCGACCTTTAGAGTTTCAGGTAGGAGATTATGCTATGCTAAAGGTATCGCCGATGAAGGGTGTGCAGCAATTTGGTAGACGGGGAAAGCTTGCCCTGAGATATATTGGCCCTTTTCAGATTATTAAGCGTATTGGAGTTGTTTCTTATAGACTAGATCTTCTAGCATCGATGACTAGTGTGCACGACATATTTCACGCTTCTATGATCAAGAAGCACTTGTATGATGAGGAGAGACAACAAGTATTAGATGCCCCGGAGGTTGAACTTCAGGACGATTTGACTACGATCGAGATCCCAGTTTGTATACTTTCCAGATAGGACAAGAAACTTAGACATAAGGTGATTCCTTTGGTGAAAGTCTAATGGAATAGGAGAGGATCTGAGGAGATTTCTTAGGAGCGTGAGGAGGATATGCGTCATGACTATCCACACCTGTTTGGACAGGTAAATTGTTTGGATTATATTTCCCTATGGTTTGTGATGATTTTGGGATAGTTATATTTATTTTAACACTAGAATGAGAGTATTGTCACTTAGTCCCTAATCATTTGGAATACATGGTATATACATGGGAGGTTCCTTGTTTGGATTTTTCATCCGACGGACTAATTCCATTTAGTTAGGGATTTAAGGTATGAATATTTGCATTCTAGATTGTTAACTTTAGATAGCACTATGTTCTAATCTGGAAATTAATGCTATGAGATGTGTATGTGGGAAATTAATTACTCCTAACGTGCTTTTCTCATATTATTAATTTTCGAGATGCGATTTTGGAATTTCGAGGACGAAATTCTTTTAAGGGGGAAGAATGTAAAGCCCCGTAAAATAAAATGAATGAGTTTTTATTATGAAATATATATTTATATCATAGATAAATATGATAACAAGTATTTGGGGATCAAACAAGTGTATATATGTGAGAGAGATCAAGTGGAAAAGACCAGCACACAATCAAACATGCACAAATAGGAATTTTTCTGTCTGGTCGACCACGCCATAATGGCGGTCGACCACTGGGCGTGCAGGTGAGCAGAAAGTCTTCTACTTTCTGCGCGGTCGACCGCGACATAGCAATGGTCGATCGCCAAGCGGATATTAAGTTTTTCCAGGTTCGTGCCATGTTGGGTTTGGTTCGGATTAATTGGTTCATATATATATTTCTTCACCCGAAAACCTACCTCTTTCACCAGTCTAAACCCTAATAGCCCCCTCCTTCTCTCTCAAACCCTAAACCTCTTCCTTTGGGTGATTTTTGGAGGATTTCGAAAGGCTAACAACGAGACCCAGTGGTGTTCAGCGAAGGAGGATCTTTCCCGCGCGTTTTTGGGAGTTCATCACTAACAACGAGACCCAGTGGTGTTCAGCGAAGGAGGATCTTTCCCGCGCGTTTTTGGGAGTTCATCAGCACCCCTCAGGAGAGTTTCATCTCGCTCAACTCTGCACCCAAGTTTTAAACAATTTTATTGAGTTTTTACATGGTTTTATTAAGCCAAAAATGTTATTTTGTGTATATAGATAAATCTGCGTTGCATATGATGTAAAGACCAAAGTTTTGGCTTATGAAAATCCACCAAATGAAATTCTTTATGCAGATCTAAATCTGAAGATGTTTTTCTAACAAGAGTTTTAAATGAAATAACCCCGTTCTTATATGATAACAAGAGTTTTAAATGAAATAACCCCGTTCTTATATGATTCGACATGTTTATATGTATTCATGAATGATTTGATTTATCTAAAATGTTTAGAGTTTATATGTATTCATGAATGATTTGATTTATCTAAAATGTTTAGATCTGTTTTCATGTGTTTTAGAAATTGTAAATCGTTCATATAGGGTTTCCAGTATGTAAGATTATCATTTATGAGTTTTTGTATCATAGACCGTAGAACAGAAAACCTGTAGGAGGCTTTATGTGCTTGCGCGGTCGAACGCAGATATGCAACGGTCGACCGCTGGGCACGCAGATGAGCAGAAACTTTCTGCTCACTGCGCAGTCAACCACAGGTATTTGGTGGTCGGCTGTGAGACCTATTGTGCATGTGCACGTCATTTGCGTGTAGTTATGTGGTTAGCGAAACACCTAGGTTATATGGGTTTGTTGTATACTGAGATTTGTGTACATGAGTTGACTTTTTGACATGAGTCTTAGATTTATTCACTAGGATATGAGAGTGAATAGTATATATGCTTTTACTTATATCTGTTCATTGTACGATACTAATCGTATGCAGTCCATGCGTTGGAAACTTGTCTATTGCGGCCCATGTGTTGGACCTTAATCATATAGTCCATGTGTTGGACATTTACTCATTTCAGTCCATGTGTTGGATCTTCATCATATATAGTCCATGTGTTGGGTTTTTACCTTTTACAGTCCATGTGTTGGACATTTATCATATGCAGTCCATGTGTTGGACATTTATCTGAGTTGTTTCATTTAACATATAGTAGATGAAGTCCATGTGTTGGACAAGTATCTGGCGTTAGTCAGGATATTTTGATAGTATGGTTGGAGATGGAGTTAATGCTCTACGCTGTAGCTCAGATTTGGTATTTAGATATTTATAATTTGGGCTATGGGGGACGTACCTATGCTCGTGTTGTAACTTTCTAAATATCAAACTCCCACTTCATTTTACAGTCGATGATTGATTATCTATTATATATCTACAGCTATTTTCTTATCCTTCTAGCCCTTCCCCCAGGGGTTGGTTGAGATGTTACTCGCTATAGCGCTTTGACGCTCGTTGTTTCCCCCCTTTCAGGCAGCAAGTCAGGCGCACGGAGAGTCGTAGGTTGATAAGATGTCTTCATAGATTCTATCTAGATATTTATTATATCTGTAGTTTATGACAGAACTCCACACTAGATGTATTTATAAATATTTAAGATATTATTTCTAGCTTTGTAAGGCAATGTGCCTTCTTGTCATTTTATTTGACTTCCTATTATGAAACAGTTGTATCAGTTCAGTTGTTTGTTTCTCAGAGATTTATCCATTTATATCAGTGGTGATGATTTTCTTCAGAGTATCTGTTGTTTAGTATTTCTTCCGTATATTCTCTCTTGCATGTTTTGTACCTACACCTATTATTGATTCCACTAGATAGATAGTAACTGTGATGGTGAAACATGTTGTAGCATGGTGTTTGGTACTTGGCAGGTTTGACATTCTTGGTTTCACCTTGGACTGTAGCCTTTTTGAAACTAAGGGCGTCACAACTAGTTATAGTATGTGGCCAGTTATGCTAGTGTCGTACAATCTGCTTCCTTGGAAATGCATGAAAGGAGTGTATTCAATGATGTCATTACTCATACCTGGTCCTCGAGCACCTGGGAAAGACATTGATGTGTATCTTCATCCATTAATAGATGAATTAAAAGAATTGTGGGAGATTGGAGTTAAAACTTTTGATGCCTCTGTTGGGAGAAATTTTATTTTGCGGACATGTGTATTGTGGACTATAAATGATTTTCCTGCTTACGAAAATTTATCTGGGTGGAGCACAAAAGGGTTCAAAGCTTGTCATGTTTGTAACGAAGATGTAACTTCAGAGGGGTTGAGAGGAAAATTATGTTTTATGGGAGCTCGACGAAACGAAGATGTAACTTCAGAGGGGTTGAGAGGAAAATTATGTTTTATGGGAGCTCGACGAAATTTGCCTGAGGATCATGAGTGGAGAGAGAGGAAAATTATGTTTTATGGGAGCTCGACGAAATTTGCCTGAGGATCATGAGTGGAGAAGGAGTAAAGATTTTAACGGATTAGTTGAAGATCATTCTCCTCCCTGATTATTTTCTAGGGATGACATATTGCGGCAATTAGATCGTGTTTATAAAGCTAGGCCTAGGAAACATCCTAACAATCCTGATTTAAAGTGACATTGTGAGCCTCATGAGCTAAACTGGACTAGAAAGAGTATTCTTTTTGAGTTAGAGTACTAGTCCAAGCTCAGGTTGGGACATAATATTGGTGTGATACACATGTTGAAAAAAATATATATGACAGTGTCGTTGGTACTTTTAGATGGGAAAACAAAAGACACCAACAAGGCTTATTTGGACTTGGGAGATAGGAAGATACGGAAAGAATTGCATCTCACACGTCAAGGGAATAAATTGAAAAAGCCTCATGCTAGATATATTTTGAAATTGGAATACCGTAGGCTGTTTTGTAAGTTCCTCAAATTTGTCAAATTTCTTGATGGTTATGCTACCAATATTTGCAAAAATGTGAACATTATCGATGGGAAGATACATAATTTAAAATGTCATGATTGCCATGTTTTACTTCAACGCCTCCTCCCAGTTGGTATTCGTTCATATTTGGACAAGGATGTGTGCACTACAATTGTTGAGCTGGCCATTTTTTTCCAATAGATATGTGCAAAAACTTTAAAGGTGTCAAACTTGGAAAGAATGGAGAAGGAGATTGTTATAATATTGTGCAAATTAGAGAGAATTTTTCCACTGCCTTTTTTTGATGTAATGGTTCACTTGGCAGTCCATTTACCTCGTGAAGCTTTACTTGGTGGTGCAGTTACCTATCGGTAGATGTATCCTATTGAGAGAAATTTGGGAACATATAAAAAGTATGTTACAAATAAAGCTCGACCTGAAGGTTCTATTGCAGAAGCATATATTGTCAATGAAGCACTGACATTTTGTTCTATGTATTTTCGTAAGATTGAAACTCGTATTAATCGGGCAAAACAAAATGTCGATGTAGAAGATGACCAAGTAGTTGGTGGTTTATCAATTTTCTCTCAGAAAGTTCGTCCATTCAGTGGAAAAATATATATATTACTGGACCGGAAGGAAGTGAATAAAGCTTATTGGTATGTACTATACAACTGTGATGAGGTAAAACCTTATCTCAAGTAAGTGCCTTTTTTGCAAAATATATATTAAGTACCATTTTTTAAATCAGATTAGAGACTGAATTATCTGATTTGTACCTGTAGGGAACATGAGGATGAGTTAAGGCAAACAAGTAACCATAAGTTGTATGAAAGAATAGAAAATGAGTTCCCTGATTGGTTTGAAAAAGAAGTAAGTTGTTCATACACAATTTTAAATAGTAGTTAGTTATTGTATATAACCACTATGCTAAATTTCTTGTTTCAATTGTTATTCATAGATGATTAAAAAGAGAGAAAATAGATTGATGAATGCAACTGATGAGAAGCTTTATTTTCTAGCATGTAAACCAAATTTACGTGTTCATACGTACACTGGTTGTATTGTGGATGGAGTTCGATATCATACAAAAGATCTTGATGATCATCGGACAACTCAAAATAGTAGGGTGTATGTCCCTAGAGTTTTTATTGGTGGAAGTCATGATTATTATGGTGTTTTTCTAAGTATTGTGAAGTTAACGTACTTAGATATGAATCAAGTTTTCTTATTCAAGTGTAAATGGTTCAACACCGACGAATCAAGTAGGGGCGAAAGGAGAAGAATGATACGGTATGATTATAATCTTACTAGCATTAATACAAGCTCTACATGGTATGATGATGAACCATTCATACTTGCTATGGAAGCCTAACAAGTGTTTTATCTTGATGATTGTAAGTTGGGTTCACCCTGGAAAGTTATACAAAAGGTGCAATTGAGAAATGTATAGGATGTTTTGGAGGTCGAGGATACAAATGGAGTGATAGATGAGGATGATGTAGATCATGTGACAAATGATGCTTATCAACAAGACGAGTTTAATGATGTTAACCGGTTCGTTCAAGAAGAGGGCCTTGAAACTCCAGAATTGCATCTTAACGATCTTGACCCAGAAATTGTTGCTTCAGAGGTTGTGAACGATGAATGGATGAATGATGATAGGGAAGATAATTTGATAAATGATGATACTGAAGAAGAAGATGATCCGGAAGATGGTGATGAAGAACCAATCATTTCAAGTGATGATGAGGATAGTGATTAGTTTATATCATAATTTTACTATTATTTTTTTTATTTGTGCGGGATGTTTTAGTTTGACATATGATAGAAACTCTTTCTATTATAAATTAGTCATCTTATTAATTACTTTAGTATGATTTCTAGGTCTTGTTTCCTCTATAAGAAAGTTATAGTTTTGTTTTTAGTTGTATAAAAATACTACCACTATTTGATAATGATTAGAATCCGTGTATTGTATGTATTGCATAGAACCACTTATTGTATTGTTTATTCATCTTGAGATTCAAATAGATGAATAGTACATTCTTTTTCATTTTGACCATTCTAATTGTTTGATAATAAACAGTGAGAATATGTACCATAACAAAGCACATGTCGTTTAGAGGTCTACTTCTGGTAAGTAGTGCATATTTCTCTTATAATTCGTGATTCATTCACTTGGTTGATTAGAATATTATTATCAATTTAACGTTTATGTAACAACAAGTAATGTACCAAGTAATCAATCACATGCAGAATTATTGAAAAAGAAACGTTCTCATGCAGTAACTAGTGATCTGCCATACGTGAATTCTGTAGGGAATCTTCATTTTATTGCTACGATATTTAAATACCATTAGTTTTTTACTTATCTAACAAGTGTGTATGCTAATAGGTACAAAACATACTCGTCTACAAACTTCCAATTAAGCATGCCAAAATTTTGTAGCAGATGGACTGAATTCTAGTAGGGCTGGTGTCACCATAGAACAAACTACTACTCGTAAGTGGTGTTGAATTGAGCTGAATTCAGTTGAATTGAGCTGAATTGAATTATTTTCCTCTAAAAGGTGTAGAGAAGCTGAATTGAACTTTATTTTCATCAATTGCAAATTAGAAGGGTATACCTAAACTACAATCTCGAATGACAGAGATTAGAGTTAGTGCACGTCTTCAACAACAAAGTGCTAATGATCAGCCAGTGGTAAACACCATAGATGAAGAGCGGGATGATAATGTGAAGTCAGATATTAATCAGGAGCCTCCTCAAGGTATACAAAACATTATATACATATATTTTGAGAATTAAATATACGTATGTGTTATGTTCTTAATAAAAATTATGTCGAAGGTACAACCAAAAAGGTGCGAGGGAAGACAAGATCAGTGAATGCAGATAAGGTGTTCTCGCAATTGAATTCTAAAATACCTGTGACTCTGACTGAAGAAAATGGTAGACCTACGGGCCCTTATGCTGAGATGTTTGCAAATAAAATTGGTTACACAATTCGAAACTACGCCCCCACTGAATGTGGAAAATGGAAGAAGATTGAAAAAGCAGATGTGGAGAACTTGATCAAAAGAATGCAGGTTAGTGATGATTTGTTTTGCTAAAGGCATTATATTGGTTGCTTTGATTTGTTATATTTAGTTTGACATGAAATTATGCTTGTGCAGAATAAGTTTGAATTTGACATGTCGCTCCCTTAGGTCCACAGATATGTAATTACAATATGTCAGATTGTATATTGTAATTTTCGCTATAAGTTAAAGAAACATTTTGAGAAGTTTTCAACAATTGAGGAGGTAATTTAAAACAAACATGAAGCTGTCAAGACTCAGGAAGAGTGAGAGTTTCTTTGCACTCATTTTTCTAGTGAACAGTTTAAGGTACAATATCTTTTTTTCTCCACGCATTACATTTTTTCTTTTTTCATTTACTTCTTTCTAACTGTATGTATTAATAATTTTAGATTCGCTCGGAGAAGAATGTTCTTAATAGGTCAAAGTTGACATATCACCACAAAGCTGGGTTAAAATCATTTATGTCACACCAAGAGCAAATTGTAAGACACTTTTTATTTTTGCATATAAATTTGTACATGAAAATATGTTTGAATGCAATAGGCAGCACAGACTGGAGAGATGCAAGGTGTAATTGATCGTTTTGAAACAGAGTATAGAAGCACAAAAAAAGGTTAGGACTTGGGCTCAAAGGAAAATGGGTAAGTAACGTGTCAATGATGCATGCTTTTATAATTTTTTAAGAATATAGGTGAAACTGATATTATTGTTCTAAAGAGGATTATATTCATTAGGTTGTAATTGAGAAGTTGCATATGATTAAACTGGATATATTTTTTTACTTATAGGATCAAATGATAAAGATGCGAGCAGATACTACTCAACCTGATGGAACTCGAACAATGATAGATGAGGAAATTTGTACAAAAGTTCTCAAAGTCAAATCAGGATATATTAAGGGCTGTGGTTTTGGCCCTAGACCACCACCATTAAGGTCCTCTCGTTCTTCAATGAGTAAAATGTCTGAAAAGAATAAAGAGTTGCAAGAACAGCTTCAAGAGACCAAACAACTTGTAGGAACTCAACAACAAAAGATAGATGCGCAAAATACGGTAATCCAAAGATTGGAGGAGCAAACCAAAAATTTTGAGGAGTTTATGACTAATTTTTCCAGACAACATCAATTAGTTTAGAATTCTTAGTGAACTTAAACTAGGAGAAATGTTTCTTTGATCGTGTTACATTTGTTATTGCTTTAAACTAGCATTGTTACTTATGGTAGAAACTTGCTTGCTTTATTTATTTTAATTGTTTTGATGTACTGTGGTGACAATTGATGACACTTATGGTAGAAACTTGCTTGCTTTATTTATTTTAATTGTTTTGATGTACTGTGGTGACAATTGATGACAATTATTTATCTTGCTTTATTTATTTTAATTGTTTTGATGTACTGTGGTGACAATTGATGACAATTATTTATATTTTGAGATTTTTTCTCGTAATAGCGTTATTATTGATAAAATAAAATTTCCTCATTATAAGTTTTCTCGCTATATATTTAGGTCGATGAAAGTAAATTTACTCAAAATAGACAATACAACTTAAGGTGACAAAAATATGTTTCCTCACAATAGGTTACATACTTACATCGTGAAAAGTATATATCCTCGTTATAGAGTATATAACTTACATCATCAAAAACATATTTCCTAGCTATAGCGGTATAACCTACAATGACGAAAGTAATATTCCTCCCTATAGGTTACATACTTACATCGTCAAAGGAAAATTTCCTTGTTATAGAGTATACTGCTTACGTCGGCAAAAACATATTTCCTCGCTATAGTGATACAATCTATAACGGCATAAGTAATTTTCCTCGCTATAGACCATATAACCTATATTGATAAATGTAAATTTCCTCGTAATTGAATTTCTTTGGTGATGAATATGGGGTACAACCTACAACGACAAATTTAAATTTTCACATCTTTGAGTCTCTTTACTGAGGAATTGTTTCTATGAGAAAAAGATACATATAATAAAGAAAATCAATTTCCTCGTTAAAGATTTACCTTTGGTGAGGAACAGTTTCCTCACTGAAAGATACTTACAACGACGAAAATAGTTTTTTTAGAATTTTTATTATATATAAATTAAATATTATTCACGTATCATTAGTGATAAAACTATAGTTTAGCGAAGAAAAAGGTATGAGATTAGGTGAGGAAAAATATCGAGGCTAAAGAGTAACAACGAGAAAATAATATATTCATCGCAAAAAGGATTTCATGAGAAATTATAATACTCCTCGCAAAAACTTTTCTTGACCAACCTACCGCGAGGAAATGGTGACCAAAGTTTTTTCCTCGCTAACACACTATGGCAAGGAAATCTCGACTTTTAGTGACAAACTTGTTCCTCGCGAATTAGCTTTTCTGTTGTAGTGATAACTGGAAGAAGAAGTCATTTGATTGGAGAATTGCAGAGTATAGGAGAGAATAAGAGAGTATACGAGAGTATTAGAGAGAAGTAGATGAGCTTTGGATGAGAAAAATGAATGAAAACCTCCTCTATTTATAAAGGTAGCTCCCTAGCCAAATGACCAAAATATCCTAAAATTTTGGTTGTATTTTTATCGTTTTTGGGGGTATTTTGGTCAATTAACTAAAAATAGTTGCTATAGCCTATTTTTGGTAGACCGGACTGGGCTTGACTGTTGCATCTGTTAGGTCTCATGTTTTGATGATGATTTACAAACCCCATTATTTGTACTAATTACTTATTAAGTGATATTACACTGAAAGTATTTATCAAGCAATGTAGTGCCATCATTGGAGGATGGATGGATTTTGTGCCGTAACAATGATATCCGTGGAGGTGGAGACAAGTTGATGAAGAAGCCTCAAAACGCTCAAAGATCGACTCAATCATATATCTATTTATGAAGAGCGTTCAAGCATATAGTCAAGAAGAGCTTCATCAACAAATTTCTAGCGAATATCGATACTCAAGTATTATACTCAATTGTAAGCGGTATTTGCATTTTTTTTTACTTCTCTCTAGATCATAATGTAGGCAAGTATTAAAGTAGATAACTCTTGAAGCAAATTGGGGATCTAACACACACATTCGTATTTTTAACGATTTTTGCAAAATGATAAGTTCTAACAAATACAAAGTGTCATTTTAGAAAGTCTTTCTCTAACATATCTATTTTCATATATATAAGTATTTTTCCAAGTTTTACTATTTTTTAAGTTAATTTAATATTTTAAATTAAATTTACAAAATCAGTTGTTCTGGAAAAATCAGCATATCAGAATATCAGCTTATCAGTCGACTGGTTTTCCAGATCACTCGACTAACCAGCAGGATTTTTCAGCATCTGCAATTGGCATTCTATCAATTGACTAAAAAGCACTTATCAATCGATCGATAAATACTTATCAGTCAACCGATAGTTCATTTCTATTTTATAGACTGCCAACGATCAACCGACTAGTTGACCAATTTTCACCATCAGTCGACTGATCGCACCGTCAACAGTAACTACTAGTTTTCCAGACTTCCTGATTTTAAGGAATTTGTTGATTTTGGGGATTTTCTTTGAATTTGGGCTGCTATCTTGAAAAACTAAATACCCCTCAGCTATCATTTATTGTGCTAACTAAGAAATTAAGAAAACCAAGAAAATAAAGAGAAAATTTTGTGTTTATTTTTTGAGACTTCTGAGCTTACATTTTCAACTTATTCTCAAGTTCTCAAGCTCTTCAAATTTTTAGTTTTCACTTTCACATCCCACAAACCCCTGAGCTTCAATTGTTCATCTCTTTATCCTTGTCATAGGATTATTTTAAGAGAGACAATTTTTATTCATCTTGTATTGTGTGGAGAGCTTGATCTTGAGGAGATCATTGTGTGGTGAATTCGATCTCAGTGAGATCGTTGTGTAGAAGTTCTGGCTTCCAAACCAGATTGGGTAGTGAATTACCATCGGGAGAGGTGGTTGGGGATGTAGGTCCAGAGGACCGTACCTCATGAACACATCGGCATCTCATTCGGCTAACTATCTCTGACTCTCTTTTTAATTATTGCCTTATTTCTTTATTTGTGTCTAAAATTGCATTGAATTTTCATTAGTTACACATTATTGTTTGATTACCCTATTCAACCCCCCCCCCCCCCCCCCCCCCCCCCCCCCCCCAGGGTAATTTCATTTAGTATCAGCGCTTGGTCTCTATTTATTCATGGTTTAATCACCTTAGAGTAAAGTTTCCATATGGATTCAAACATGAATGTGCATGCTCTTGAAGGTCAATCATTTTCTAGGCCTCCTTTGTTTAATGGCAATAATTTTGCATATTGGAAAGCTAGGATGCGCATTTACTTGAGATGCATTGATATTGATATCCTATATATTATTGAAAAAGAATATGTTGAAAAACCTAGTCTTAGCATGACCGAGGATGAAAGGCATTTGGCTACTCCTAATGTTAAGGCTATGAATGCCTTGATTTTTGGACTCACTCTAAATGAGTACAATAGAGTCTCCACTTGTGCAACCGCATAAGAAATTAGGAAGAAACTATGTGTAACTCATAAAGGAACTCCTCAAGTCAAGGAATCAAATTAGTAGTCTCATGCATAAATATGAATTATTTAAAATGCTTCCAAATGAGTCTATTGATGTCATGTTTTGTCAGTTTACTAACATTGGGAATCAATTACATAGTCTTGAACAATGTGCTTGAGAACCAAAAGAAGAACTACAAGATTCTTCATTCTCTTACACCGGCATGGAAGCCCAAGGCAACGGCTATAGAGGAGGCAAATGATCTCACAAAGCTCACCCTTGATAGCCTCAATTGGCAAACTCAAGATTCATGAGGAGAAGATCAAGGAGAAGGATGAAGAACCCCCACGAGCAAATGAAGAGCCTTCTCAAAAGATGAAATTAATTACGCTCAATGGAGCAATTAAGAGCGACTCCTCCTCCTCCGATAGTGAAATTGATGTCTCTAAAGAAGTGACACCTCTCTAAGAGAATATCAAGATTGGTAAGAATGAACAAAATTTTCAAAAATAATCATTCTAACAAATTCTCTTCACATGTAGGAAAATGTTTTGAATGCCACGGACTGGGACATATGGTAAGAGATTGCCTCAAAATAAAAGAGAAGTATATGAAGTATAAGAAGAAGAAGGCCATGTATGCGGCGGGATGGAAGGAATCCAAACCTAGCGATTCGGATAGTGATGATGAAGCCGCAAAATGTGTCTTCCAAGAACCAAACATATGCTTCATGGCTCATGAGGATGAGCTAATATCCGATTCCAAAGATATGCAATGTGAATTAGAAAATGCTTTAGTTGAATTAAATTTTGAGTTTAAAAAGTTAGTCAAAGAATATTCTTCGTTTAAAAAATTACACAACTCATGTGATTCAAAACTGGAATTATTACAATCTTCAATGAATGATGCTATTGCCTTAAAAGATAAAATAATTAAAGATCTTGATTTGGAAAACAAACAATTTAGGTCAAAAAATGAAAAATTAAACAATGAAATCTCCTAGTTGAAATATAGTCATGCTCACCCTCATCTTGGTAGAAAAAGATTTCATCAATCTCATGCACCGACTCATAAAAAATTTTCATTTGCACTTATTACATGAGACACTGTCACATCTCTACACATTGTAGAATTAGAAACAATGTTTTATGATTATGGGTTGATGTGGGTACCTAAGGATACTAAGAGTACTAACATTCAAGGACCCAAGATTTGGGTACCTAAAGTTTTTACTACTTCTTTACTTATAGGGAACATCTCGCACAAGATGTAAAGAAGTATGGTACATTGATAGTGGTTGCTCTCATCACATAACAGACAATAAAGATCTTTTTGTAACCCTATCAATGATGAAAGGAGGCAATGTCTCCTTCAACGGTGGCGAGAAAGATAAAACTGTTGGCATTGGTAATATTAGTAAGAAACCTTCTCCCATCATTAAGGATGTTTACTTAGTAAAAGGACTAAATCATAATCTTATTAGCATTAGTCAACTAAGTGATAAAGGCTATGATATTATTTTTAAACCGGATAAATACATTGTTAGCCTTAAATATAAAGTCATTTTTGTTACCCTTAAAAATCTAATGTGTATATTTTTGAGATGAATGAGCTTGTAGATCAAGATGTAAAATGTCTTGCCGCGATGGATGATGATCCTTGGATTTGGCACAAAATGCTTGGACATGCAAATATGAAATTAATTTCAAATCTATCAAAGAAAAGCTTGGTAAGAGGACTACCAAGTTTAAACTTTTTTAAAGATTCACAATGTGAAGATTGTGCCAAAGGTAAACAAGTTAAAAGTTCTTTTAAAACCATTAACGAGGTATCCACCACTAAACCTTTGCAATTACTTCATCTTGATCTTTTTGGTTCTATGTGTGTTGCCTCAATAGGAGGAAAGCATTATGCTTTTGTTTTAGTTGATGATTTTTTACATGGGTTATATTTCTTGCTAATAAGGATGATTATTTTGATGAGTTTTCACATTTTGTAAAAAGGGTTGAAAATAAAAAAGATTTGAAAATTGTCAAAATTCGTAGTGATCATGGAGGTTAATTTCAAAATAAGCTTTTTAATGATTTTTGTGACCATCATGGTATTACACATATATTTTTTTCTCTAAGAACACCACAACAACATGGTGTTGTTGAACAAAAAAATCGCATTATACAAGAGATGGCACGCACTATGATAAATTTCTTTGATTTACGAAAATATTTTTGAGCGGAAGTCATTAACACGGCTTGCTTTGTTTTAAATCGTATTTTGTTTTGATTAAAGCTATTTTCAAGAAAACTCCTTATGAACTTTATTTTGGCAATACACCTAACATAAGCTATTTTCGGATTTTTGGTTACAAATGTTTTATTTTGAATACTAAAGATCATCATGACAAATTTGATTCAAAAATAGATGTTAGAATATTTTTGGGGTATGCATCAAGGAGTAACGCTTATAGAGTTTTCAACAAACGAACACTCGTTGTTGAAGAATCTATAAATGTTACCTTTGATGAAACTAATATCAATTTATAAGATTGTGTGCCTATTAGGGATGATGATGATATTAAAGGAGGGTTGGAACTATTACAAATCAATGACCCCCCTTCAATGGTTGCACCAAGGACACAAGAGGGAGAAGTTGGAACCCACCAAAAGGATGATCAAGGAGAACTCCCTAAAACTTGGAAGTATGCACCAAATCGCCCTAAGGAGCAAATCATTGGAAGCCCCTCAAAAGGCATCATTATTCGCTCAAAGGCTATGAGCGAATGTGTTTACATTGCTTTCTTATCTCAAATAGAACCAAAATGTGTTGATGATGCTTTAAATGATGAGTTTTGGGTTTTAGCCATGCATGATGAATTAAACAATTTTTAAAGAAATAATATTTAAAATTTTGTTCCTAGACCAAAAGATTTTTATGTTATTGGAACAAAATAGATTTTTAGAAATAAACTTGATGAATTTAGCATAGTGACTAGGAATAAAGCTTGTTGCTCGCCCAAGGATACAATCAAGAGGAGAGCATTGATTATGATGAAACTTTTACACAGGTTGCAAGAATAGAATCAATTTGTATGTTTTTGGCATTTGCTAGTTTTTAAAATTTTATATTATTTCAAATGGATGTTAAAAGTACCTTTTAAGTAGTTTTATTAATGAAGAGATTTATGTTGAGCAACCCCCCATATTTGCTGATCCTTTATTGCCTAATCATGTTTACCGGGTTCAAAAAGCCTTATATGGTTTGAAACAAGCTCCAAGAGCTTAGTATGCTCGCCTCTCTAGTTTTCTTATTGATGATGGTTTTTCAAAAGGAAATATTGATAATACTTTGTTTATTAGAAAAATCAAAAGTGATTTCATCTTAGTTCAAGTATATGTTGATGATATTATTTTTGGAGCTACTAATGAATCTTTGTGTAAGAAATTTTCAAAAGTGATGTAAGAGCAATTTGAAATGAGTATGATGGGAGAGCTCACATTTTTCCTTGGCCTCCAAGTCAAACAAGGTGATGATAGAATTTTTGTCTCACAAAGTCAGTATGCAAGAGAGTTTGTGAAGAAATTTGGGATTTCAATCTCCAAGCATGCACCAACTTCGATGAACACTTCCATCAAGTTGGATATGGATGAAAGTGGTGAGAAAATAGACCAAAAGCTATATCGAGGTATGATAGGTAGTATACTTTATCTCACCGCTAGCAAGTCGGATATAATGTTTAGTGTTTGTGCATGTGCACGTTATCAAGCTTCTCCTAGAAACTCTCATTTAATAGTGGTTAAACATATTATTAAATATATAAATGGTACTATTAAACTTGGTTTATTTTATCCAAAGCCTACTACTTTTGATCTTTATGGTTATTGTGATGCCGACTTTGCCGGATGTAAAGTAGACTGTAAGAGTACTAGTGGCACATGTCAATTGTTAGGCAACTCTCTTGTTTTTTGGTCATCCAAAAAGCAAAATTATATAGCCTTATCCACCATAGAAGCAGAATACATTGCCGCCGGCCTATGTTGTGCACAATTATTATGGATGAACTAAAATTTGGTTGATTTCAATCTACATTTTCATGATACAAAAGTATTTTGCGATAATACTAGTGCTATCAATATTTCTAAAAATTTGGTTCTTTATTCTATGACCAAACATATAGATGTACGCCATCATTTTTTACGTGATCATGTAGAAATGAAAGATGTCTCCCTTGTTTATATTGATACAAAATCATAATTAGTGAACATCTTTACCAAGCCTATTTGCGAAGATGATTTTTGTTGTATAAGAGGTGAATTAGGCATATGCATCCTTTGATTTATGTTTTCTTGCATCTTTTATGCTATCCTCTTCAAACATAATGTTTCTGTAAAACCCCGTAAATTTAAATATTTTATGATAAATAATAATAAATATGTTATATAGTAAAAAATAACATATTTTGATGTTTGAATATGATAAGAATTTATTTGAGATTAATTCAATATATATTTGTGAGAATATGAGTGCAAATGCACAAAACATGCACAAATGCCAAAAGAGTAAAAATCTGAGAATAATGACCAGTTATGAGTTTTTATATTTTGCATACGGATGCAGTCAGAATCTGGAAAAGTGTAACAGATCAAAGTTATAGATCTCTTCAACAGTTTTCCAACAAATCTTAGCTCACCTCATTCCGAGGTCGGATGAGAAAGTTACAGCTAAAATACCAAAGGTTATTTTTCTAGTCAGACTAGGTTTCCTGGTTCGGATCAAACAGGTTTGTTTCAGGTTTGCCTCTATAAATACCTGTGTTTTTTAAGAAAATTCATTTCTTTTATCATGTTTATGAACCCTAGCAGCCACCCTCTCCCCTCAGAAACCCTAGATCTTTTCTTATAAGTTTGGAGAGCTTTGTGAAGCAAAACACTGACACGAGGGCGAGATCATCAACGTGTGGCGAGGGAGAATGGGTTGTTTATGCTTGTGGATTGCTTGCTATTTATTTCAGAGGCTTGCACATGATATTAAGGCATGATCACTTACATCCAAACTCATCCCCATAGTTAAATAACTAGTTTAGAAGTTTAAATTGTGTTTACATGCTTAGATCTTAATCTAATGTGAAAAAGATTAGATTTTTATTGTTAGATCTTAAACAAATGTTAGATCTACACGTTTTCTTACTGTTTATAATAGAAACATGATCATGATCATTAGGGTTCTTAAAATTTTTATTTTTTAACTTATTAATCATGTTCTAATCATGTTTAAACCCTAAATTAACATTTAATTGAGTTTACATGTGGATTAAAGATGAGAAAACCCTAGGTTTGTGATACCTAAGTGTTAAAAATATGATTTAATAAATGTATATCTTTTCTAAGTTGTTTGGCACTCATGTTTATGTTTAATATGTTAAAAGTTCATGCTTTAGATTGAAGAATTTGGTTAATTAGGTTGAAAAACCCTAATTAGATTAACACAAGAGTTTGATTTATATTTGAGATAATTTTAGTAAGTGATTATCAAAGTTTAAATATTGTTATATATTTTATATATATTTTAGTATGTTTTAAATATGATTAAAGGTTTAAATATGATTTCTTGTGCAAATAATCATACTTGTTATAATCGGCAGAAAAACTACTGCACATATATATTGTTTAACTAGAAATTTGAAAAAACAAATGAAATCCAAATTGAACCAAACTAATGCCAATTGAACGATATGTGAATCTAGTTTTTAAAACAAAAAATATTTCCTAAAGATAGTTTTCCTAGTGAAAGATATGCTCAATTTACTGATAATACATTCTGCAGAAAAACTGCTATACATATATATTATTTAACTGGAAATTAGAGATATCATATGAATTCCAAACTGAACTAAACTAGTGCCAAATGATAGCTACGTGAATCTAGTTTCCAAAACGAAAAACTATTCTTAAAAAGAGTTTGTTTAGGGAAGATATGCTTAATTTACTAACAATATGTTCTGCAGAAAACTTCAAATATGCTGATTTGAAATAATTGATATATAACGTGAAAGTTTATTGAGTTTCACTCCTGTTTATTATTTTTGAGAGAGTTTCTAGATCTTGTACTGTTATATTACAATGATTAAGAGTTATTTAGCATCTAAGATGTCATTGAACATCAGTTATGGACATGCACACTAAGATATGTGCACGTATGCTTAGTTTATATTATGTTAACATATTTTTATCGCAAGTTGAATTGGTAAGCACATATAAAGAAGTATAGTTATTCATGTATCCAGAATAGGGAGATAAAACCTATTTCTGTAGGATGATTGAGTAATAGTATTACAAAAGTATCGTCATTTCATGTATCCGGAATAGGGAGATAAAACCTATTTTCGCAGGACGATTGAGTAAGAGTATTACAAAAGTATCGTTATTTTATGTATTCAGAATAGGAAGATAAAATCTATTTTCGCAGGATGATTGAGTAAGAGTATTACAAAAGTATCGTTATTTCATGTATCCGGAATAGGGCAATAAAACCTATTTACCGCAGAACGATTGAGTAAGAGTATTATAATAGTATCGTTATTTTATGTATCCGGAACAGGGAGACAAAATCTATTACCACAGAGCAATTAAGTAAGAATATTACAAGAGTATCGGTATTGCATAAGGAGATGCACACATAGATGTATCATCAGTTATAGTTACTCCCATGTTAGATTACCCATGAGTAGGACACATTCCTTGATTTGTGGCATACATGATATGGCCTATGGTGATTTTTGAGTTAGATGATATTCTCTTATTATTGCGCCAACTACTTGAGAAGTAGTTCGAGATTGTAACATTGGTCCTATATGGTTTAGGCTTGGAGTATTTTCTTTTGAGTGTTGTTTTCATTCATAGAGTTAGAATTGGTATTTAGAGATCTACAATTTGAGACATATGGTACATATATAAGGGTTTCCTTGTTTGGATTATTTCGTTCGACGTACTACGTCTCGTCTTGTAGGTGTCTAAATATTAACTCCATTAGATACGGGAAAAATGATATAGGTAGACTATGCTTAATAGATAGAGTCTCCACTTCATCTAGCAGGCCTTCCCCTGGGGGTGGATGGAGGTCATCTTGCTGTAGCGCTTTGATGCTCTTGTTGTTATTATTTTTGTTTAAATTGTATCTTTCAGGCATATTAGAGTTTCGGAGAGCTGCAGGATGATGGAGTTCTAGCATAGTTATCGTCGCACAGTTTTAGCAGTTAATAGATAGAGCCTCCACTTCATCTAGCAGGCCTTCCCCTGGGGTGGATGGAGGTCATCTTGCTGTAGCGCTTTGATGCTCTTGTTGTTATTATTTTTGTTTAAATTGTATCTTTCAGGCATATTAGAGTTTCGGAGAGCTGCAGGATGATGGAGTTCTAGCATAGTTATCGTCGCACAGTTTTAGCAGTTGAAGCTCCACTATATAGTTATGTTCATTGTTTAGGCTTTAGAGTTGTATTTATTTTATAGAGACTGAGTACCTTAGTGAGATTTTATTTGACTCATTGTGTTGAGATGTATTTCAGACTCAGTTAGATGAGTTGTTATATCAGAGTTTCATTATCTGGAGTCATTTTTCATGGGAGCACTAGTCCTCTTCGTGGAGAAGAAGGACAGTAGCATGTAATTATGTATAGATTATCGTGAGTTGAACAATGTCACTTCCCGGATCACGGATCCACTATCAAGGATTTATGACTTGTTCGACCAGCTGCGAGGAGCGTAGCATTTCTCGAATATTAATCTTCGTTCTAGTTAGTTCTAGTTGCGAGTGCAGTAAATGGATATTTTCAAAACCGTATTTTCTGACTCGATATGGGTCTTTTGAGTTCTTGTCATACCATTTGAGCTCAATGCACCCGCGGTATTCATGGATTTGATGAACCGGGTTTTCCATCCATGTTAGGACCAGTTCGTAGTCGTTTTATTAACGACATCATTATCTTTTCGAGATCGGAGGCAGAACACGAGCAACATCCTCTATTGGCATTGCGGGCATAGCAGACAGTCGAGATTAGAGGCATCAGTGATACACTGAGTTTAGCAAATATGAGTTTTGTTATAAGAGATCAGATTTTTTAGGCCACGTCATCAGCAGGGGGGTATAACAGTGGATCCAACCATTATTGAGGTTGTACTTAATTGGGAACCGCTAAGAACCATTACAGAGATTCGTAGTTTTGGTAGGGTATGAGAGAAAGTTCATTCTGGACTTTTCAAAGATTTTAATATAACTTACACACCTTACGAAGAAGGGTGTATAGTTTACTTTGGGCACGGGGTGCCAGGAAGCCTTTGAGACTATTAAGGCTAGATAGACTACAATAACAATTTTGACTTTTCTGAGCAGTGATACAATATTTGTCGCTTACGTGAACATGTCATTAGCAGGACTAGGAGGTGTTTTGATGCAGACCCGAAGGGTATAACTTATATTTCGCGATAGTTGAGGCGCATCGTACCAGATATACAGTATATCTAGGTACAATGAAAATGTACAAAGATGTGAAGAGGTACTTCTGAAGGAGTTTCCAGAATTTGTTATGTAGCCAGTATGATATTCTAGTGTTTTCCACCCGCAGATGGATGAACAAACGGAGAGAGTAAACCAAGTGTCGGAAAACAAGTAGTAAACATGTATTATAGACTTGCAGGATAGCTGGGAGGATCATATCCCATTGATTAAGTGTGATTATAATATCATTTATCATAGACTATTGGCATGATACCGTATGAGGCATGGTACGGGAGGCATTATAGATTGTTTATTCATTGGGCAGAATTACAAGAAAGTTTATTGCTTAGATAATAGAGATTCGGGAACGCATTCTTGTAGCGCATAGTCGTCGGAAGAGTTACGCAGACCAGAGACGACGACCGTTAGAGTTCTAGAATGGGAACTATGTCTTATTGAAAATATCACCGACGAGTTCAGCGACTCGGTAGATGGGGAAGGTTTACCCCGAGATATATTGGTCCGTTCATGAGAGTTAAATATTTTTGGAGCCGTTTCGTATGGGCTAGATCTTCTAGCATCAATATCGAGTATTCACGATGTTTTCCATGTTTTGATAATTTAGAAGTAATTGCGTGACGAGGAGCAGCAGAAGGTGATTGATGCGCCAGAATTTAAATTTCAGATAGATTTAACTACCATGGAGATCACGGGTTATATTCTTACTAGAGAGGACGAGAGACTTACAAAGGAAGTAATACCTTAAGTTAAAGTTCTATAGAGTTAGAAAAAAGACGAGGAGGCTTCTTGGGAGCGCAAGGAGGATATGTGTCGCAACTACCCGCAACTGTTCGAGTGAGTAAATTATTTTGGTTATAGCTTATTGATGTTTATGATTTTTTTGATTTTTTTCTATACGGTCATATTTATATTTAACTCTAGAATGGGGGTATTAACACTTAGCTCCTAATCATTTGGAATACATGGTATATATATGGGGGGTTCCTTGTTTGGATTTTTCTCCCGAAGTATTAGTTCTGTTTAGTTAGGGGTTAAGTAGGAGTATTCGCATTTTAGATTGTTAAGTATAAATATTACTAGTGACTCATATCTAGGGATTAATGGTACGAGATGTGTACGGGAGGGTTTCCTTATCTGGATTATCCCCTCTTAGTGATTTTCTCATATTATTAATTTATAAGATACGATTGTGAAATTTCAGGGACAAAATTCTTTTAAGGGGAGAAGAATGTAAAACCCCATAAATTTGAATAATTTATGATAAATAATAATAAATATGTTATATAGTGAAAAATAACATATTTTGATGTTTGAGTATAATAAAAATTGATTAGAGATTAATTCAATGTATATTTGTAAAAATATGAGTGCAAATGCACAAAACATGCACAAAGACCAAAAGAGTAAAAATCTGGGAATAATGATCAGTTATGAGTTTCTATGTTTTGCATGCCGATACAGTTAGAATTTGGAAAGGTGTAAAAGACCAAAGTTATAGATCTCTTCAACAGATTTCCAATAAATCTTAGATCATCTCATTCCGAGGTTGGATGACCAAAATACCGAAGGTTATTTTCCTAGTCAAACTAGGTTTCTTGGTTCGGGTCAAACAGGTTTGTTTCAGGTTTGCCTCTATAAATACATGTGTTTTTCATGAAAATTTATTTCTTTTATCATGTTTATGAACCCTAGCAGCCACCCTCTCCCCTCAGAAACCCTAGATCTTTTTCTTATAAGTTTGGAGAGCTTTGTGAAGCAAAACACCGACACGAGGGCGAGATCATCGACGTGTAGTGAGGGAGAACGGGTTGTTTATGCTTGTGGATTACTTGCTATTTGTTTTAGAGGCTTGCACATGATATTAAGGCAAGATTACTTACATCCAAATCCATCCCCATAGTTAAATAACTAGTTTAGAAGTTTAAATTGTGTTTACATGCTTAGATCTTAATCTAATGTGAAAAAGATTAGATTTTTATTGTTAGATCTTAAACAAATGTTAGATCTATATGTTTTCTTACTGTTTATAAATAAAACATGATCATGATTATTAGGATTCTTCAAATTTTTATTTTTTTAACTTTTTAATGATGTTCTAACCATGTTAAACCCTAATTTAACATTTAATTGAGTTTACATGTGGATTAAAGATGAGGAAACCATAGGTTTGTGATACCTAAGTGTTAAAAATATGATTTAATAAATTTATATCTTTTCTAAGTTGTTTGGCACTCATGCTTATGTTTAATATGTTAAAAGTTCATACTTTAGATTGAAGAATTTGGTTAATTAGGTTGAAAAACCCTAATTAGATTAACACAAGAGTTTGATTTAAATTAGGTTGAAAAACCCTAATTAGATTAACACAAGAGTTTGATTTATGTTCGAGATAATTTCAGTAAGTGATTATCAAACACAAGAGTTTGATTTATGTTCGAGATAATTTCAGTAAGTGATTATCAAAGTTTAAGTATTGTTATATACTTTATATATGTTTCAGTATGTTTTAAACAGGATTGAAGGCTTAAACATGCTTTCTTGTGCAAATAATCATGCTTGTTATGTACTGCAAAAAAATTGCTGCACATATATACTATTTAACTAGAAATTTAAAATAACAAATAAAATCCAAATTAAACCAAACTAATGCCAATTGAAATATATGTTAATCTAGTTTTCAAAACAGAAAACCTTTCATAAAGATAATTTTTCTAGAGAAATATATACTCAATTTACTGATGATACATTCTGCAGAAAAACTGCTGCACATATATAATGTTTAACTGTAAATTAGAGATATCATATGAACTCCAAACTGAACTAAACTAGTGTCAAATGATAGCTAAAGAACTAAACTAGTGTCAAATGATAGCTATGTGAATCTAGTTTCCAAAACGAAAAACTATTCTTAAAAAAAGTTTTTTTAGAGAAAGATATATTTAATTGACTAACAATATATTCTGCAAAAAACTGCAAATGTGCTGATTTAAAATAATTAATATATAACATGAAAGTTTCTTGAGTTTCCCTCTTGTTTGTTATTTTCGAGAGAGTTTCTCGATCTTGTAATGTTATATTACAATGATTAAGAGTTGTTTAGCATCTGAGATGTTATTAAATATTATTTATGGACACGTACACCGAGATATGTGCACATATGCTTAGTTTATATTGTGTTAACATACTTTTGTCGCAAGTTAAATTGGTAAGCACATATAAAGAAGTATAGTTATTTATGTATCTGGAATAGAAAAATAAAATCTATTTCCGCAGGACGATTGAGTAATAGTATTATAAAAGTATCGTCATTTTATGTATCCGGAATAGGGAGATAAAACCTATTTCCGCGGGACGATTGAGTAAGAGTATTACAAAAGTATCATCATTTTATGTATCCGGAATAGGAAGATAAACCCTATTTCTGTAGGATGATTGAGTAAGAGTATTACAAAAATATCGTCATTTCATGTATCCGGAATAGGGCAATAAAACCTATTTACCTCAGAACGATTGAGTAAGAGTATTATAATAGTATCATTATTTTATGTATCCGGAATAGGGAGACAAAACATATTACTGCAGAGTGATTGAGTAAGAATATTACAAGAGTATCAGTATTGCATAAGGAGATGCACACATATATGTATCATCAGTTATAGTTACTCCCATGTTAGATTACCCATGAGTAGGACACATTCCTTGATTTGTGGCATACATGATATGACCTATGGTGATTTTTGAGTTGGATGATATTCTCTTATTATTGCGCTAACTACTTGAGAAGTAGTTCGAGATTGTGACGTTGGTCCTATATAGTTTAGGCTTGGAGTATTTTCTTTTAAGTGTTGTTTTCATTCATAGAGTTGGAATTGGTATTTAGGGATCTACAATTTGAGACATATGGTACATATATAAGGGTTTTCCCTGTTTGGATTATTTCGTTCGACGTACTACGTCTCGTCTTGTAGGTGTCTAAATATTAACTCCATTAGATATGGGAAAAATAATATAGGTAGACTATGCTTAATAGATAGAGCCTCCACTTCATCTAGCAGCCCTTTCCTTGGGGGCGGATGGAGGTGATCTTGCTGTAGCACTCTGACGCTCTTTTTGTTGTTCTTTTTGTTTAAATTGTATCTTTCAGGCATATTAGAGTTTCGGAGAGCCGCAGGATGACGAAGTTCTAGCATAGTCGCCGTCGCACAGTTTTAACAGTTGAAGCTTCACTATATAGTTATGTTCATTGTTCAGACTTTAGAGTTGTATTCATTTTGTAGAGGCTGAGTGCCTTAGTGAGATTTCATTTGACTCATTGTGTTGAGATGTATTTCAGACTCAAAGATATTTTCATTCTATTTCAGTTGGGTTCATTTGTTGATATATTTCTTCTGTGCATATCTGATTTTGTACTACTTCTATTATTTGTCTGTTTTGTACCTTCACCTATTTGTTATTTTCATTAGCGAGATAGTGACTGTGATGGTGAAACATGTCATAGCATGATGTTTGGTGCTTGGTAGGTTTGACAATCCGGGTTCCACCTTGGACTGCAGCCTTGTGTGAACCCTGGGGCGTCACAGTTTTATACTCTTTTTAAATAGATTTCATCATTTCATGGCCTTGCATGTTTTTCGTTTTTGGATTGTAACCTTCATATCTTGATAATTTTCTATGCACTCATTGTGATAACATGTTGTAATACACAAGAACACTTAGAGAAGTGGTTAGGAGAGATTGGAGTCAATTCCAAGAGGAGTGTGTTGGTTGTAAAGCCTAGGGAGAAATAGTAATTCCAAACACTTGAGGAAGATGACACGGGTAGGCCAACACTTAGAGGAGTGTCTTGTGAGATTGACAACATGTGTATTATAAGAAGTTTTGGTTACCCCATTTTGATATTGACAAAGGGGGAGAAAAATCTCCTATCCTTTGTGCACCTCGATAGGGGAAGAGTCTTATAGATAAGGGGAGCATCTATCTATAGGTAATATTTTTTATTTTTATACTCTTTTATAATGGTGGTTTGTCATCATCAAAAAGGAGGAGATTGTTAGGTCTAATGTTTTGATGATGATTTACAAACCTCATTATTGGTGTTAATTGCTTATTAAGTGATATTACGTAGGAAGTATTTATCAAGCAATATAGTGCCATCATTGGAGGATGGATGGATTTTGCGTCGTAACGATGATATCCGTGGAGGTGGAGGCGAGTTGATGAAGAAGCCTCAAAACGCTCAAAGATCAACTCAAGCATATGTCTATTTATGAAGAGCGTTCAAGCATATAGTCAAGAAGAGCTTCATCAACAAATTTCTAGCGAATATCGATACTTAAGTATTATACTCAATTATAAGAGGTATTTGCATTTTTTACTTCTCTCTAGATCATAATGTAGGCAAGTATTAAAGTAGATAACTCTTGAAGCAAATTGGGGATCAAACACACACATTCGTATATTTAACGATTTTTGCAAATGATAAGTACAAAGTGTCATTTTAGAAAATCTTTCTCTAATATATCTATTTTCATATATATAAGTATTTTTCCAAGTTTTACTATTTTTGAAGTTAATTTAATATTTTAAATTAAATTTACAAAATCAGTTGTTCTGGAAAAATCAACGTATTAGAATATCAGCTTATCAGTCAACTAGTTTTCCAGATCAGTCGATTGAGCAGTAGGATTTTTTAGCATCTACAATCGTCCTTCTATCAGTTGATCAATACACACTTATCAGTCGACCGATAAGCACTTATCGGTCGGCCGATAGCACATCGTCAGTCGACTGATAGTTCATTTCTGTTTTTCCAGTCTGCCAACGGTCGACCGACCACTCGACCGATTTTCACCATCAGTCGACTGATCACGCCGTCAACAGTAACGGCTAGTTTTTCAGACTTCCTGATTTTAAGGGATTTGTTGATTTTGAGGATTTTATTTGGATTTGGGTTGTTGTCTTACGAAACTATAAATACCCCTCAGCTCTCATTTATTGTGCTAACTAAGAAATTAAGAAAACCAAGAAAACAAAGAGAAAAACTTGTGTTTAGTTTTCTGAGACTTCTAAGCTTACATTTTCAACTTATTCTCAACTTCTTCAAATTTTTAGTTTTCACTTTCACATCCCACAAACCCCTGAGCTTCAATTGTTCATCTTTTCATCATTGTCATAGGATTGTTTTAAGAGAGACAATTTTTATTCATCTTGTATTGTGTGGAGAGCTTGATCTCGAGGAGATCATTGTGTGGTGAATTCGATCTCAGGGAGATCGTTGTGTAGAAGTTCTTTCAAACCGGATTGGGTAGTGAATTACCATCAGGAGAGGTGGTTGGGGAGGTAGGTCGTGAGGACCGAACCTCGTGAACACATCGGCGTCTCATTCGGCTAACTATCTTTAACTCTCTTTTTAATTTTTGCCTTATTTCTTTATTTGTGTATAAAATTGCATTGAATTTTTATTAGTTGCAATTTATTGTTTGATTACCCTAACCACTTCCTCTCCCCTCTAGGGTAATTTCAGCATCGGGACGGGCCCGGGCCGCCCAGTTCAATGGTCACAAATGAGACCGTTTGGACCAGGCCGGATCCGGGCCGCTCAGTCCAACGATCATATTTTTTACTGTTGGGCCTCGGGCCAGGCTAAATCGGCCCGGTCCAACTCTTCCTGCCAGGTCTAGGCCCTAGTCCGGGCCAGACCCGGACCTGGGTTCCCTAGTGTGGCCATTTTCGTGGTCGGGCCCGATGCAGGTTTCCTGAGGCGACCCAAGCTAGGACCCAGAGCCCGGTTCGACCCAGAAAGCAGGGCTTTGCCCGGGTCCGGGCTGGGCACTGGCCCAACCGGGTCCAATCCGAACATTGGGTCAGGTCTGGGCCTTGGGCCCGTTTGGACACCCCTACTTGTGAATCATTCCACCGGCTTCCTAACCTCTAGTCTCACCTAAACAAAACTTTTTCCCCAAACTTTTAATTTGGTCATTTTTTCTTATTTTTTTCTGTCAAGAATTAATAAATACTCATCCTGTCCTATCCTCAATTCTCCTATTCTTTGAATTAGTATTTGGTTACACTTCTAATGCATTCTTTCTACAAATCTTGAGGATAAAAAAACTTTGCACTTTTTGCCTTACAATAATACCACAATTAATTTACCATAAATTAATGAGATCTCTTGATTCATTTCTTGATGATGTTCATATCATATTAATTCTCAATCACAAATATTCTCACACAAAAATAAACATGATGATTGGTCATCAATTATAATGGTCCAAGTGTCCAACATTATATTTTGAGGGAGCACAAGAAATGTTTCTATACGAAAAACTATTCCTTTTATTCAAATAGTAATGTATTTATATTTAAAACAATGGTTCAAATAAGAGACACCATCAGAAGGATACTCATCAAACTTCAGTTTATCCAAAGTCTTAAGCAATAATATATTCATTCCAAGTTCGTAACTTAATGCTCAAACGTGGCTCACCAATCCAACTGGATTCATTGACTTATTCTGTACGCCTTACCTAACAAAAGTATTTGAGATTAATGGATGATTAATTAAGATAATCCAAATTTACAGGCTAAAGATCTATTGATATATCATATTAATTATGTTTAAGACCCACAAACTCATAATCTTATTCTCTTTGCATTTTTTTTATTTATTTAGTAAATGCTTGGATCTTTCTTATTGTCTTTTACAAAATTGATGAAGCATATTGAAACAAACTGGACTATGGAGATTTGTTCAACAACATGACCTGTATACTAACTAATGTTGACATCATTGCTCAAATTGATGGATAGTTAATTATATTTATGTTTTATGCTTAAAACTAATAAATAAGTGGACTTATATGCAAACTATTGCTCAAATCCTTTGTTCTCTGGAAAACCGTCTCGTCTTTTATTTGGAGTTCATGATTGTTACCTCATTCCCGATTCAAAGAACGCTAAGAGCCCACGAAAATCATGAAAACTGCATTAGTTTTCTATTCACAGGTATCAAATGAATTAGAAACACAATTGTTTCCCTACGTAATGGATAAAAAAAATAAGAATTTAGAGATGATGAGAGAGGGAAAGCTTGGGTTTGGGTTTGATTGAATGCTCCTAAAGATCCAATTTTTTTGAGTAATAGAATTAAGGAAGAAATTGTGACACCATTCACAGTGAGAGCTTCCATGGCTATGTTCTCTTTAACATAGCCAATTTGGGGATCTCTTTAATGAAATGTGAACCAGAAGAGAGAGAACTCCAAAAACAAGTCACTGCCCATACGAAATCGTTAATAATAAGTTGTTTACTAGTTTCTTTGGCGGGTTTAACACGAACAGAACATGAGAAACTGAGAGAAGGAGATGGGAATTTGGGAAGGGAGAGAGGACAAGTTAACATAAAAGCCCATATAGTATTCACGATTTTAAAAAGCTATAAATCCTGCTATTTTTAACTACCTATTGAAAACTCATACAGACCCCGCAAATCAGATAGCGACATGTGGTGCCAGCCTAGAAAATTCCCTAAGGTGGTAGCTCACCTCCTGTTTTCTCGTACGTATGTATGTACGCACACATAAAATATTTTCAATAGAATGCAAGGATAAAGAGGAAAAATGACTTGAAAGGAGAGGATACAATTCACTTGAAGCTAGGGATAATCCATTTCAATAAACAAAACACAATATATATATATATATATATATATATATATATATATAATAGAATGCAAGGATAAAGAGGAAAAATGACTTGAAAGGAGAGGATACAATTCACTTGAAGCTAGGGATAATCCATTTCAATAAACAAAACACAATATATATATATATATATATATATATATATATATATA
>NC_033801.1:41916532-41927184 GCF_001876935.1 Asparagus officinalis | reverse complement strand
TATGTGTGTGTGTTTTATATATATATATATATATATATATATATAAACACACGTATGTGTGTGTGTTTTTTCAATAGAATGCAAGGATAGGGAGGGAAAATGACTTGAAAGGAGAGGATACAATTCACTTGAAGCTAGGGATAATCCATTTCATTATATGTGTGTGTGTTTTATATATATATATATATATATATATATATAAACACACGTATGTGTGTGTGTTTTTTCAATAGAATGCAAGGATAGGGAGGGAAAATGACTTGAAAGGAGAGGATACAATTCACTTGAAGCTAGGGATAATCCATTTCATTAAACAAATATTATTCCTTGGTAGTTTGGTAAAGGAAGAATACCAAACCCTTCCTACCATGTGAAGGAGGCTCAAGCAACTTTACCCACTCACATAAAATTAGGACTTATGCTAACTTGTTAATATTTGACATCAATTTATTCTATAGGGTCATAATAAGGATGTCTTTAGAGTGCCCATGAAGTTGCTTGTAATTACATGGGAAAACGAGAATCATATGAATTTTTAGATCTCTCTCCTATTATATGTAACAATAGTTGCTGATTGGTTGGTTGTGATTCTCCAATGAGAGTCACACACAACTAAAGTAGTTGTTGAAATGATTTTTTTTAAGTGCAATTTTCTCCCATGTAAGGGTGAGAGATTAGCAGTGGTTAGGAAAGGAGTGAATACATTAAGAGTTTGCTTTTTGAAAACATCATGTTCGGTTTGCAGAAAGAATAACTATAGTTGTGATTGTAACTTGGAAAAATATTTGGGGTTAATTGAGGATAGACCCCTCTCCAATCACCAAACTGCAGATAGACGCCTCGTAGTTCTCTTGTCCTCAATAGACCACTTGAGTGAATCGTTTTTAGTACGTCTTTTACCATCAGAGAGAGAAAACTATTTCTTGACAAAATAGACGTTCTAAGAGTAAAAGAGTAACAAAAAAATCACTCAAGGGTATAGGGGCTATATATGCAATTGGGTGATAGCACAAGGGGTCTATCCGTAATTAATCCAAAATATTATTACAGTTATCATTGTACGTTGTGATCATATTTAAACATTCCAGTCATGAAAAGGAGATTTTTTTTTTGTTTTGAAAATTGGATTTACAATGAACTTTGTGCAAATTTTTTCTTTCTGGCAAAAATGTTCATTTTAATAACTATAGTTGCATCTATAAAAAAATATAACATAACTGAAAAAAACTAGAGAAAACCCCCTAACTATGGAGTGTTTCACAAAATGACCCTAATCTTACACATTTTTCTCACAAACCTCCATGACGTCATTTCAAAATATAACATAACTTAAATATCATTCTGAAAGACAACATATTCAATTATAAAGAAAATCACAACCAATAAAAACAGAACTATTTTTAATTCACAATACTTTTTGCCCACTTTCTCCTCTCTTTCTCTCCTAAAAAGCTAAAATAAACTTTTATAATTGAAGGGTATTTTTTGGTCTTTTCTCGGTCACCTAATGTCATGTGACATGCTATATCTAATTATATTAGTTTTCAGGGTGTAAAGTGAGAAGTGTTCATTAGGATTTCTCAAATTTTTAAACTTGAGGGGGTTATCTAATAAACTTGAGAGAGTTTCTCAAATTAAAATAGTTGAGAAACACACTCTCTATTTTTTAAGGGGGCTTAAGTGAGGAAAGTTCAAGGGATTATCTTAATTTTTTATAGTTAAGGAGGTATATCTACAATATGCTCAAACTTAATGGTTGGTCTCACATTAAAACAGTTGAGGGGGTTTCTAAATTTAATCCATGATTTTATGCGAAGAGACTCTTTACATGTGTTTTTTAAATTTCTATATTAAAATATATAATTATGAGATTTTTTTTAATTATATAGATAGTTATAAAATGGTAAAAATTTCAAAATATGTGATTATTAGAATTGTGAATAGTTTTAATTTAATAAAAATTTTAACGTGAATATAAAATTAGGTATCCACATGTCATATTCTGATAATTTAAAGAGATGTGGATTTCAACCAAATCCCCTCAACTATTTTAATTTTAGAAAATCACCCTAAAGTTTTGGCATTTTATAGAGAACCTCACTCAATTAAAAACTAGATAAAACCTTTCAACTATAGGGTGTCTCACAAAAGGCCCCCCAAGTTTTTTACACATTTCTTATCGAACGTTTGTGACGTCATTTTAAAATATAAAATAATTAAAATATCCTTTTGAAAATTAACCCATTTAATTACAAAGAAATCTCCAACTGGTAAAAAATAACTAATTTTGAATTTACAATGCTTTTTCTCCTCTTTATCCCCTCTTAATCTTATCCTAAAAAAGCAGAGTAATTGTTTTTGTGATTAAGGGTATTTTGGTCTTTTTTTAATCACTTGTTTATAATGTGACATAGTAGACCTAACAATATTAGCTTTCAGAGCATAAAGTGAGAAGACTTCATAGGGATTTATCAAAATTTCATGCTTGAGGGGGTTATCTAATAAGCTCAAACTTGTGAGAGTTTCTCAAATTAAAATAGTTGAGAGGGTTTTCTGAGACACACCTCATATTTTAGGAGAGGGGGTGCTAATGAGGAAAGTTCAAGGGGTTATCTCAAATTTTCATAGTTGAGGGAGGTTATATACAATATGCTCAAACTTGAGAGAGGTTTTCTCAAATTAAAATAGTTGAGGGGTGTTTTCTAAATTTATGCTTTAATTAATTTCTATGTTTAAATATACCATTGTGAGCTTTTTTTAATTATGAAAAGTTATAGTCATATAAGGATTACAAAAGATTTGATTATTAGAAATTTCTAATTATGGTTAGTTTTAATCTGATGAGAATTCTTAGGTGAATATAAATGCCATCTTCTAATAAGATAGAGATATCTGAATATTTATAATATTACACATGTTAACTTCTTGCATCTCTATAATATGACACGTGTTAAATTTTTTGTGCCTTAAGGAATTCCATCAATTTCTTTTTATATGTAAAGGAAGGATACTAAAATAAGGCTCTAAATTGCTACTTGGCAAATTCTTAGAGCTTTGACTTTTAAATTTCCATGCAATTAATATATGATTTACACTTTCTTTTCAAATGCCTCATCTACACAATAAAGTGAAAAAAGAAAATTTCATCTTCCATTAGAGCATTCCATATCATATTGTATTCTTAGAGGGTGATTGAGAAGACTTATTTTTTTAAAGCTTATATATTATGCTAGCTTTTAGTGACTTTAGCTTTTATGATAAAAATATTATAAAAATTATTTGGGTAGTATAGTAATTTGTTTGGTCAAATCCAGCTTATTTAGGCGAGCTTATAAGTTAGTTTTTTAAAAGCTAAGGTATACCAGCTTTTTAAAATGTAACTTATAAACTAACTTATTTTGTATTTTACCAAACAAATGGAAATTAAAAGGCTAGCTTAAAATCTAGTTTGACCAAAAAATCCCAAACACCCTCTTAGAGCTATGCCTGTTTAATTTCCTCTTGGATGACCAATTTCTTGGACTGCTATTTTCCTCTTCCGAATTAATTACAACAATTAAAGGTGCAACTAATTAAAACTAATTAAATCTTACAATTACTGCCACCACCTAGGGCTGTCCAAAAAGCCCGCCGACCCGGGCCCGGGGCCCAGCTGGGCAGGAACCCATCCCGGAGCCCGGCCCGGAAACCCGGGCCAGACCCGGGTCCAAGCTCAGGTCCGGGTCCGGTCGTCGGCCGCTGGCGCGAATAGTATTTTTTTTATTTTCTTATATGTATAAATATATGTATCAGTGTATATATATAATATATGTAATATAATATAATATATAATATATATATATATATATATATATATATATACTCTCTTATATATAAGATCGTCTCTCTTATGTATGTATAATATATCTATAAGTATACCCTCTCTTAATATGCTATAATATATGTATATAATATATATATATATATAAATATATATATATATTATATATATATAATAATAATATTATATATATATATATATATATATATATATATATATATATAATAATATATATATATATTATATATGAGATCAAACAAATTAACTCATATACAAACTTAGCTTAATAGAATATAATCAACAAATATATAAATAAAGCTAGACTTGATTAGAAATTCTCTAGATCAAGATGGAGAGAGCGAGATATGAAGCCAAAACAAGCAGATTGATCTCTCCACTTGTGAAATAATCTTCAAACAAACAAACACTAAAACTCACTTAAACCCTTGTTAAATTCTTTAAACTGTTTAAAAACATTTCTGAGTTTTACCTTAGAGTATGAGGGCATGGCGATATATATAGGCTCATGAAACGAACCCAAAAACAATAAACACCCCCAAAAATGAAATAAACAAAAAAACAGAACTAGCCGTTACTCTAAGGCAACGGATCGATCCCTACAGTAATTTCGATCGACCGTACGTCGACCGAGGCGAGATGCAACTGAGTAACGTCCAGAGACATGTCCGCGTCGACCGGTTCGGTCGACCGGATTACGTGTAGCAGTGCGCAACTGGTTGCTAAAATCAATTTAAAATAGTAAATGAACTCCAAAAATATAAAATTTTGTCGAGAATGTTCTAACAGGTTAGAACAACATGTCAGAGAAAGAATTCTGAATGATCACTTCCATTTATAAAACTATCTGTTTGTAAAAACATGCACGAACATGTGCACGAACGCAAAACGTGAATTGTAAATTCTTTAAACATAGCAAATCAATCCAAACTTGATGACTGGCCAAAAATGTTTAATAAACATAAAAACAAACTTACAAAAATAAATTTTCAATTTTTAGGCTCAATTGTGAAAACTCATTATTTGTAAAAACATGCCATGAATATGGAATGTTAACAACTGTTTTGACAAAAAGAGTTGAAACGCAATTGAAACTTTAAAAATGTCTTCATAAACATTAAATATGCAATATAAGTAAACATGTCAATAAAACAATATCACAAAGTTTTCTCAAAATAGCTCATTTCGTAGAAAATCCAATATTGTGTGTGTATATGATATGAAGCTTAAGTACCTAACACACATAATATAAATCCTAAACTACATTACCCAAGCAATCTTGATCTTCATTCTAAGCCTCAACATTGGCTACACGTTCGATGAAGCTTGAACTTGATCTTTAACTTTGAATTTGCATTAAGCTTCACCGAGCATTCCGCAACCTCCATTATTTCATCGTTGAAGCGTTATTCCAATCCATCTCCAACAATGTTGGTTGCCTAGAATAAATACAAAAACACAATACTAGACAAAACAACATTAGATAAATTGGTTTTGTTTAAACATCATCAAAACAAGAAGGCCAAACATTTCACATGCTTCATGTGCACAATCATCATAAGCATGCATAGTGTGTTCAAGTGTGCATCATGGCTGGTCTTTGTCATTTGCCGAATATTGTTTTGATTGAAAAGAAAATTCACGTTTTTCCAAATGTATCTAGTAGACCACATTGGTCTAAATGCTGATGTTTGTGGTAGATTTGGACATCTTGCTAAATTTTGTTTTGATCTGTAAATACTCTAAATTTGCAATTTGAATCCAAAAAGACCACCTTGTTTAATTCATGGTGTCTCATTTGCAAAATAAATTTAAAAGAAAATCTTTGTTTGCAAATGATTCCCCGTCACGAGCTAATGGTCCACAAAAACAAATGGATCCTTCATGCCCACAAATTGCAATCGAGGTCATTTGAATGAATATTGTTTTGGACCATGTTAGCTGCACCACATATACCAAGAGTTCATAACCCTAAGGTTTTGAGCTTTAATGTAGGGGTCATGTCCCAAATCTTTCGTACCAAGAGTTCTTTATACCAAAACAAATTTAATTTTAAACCAAGAATTTTAGTATCTTACATTTCCTTCTCTTGGTTGAAAAATTAATGGCTTAAAAAATCTATTGTTTATGAAAACAAATTTTTAATGATCAAATCCTTTCTTCATGATTTTATACTCTCTAAAAATTTTTTATCCATAGTCATGATTCTAGTACGTTTTGTAATCTTATTTTTGAACTATGAAAATCTTAATTTTGATTGTTCTTTTGAATTCATTATATAGCCACAAATAGATAATTCACATCAAATATGCTCTATAATGTAGTCTTTATACGGTTTGATCAAGTTTTTCAAAGAAATTTCTTGTTGATCAAACATTGCTTGCGACTTAAAATTTGATTTTATGATTTCATTTGGTTTGAATTGTTCATTGAAAACTTTGCATATTCTCATGTTCCTCTTCTTTGATTCATAATCTATTTTTATGATCTTTTTAATTTTTTGTTAATGAACACTATTTTCATAATGACAATCATTCATGTGTTCTCATTATCATTGTTTGTATGTGAGTGATATTTAGATATCTTCCATCGTATGCTTGCTCACATTTTGCCAATGAATTCATTTTCATATATTCCATATGGATTTTGATTAGGGGCGAGCAATCCCATACTTACTTATGCTTTGTACTCACCTATGCTTATTGATAGGGGACTTTTCGCCTCTCTTAATCCCTTTTGTCCCCCTTTTTGATGTTGGCCAAAGGGGAAGAAATATTGGATAGTATACATTCTTTTCATATATGATGTGAATATAATAATTTATATATTCCTTTGTATTCATCATATATCCTTTTGAATTGGTTTGGCATTCAATTCCAAAAAGGGGGAGATTTGCTTCTTTTATGTGGGATTGATTGAAAAAAATGGTTATATATACAATTTGTTTATGTAATTACTATAAGTATTTACAATTTGTTTATGTATAATATATATATTATATATATATATATATATTATATATATATATATATATATATATATTATATATATATATATATATATATACAATACATATATGAATGACATGAATACTTTGGGCTACTTAGTCTAGTGGTAAAATTTAGGGGTTTGCGAGAGTATGTTAGTGGTTCAAATCCTAGCCATAACATTATATATTTAAGAGGTCTTTGATTGGCCTTTAAATTCTACAATTATTTTAATTTGTTTGTTTCTACAAATTTTACAATTATTTTAATTTCTATAATTTTTTATATTTATAAATTACATAATTACAATTGATTAATAATATAAATTTTTTATCAAAATTGTGTTTATTTTTGGAATTGTATTCTTCAAAATTTAAAAAAATTAAAAAAATTTTAAATAATAAAAAAACCGGGCCGCTCGAGCCAGGCCCGGGGCAACCGGGCCCGGTCCGGGCCCCGGTTTTGCCCTGCCCGGAGCCCACCGTTTTTCGAGGCCGCGCCGCGGACCGGTCATGGACACCCTACCCCCCACCTTTCAACGCCTAACCTATTCAGTCTTATCGGTTTAGCTTTTCCTAATTAATTAGAGCATTCTAATTAGTTCTTTTGAAAATTAAAGCTAATTAAATATTCCCTTTTTAGTTGTGTAAAAGTTGAGCCCTTATCATGTTTCCTTTCTATCTTCATTGCAACAAGTTTGCAGGTAGCTATTTTTTTGTCTATGATCTTTTGTTAATTAGCTGAATCTCTAATTTTAATTTTTAAGGTTGAAAGTAATTTATGTTGGGATGTTCCTCCTCTAACTTTGCACAGGTATCCCATGCGTGCTAGTGTGGATAATTTTTTTTAGTTGATTGGTTTCATCCAGGTTGAATGTTTGTTGACTTCGGCCTTTTGAGAGTTGCATACATCTGTTCATTTTATTTCAGAAAAATACATTAGTAATTTTCACAAATGATCTTACTGTTTGAATCGTTGAACTTTTATACTATACACTATATGATTATTTTTGGAATAATTACTTATATAAAATAATAACACGAAATTTTTTATACGAAAGATAAATAGTAGCGTTAATGTACTCATTTTCACCATATTGTGCAATTTAAACAAATTAGTTGGCAATTTTTAAAGAAAAAGTACTGCCGCATTGTGTGGGTATATCACTAGTTATACATAGAGGAGGGATTCCAAATACTAAATGCTGCAATGGAGATCCTTCAGAAGCTATCAGTCGTCCGACCAGTGGATCACCAACTCAAAAAATTGGGCGGTCGGTCACCTATCCCGTTGGGTTGGGTGAGGTGTTTCTTTAGTCTATAATGTCTACAATTCTAATATCTTAGAACTCATTATGAGCAACTTAGCGGCTTGTAGAGAGATTTAAAAGAGTACTAATATGGTTTCTTATAAGAGAGACGGAGACCGTGTATAGCTTGATTAGGATATAATGGACCAATGTAGATTCCACTATGTTGAGGACATAGTCCAAATCAAATTGGGGGTGAATGTCGTTAAAAATCTAACATCGCTAGTTTCATTTCTTGTTTACTTTTCTGTCGATCTTATATTTTATTTATCATGCATGACGAACTATGTGGGCCAGCCAAATTAATACTGGTAAAATCTTAACAGTTGGTATCATATTGATATTGATCATTTATGAAGCAAAATCTCAAACAATGATATATGCTCATCTTATCATGCATCTTAAGCAACACAAATGTGTCCCTTTACCACAGCCAATTAACCCATAATCTATCTCTCTTCAAACGCAAATACAATTAAGTCATTCAATGATAGCAAAGGCTATCTTAGGCATGAAATATTTCTTGATCTTAAGTATTACTTGTTAAGGCTTTTCATATATTTCCCTTGAACGTAATGTCGAAATAAAAGCCATAGTTAAGGTATATATTTCTTTTTAGAACATCATTGCCTTCGTGCCGAGGACGCTTACGATGCAGTTTTCAGAAAATATCATAGGGGCAATGGGGACCCAAGATTCATATATAAAAATCAAAAATTTATAGGTCACTACCAATAATAGTATAGGTTAAAGCTAGAAGCTCTCAAAAGGAAGGTTGAGCTTTCTTTAACTTTACATTTCTTTGCCCCACTATTATCTTACTCTCTATGCAAGTGGTGGTGGCGGTGAATAATTGTCCCCGGCATTTATAAGGGCACCCTTGTAATTTCTAACAAAAAAATAAAAATAAAAATAAAATAAAGAAGAGTAATATAGAAAGGATTAGCGGCGCAGCTTGTTGCCCGCTTGTCATCATCACACGTGTAATATATTTTTATATTTATATTTATAAAAATATAAAATAAAGAAAAGATAAAAACAAGTGCCGTTACTTACTACCCCAAAGCTTTTAAAAGGAAATAGATTCAATGTTAATTTTCCCAAAACACCCATGAACCTTGGGGGGTATAGCACTATAATACCATAAACTTATATTTCGCTAATCCAGAAATAATTGCGTGTGTTGTTATTAGATCGTAGAAGAGTAAAGCAAAAATACCTTCTTTGTTATTCTTCAAATACTATTCACATCTTTCTACTACAAAGTCTTATTTTATGTTCTGACTTCATCATCTCATAAATTAATAAAAATTCACTGACTAATTAAAATGCTGGTGTAGACAGAAGTTTTTTATCGTGTTCCAATCTCACACTGAAACTTTAAGTAGGGTCATAGATACGAATGCGGTTATTTATGCAAGACACTGATTATTGAGATTTTCTTTCTTTTATATATAATAAGAAATTGGTGGTATTTCTAAAGGTATAAAAAACTACCATGCGTCATATGAAAAAGATGATATTTGGACACCTAGTCTAATATTCACTTATAAATCTCATCAAATTAAATTTATTAATTAGAAACTTCTAATTATAATCAAATATCTATAATTAAAGAAAATCTAATATCATATTTTTGCTTCTCTTCTCCTTTATATATGAAGGAGGAATTAATCATTTAAATCATACATCTTAAAAAGTTGTCATGTTGTCCTTCTTAAATTTTCAAAAGATACACTTAACTAAACCTCCAATAAGTTTAGTCATTTGACACTAAGCTTCCAAATTTTTTGAATATTCCAATAAGTTTGGAAATTTCAGAAAACCTCCAAAATGTTTGAGTCTTTGCACTTAATCCTATAAAGGCAGTACCCCGTAATTTTACTCTAATAAACATTATCGTTTAAGGCCAATGTATACCTCTCAAATCATTCTCATTTGTAGGTTAACTCGTAAAGTTACAAGCAGTCTTTAAAAAATAAAAATGATAAATAGCTCTCTAAAAACTATTAAACTACAAACAATCCTTAAAAATTCTAAAGATTATAAATAACCCTCTTTAAATTAAATAAACCGGATCCACCCGTGCGAACATGGCCATAATGCTTGTGTAACCAACAAGAAAAGAAAAAGCTTGTGTTTAGATTAGTTATCTATAATTAGCCAAGCTGATTAATGTTTTTAGGTTGTTAAAGAAAATAATTTTGAAGAGTGTTTTAAGCAAATATGTGTCAAGTAAGTGTCATAATAAATCCTTTGCATCCAAGGGCTGACAATTGGTTATGTGTTCCTACCACGTGTAGTAGTTGGCGGTGGATAATTGTCCCCGACACTTACAGTGGCGCTTCGTAATTCTACCAGCAAACGAGTCCAATTTTCTTACTCGAAGCTTTCCCTGCCACTTAAAATATTACTGAAATTAGAGAAAAAGAAAAATAATTGCGTGTGTGTGCTGTTGTTAATTGTACAAAAAAATAAATAAAATAATAATAATAATAATTAAAAAAATTAAAAATCA
>NC_033801.1:41855555-41916522 GCF_001876935.1 Asparagus officinalis | reverse complement strand
TGGAGCAGTCGCAGACAAAAACGACTGCTAGATTTTCTCCTCCCAAATAGCGAAAAAATCCCAACCGCTTCAGCTTCCACTAGTAAATTATAGGAATTCAACCATTAAGTTGCGATTTTGGCGACTACCCAATTAAATCGCGGGGCATTGGAGAAAGGGGGAACAGGAAAGGAGCTAACTTGGTTGAGATTAAAGGGGGATATGAGAGAGAGGCTTCAGTGAGTTTTTAATGGGGTTTTGATGGAGGAGGAGAGAGCCTATGGGCGATCTGGGGTTTGGTTGGCCTCTGCATTCCCTTTCTGGGCTCGTCTCCTTTTGGTCGGATTTCAGGTTTGTTACACTTTTTGATCTCTTCAAACTAGTATTTTTGTTTGTTATTCTGGGTTTTGTTAGTTGTAATTGGTGAGATTTGGTAGTTTTTTGTAATAAGGGTTTAATGATAGTTTGTTTGGATTTGATTTCCTGGTAACTGAATGCAATAATGGGGAGGAAAAGTTTCCTCTTTGGCTATGAGCTGTCTGTTGGTGGTCTGAACTTCAAATCGTTCTTCTTTTGGGGTTTTTGGGAAAATATTTCTTTGTCCGTTGGATCCCTGATGTTGAGTTTCTTAGCACAAGCCCTAATTTTTGCTGTTGAGATGAAATTATCAACTGAAGTGTTGCAATTCTATTGGGGGATTTCAGTGGGGATGTATCACATTTATCTATTTTCAGCTCATCTAGTTTCAAATGGGTTTATTACATTTTCTTACCTTTTGGGTTTTATTTTCCGATGTCATGTTGATATTCTGATATTCTTATGAGCATTTCTCAGTTTCTCTCTAGACTATTAAATCACCAGTTGTTGTCTAATATTAATCTGTTCAAAAGGATCTCACCATATTGTATATATGTATCTTTGATGACAAAAAACTCATATTAGAATCTTTGCTGTGTTCTTGCTACCCTTTGTTAATTGTCTAGTTATTTAATTGTTTTCCGTTCTCCCTTCATCTTTAGATTATGCTTCTTATTATTGGGACTAGAGGAAATAATGTAATATCTGAAGAGGACGCGTCATTGCCGTTGCAAAGTATTGAAGCCGGAGGAAAAGATAATTATTTATCGCACTCGTGCATCCATGATGAGATACTCCATCAACGGCGGCGTCCTGGTCGCAAGCAGTACTCAGTTACCCCACAAGTTTATAAGGAGTCCGACTCATTAAGATCCAAACACCAAAGAGGGAGGGCATTGCTTTCAATTTCATCACCATTGTTGCCTGCAAAGGATGTAAAGGAACCAATTAGGATATTTCTAAATTATGATGCTGTTGGACATTCAGCTGATAGAGATTGCAATAATGTTGGGGATATCGTCAAGGTCTGTGTCAATGCAATAATCTATGTGATTTTATGCAGTTTTTTAAGATTGATTCTTCTTGACAAATTGTATAATTTTTAGCTTGGTGAGCCTCCTGCATCTTCTGTTCCTGAAACCCCCGTGTGTGATCCTCATGGGGAGCCTCCGGTTTTTGGAGACTGCTGGTATAACTGTACGGTCGAAGACATATCTGGGGAAGATAAAAAGCAACGCCTTCGCAAGGTTATCTTTGATACAAATTTAATTTAATTTGGCATATTTTTTTAATGTTTTTCTTTCTATGCAGATAAGCCTCCCGTATAACTTTAAAGTGCAAGTATCGTATTCGGACTTGTAATTGTGCTATAATATTCTTGCACAGTGTCAAGAAACTTTCTTCTTCTTATTACTGTAATGTGAGATATGCATAGTTACTGAAATGATATATGCTATATCAATTCTTGAGCAGGCATTGGAACAAACTGCAGATTGGTTCAAAAGAGCTTTGGCTGTTGAACCAGTCAAGGGTAACTTGCGACTGAGTGGGTATTCTGCATGTGGTCAGGATGGTGGGGTACAACTTCCTCATGAATATGTTGAAGGTATTTGTTGCTAATTGCTCTTATTTTATTTGAGCATGTTCTTAATAGGAATGGCTCCATAATAAACTTTCTTTGTGCAGATGGTGTTGCTGAAGCTGACCTGGTTCTGTTAGTAACCACTAGACCTACTACAGGGAACACGCTTGCATGGGCAGTGGCATGTGAGCGCGATCAATGGGGTCGTGCTATTGCCGGTATATATATATATATATATCCAATTAGAACCCTTTTTAGCTACCATTTCCATGTTCTATTTTGCCGAACTATGATGTACCTTATCTTGATGTATGTTTAGGACATGTAAATGTTGCCCCTCGTCATTTGACAGCCGAAGCAGAAACATTACTTTCAGCTACTTTGATACATGAGGTGCGGAATTCGCTAATAGGATCTTTATATCAATATTGTTACACATTATGGCTGATGAGACCCTTTTTTGGCAGGTCATGCATGTTTTAGGTTTTGATCCACATGCCTTCGCACATTTTCGTGATGAAAGGAAAAGAAGGCGTAGCCAGGTAGTATTCTGTGCTCTGTAGTTGTTGGGTTTCAGTTTACTCTTTAAACCAATTTTAAACTATTATTAATACTTTATATTTAGGTAAAACTTGTATCCTCATTCGATCTGCTTTCATTCACACCTAAAATGGGAGTGAAGACTGTGTCTGTTCATCTGTTCATCTGGTTAAGCTGACTAGAGTTATGCTTGTGGTATATGGTACACATCTTATTCATTGTCCAAGTTTCGAAGTTGCTCATTTGTGTGAGAGAAATAGCTTGAGTTGGAATCATATGTGCAACCTCATGCAGATGCATATTTCCATACAGGAACAAAATTCAAGGTGTTAGAATATAAAACTACAACATCTTACGTCTTAATCCTCACTACAACTTCAGAGTTTGGGTTCAATGGAAAGGTCCTTTGACATGGTAATAGGGCAACACAGGTTCAATTCCTATTGGTCACAGATTTAAAGCAGATTAAAAAAGATACCGCTGTCTGAGTGCAGGTTTCGGCCCATTGAAAGGGTGCTCAACCTGCAGGCATTTAGAGTTTTAAACTACAACCCTCATCAGAATGAGTTTTGGTGTAGCAAGAGTGTCCTTTAACACTAGGATTTCCCATGGGGTATTTCTATCTTCAGTCTGTTTTACAGCATATGCCTAAACTACGAGCAAACAATATGATTGAATTGAGTCTATTTGTCTCATTATCTTATTTGCTAAGATGCATAGTCACACTGACATGAGCACATCACACCAATCCTAAAATAATATAAAGAATGGTGAACATGGGGGTTTTTTGTCTTCAGACACAACTTCAAATTAGAATGTCTGTGCTACAGTCTATTCACTTAGGCCTGTTTTAAAGCTGTTTGTATAGTTATCGTGCTTCCACTTTTGGTACTCTTTCAAAGTTGTACTCTACTCCATTTATTTCCCAATTAGATCCTATTGACAGCAGTGCAAAATCATTTTGTCTAATTCTCTTTTGATAAATGGTAGGGTTTTTTTTATCTGCTTTGGGTAAGGGAGCAGATTGCTATACAAGGAGTCCTTTATTGATGTTATCATCTAGAGGTTATGGTATCAGGAGTTATGGTGACAAAATATGAAAAAGTCTGTCAAATTTGATTGTCAAATGAACTCCAACCAAATGCTCTGATTATAGACTAGGTTTTTGAAACATTGATTGTACAGACAGATTTTTTCATAGGGTGTGTAAGGAGTTGGCTCACTATTCTTTACTAACTAAATTAATACTTCTCTGGACGAAAAGCAAATAAAAGATTAATTAGAGGCTGTGAATGTTCTTTACTAACTAAATTAATACTTCTCTGGACGAAAAGCAAATAAAAGATTAATTAGAGGCTGTGAATGTGGAATTATTGTGAGCTCTTTGTGTCTCTGGACGAAAAGCAAATAAAAGATTAATTAGAGGCTGTGAATGTGGAATTATTGTGAGCTCTTTGTGATGAGTAACATGCAGATCAAATATGATTAAAACATATCACTAGCTCAGAGAAGGTATGGGTTTTTGTTCTGTGATCTGTTAATTTTGTGTTAATGTGACATTGGTTTTAGTTCATGCTAAAAATATGGTTTAGCCAGCAGAGACTATGACCGATTGTAAGATAATTTTGTTAACTATTATTGCATTTATGAGCTTTTTTTTTGTTCACGCGACTAAGCTTTGATAAGTAGATTACTTTCTTTGAGGCACTAGAAATGACTTCTGATACACATTTACTACATTGTGCAGGTTACTTTACAAGCTATGGATGACAAGCTTGGTCGAATGGTTACCCGTGTCGTCCTTCCTCGTGTTGTTATGCACTCAAGGCATCACTATGGGGTAAATTTTAAATTTCATCTTTTCCAAGTCAAAACCTTTTGATAAATTACCATGTGTTTTTGTTGACATATTAGTATTTATTAGGACTTATTTGTAAGTTGTGTAAGGGGCCTATATAAAGCCCAAGAGATCTCATAATGAATTAGGGTTTTCATTTACAACTTGGTATCAGAGCCTCCACAAAAAAAAACTAACCCTAGCGCCGCCGCCCACCCCTCCTGCCCCTCTTCACTCCGGCCCGCCCTGTTCTTCGCCCGATCAGACCCCCTTTCCTGTTCTTGTCCGCCTCTGCAGACCAGCCCCCTCCTTCCTGTTTTCCCCTTATGTTCCGACGGCCCTGTTTCGACGGCACCGAACCTCCCGCTGCCACACGCGCTCGCCTCTTCGCGAGAGGCCGCTGCGCTAACACGACGCCCCCGCACCTGATCTCCATTTCGCTGCCCAGCTGAAACCACTGCCAAGACGTCAACGCTGAAAACGCCGTTGCAAACACTCCGCAGCAACCCCGCCGAAAAAAAAAAACCCGCTATGCCAAACCACTCGAAACCTTGACGAACTGCTGGCCAAACACCCGAAAAGCCTGGGCTGGCAGCATTGAACGCCGCTTTTGAACCCTAATCCCATAAATCCCACCGAACCATACCACAGACCCGAACCCCTCACCACACCCGAACACCCTCCAAACCCCCCCCTCTACGCCAGCTGCCAAGCCACCGGCACGTACCCCTTTGCACCATGCGAGCCTAGGAGTTTGGCATGGGTTCCCTCGACTCAGTCCTCGAACTGATGACAGGAAGAGTATATATCTCACATCGATGAGATATATAACTGTTTTTTATTCTAGTTTCCTCTGAGAAACGAGAATTCGTTTGAGATCTTACTCTTGTTGTGCAGCAGAAGTGTTGCCGAAATTTTCACTGCGCACAACAAGGGTTTGAAGAAAAAGGTGAACAGATGTTGGATCTGAAGCTTGATCGATGGAGGAGATTATCAAGAAGTTGAACCCTGCGGAGGTGTCAACTTTGATGAAGTTGATGAAGTTGTCGGCTGATGAAAGCGCGACAAGACCATCGAAGAAGTTAGAGCTTCCGACCATCGATCTGAAGCTTGATGGACCGAGTACCTACCTGAGTTGGTCACGACGGGTGAGATACACCCTTGCAGGGAGGAACCTGGAGGGTTACTTGACCGGAGAGAAGACAGAACCGGATGAGGACTCGGGAGGACGAGATGAGTGGAAGTCCACTCATATGTTGGTGTACATCTGGCTTCTCAACTCGCTGGTCCCGACGATCGCCGCCACGGTGGATGGCATTGAGAAGGTGAAGGACGTCTGGGAGAAGTTGAGGAGAACATATGATGGGGTGGGGAATAACCTGAGGGTGTTCCAGATTAAAGGAGAGATCGACACCACAGTCCAGGGAGAGAGGACTGTACAGAAATATGCTACAGAGCTGGAGCGCCTATGACTGGACTATGATCATTTTTTCCCCCGGGCTAGCTGCAAGGACCCAGGATGTAAAGAGCGGGAGGCCTTTCTACAGGAGAGGACTATGGTGTTTCTCAAGGGATTGACATCAGAGTTCACTCAGCGAATTGCATTACTGCTAGCTCAGCCGAAAATTCTCACGCTTGAGGAGGTTGTTTCTGCCATGATCCAGGAGGAGACTCGCATTCGGCTGCAGGCGGGGACAGGTGGACTTCCGGTGGTGAAGTCAGCACTGGCAGCCTCTAGCAATACTGGATCTGGGGGAGAGACTCGACAGTGCTACAACTGCGGTGCGGTGGGTCATCTAAGGCATGCGTGTATCAAACCACCCAAGGAAGGAGATTCGGGTGGACGTGGACAGTTCCCCGATCGTGGTCGTGGCCATGGGGGTCGACGAGGTGAAAGAGGAGCAGGGAATCGGGCGAATCTGACGGTAGCAGAAGAAGAAGAAGCTGAGGCGGTCTTTACTGAGGAGGATCGTGCTCTCCTGGCGATACTCAGGAGGAAGCAGCAAGTAGCAGGGGATGGAGACTTGAGGAGTGGGACTGAGGAGGCATCCACTTCGTTCTTCGCCAGAGGCAATACTGCTACCTATGCTCATCCGACCAAAGGTACTGATGTGGATAGTCGACTCCGGTGCGTCTCGGCATGTGACAGGTAATGCTAGTGAGTTCTCATCATATACTCACTTAGCATCACCTGATAGTATTCAAACAGCTGATGGTATATTTCAGCCGGTGGTTGGTAAGGGTACAATCGATTGCACTGGTTCTGTAACTTTGTCCAATGTTCTGCATGCTCCTTCATTTCCAGTCAATCTTTTGTCCATTAGTTCTATCATCCTCCAACTAAAATGCATTGTTTCTTTTGATATTCCCAAGGTGATTTTCCATAAGAAGGGGACAGGGCGGAGACTTGGGACTGGCACATGGCGTAGTGGACTGTGGTATCTGGATCGTGAAGGACTGGATTCAGCATTGATGTCAGTCATAGAGGAAGCAGTAGGATCTAAAATGAGTGCTGAAAATGAGTTAATGCTTCATCACCAGCGTTTGGGACACTCATCCTTTAGTGTTTTAGGTAGATTGTATCCTTCTTTATTTGAGAAAGCAAATAAACAGAAACTTGTGTGTGATGCATGTGAGTTTGGAAAGCTTACTAGAAGCTCTTATGTTAGTTCTGGTCATAGAAGTTCTCATGCATTTGACTTGGTACATTCAGATGTTTGGGGGCCTTGTTCCACAAGTTCTATGAATGGATACAAGTATTTTGTTACATTTATTGATTGATTCTCTCGTGTTACTTGGTTATATCTGATGAAGAATAAGAGTGATGTGTTTGGGTGCTTCCAAAATTTTCATAGGACCGTTCAGACTCAATACGGAGCAGTGGTGAAAGTATTGAGGTCAGATAATGGGACAGAGTATACCAACAGAGTCTTTGAAGAATATTTGTCAGCTCAAGGAATACATCACCAGACAACCTGTCCATACACATCAGCCCAGAATGGGGTAGCAGAAAGGAAGAACAGACATCTTTTAGAGGTTGCTAGAAGCATGATGATCTCTATGAATGTCCCAGAAACATTATGGGGGCAAGCAGTATTGACCGCAGCAGCGTTGATCAACAGAATGCCCTCGAGAGTGTTGGATTGGAAGTCTCCGTGTGAGATATTGAAGGGAGATAATGTCGAGAACTCGAGCCATATTACACCCGGAAGGTAACTTCATCCGTTGATAACTCGCCTAATACTGGAAGTATGCGGCGAGAGGAGGAGAATGGTGAGAGATTGGTAAATATGGAGAAATCAATGTCTGAGAATGGTGAGAGATCAGAAAAATCAATTTCTGTAATGATTCCTTGGGAAGGAGACTTGGTTGAGGAGGAGCAAGAGAATGAAGAAGAAGAGGAGAATGAGACAAGAGGTGTTAGACCAACGGCTCAGGGGGAACTACTTACCTATAGTAGGAAGGGGAAACAAATTGCGGGAACAGTACCTACAGTGCCACTGGTGCCAAGTCCCTTGCTAACGCCTGCCCCGACTCCTGAGACACCTACACCACCAGATTCCTCTCAATGTGATTCCATTCCTCTTCCTACTCATCCCACACCAATAACTGTACGGAGGACTACTCGCAGTAATGCGGGAAATCCTCCCGATAGATATGGTTGGGATCTTGCTCAATTTGTATCATATTCTAACATCCACCCTGCACATGGAGCATTCATTTCATCACTGGACTCTGTTACTATACCTAACAATTGGCAGGTTGCAAAGAAGGACCAGAAATGGAAAGCTGCTATGCACGAAGAGCTAAGGGCCCTTGAGAAGAACCGCACTTGGGAGTTAGTAAAACTACCAAAAGGGAAGAGAGCAGTTGGATGCAAGTGGGTCTTCACTGTGAAGCAGAATCCAGATGGACAGGTTGAGCGCTACAAAGCTCGTCTGGTGGCAAAAGGATATAGTCAGACATATGGTATCGACTACGATGAGACTTTTGCACCGGTGGCAAAGATGAGCACTGTTCGGACCTTAATTTCTCTGGCAGTAAATGGTGGATGGAAGCTACACCAACTAGATGTGAAAAATGCATTTCTTCATGAAGATCTAGTGGATGGGGTATATATAGAGATACCACCAGGATTCGGTACAGATCAGACAGTGGGAAAGGTCTGCAGATTGAAAAAGTCTCTCTATGGGCTAAAGCAGTCTCCTCGTGCTTGGTTTGATAGATTCAGGAGGGCTATGATTGGTATGGGGTACCAGCAGATCAGCGCCGACCATACCATGTTCTTTCGAAGAAGTGGAGGTCACATCACCTTGCTTGCAGTATATGTGGATGATATGATTATTACAGGGGATGATGATTCTTTCGACGAAGTGGAGGCCACATTACCATGCTGGCGGTATATGTGGATGATATGATTATTACAGGGGATGATGAGAAGGAGATTGCCCAACTCAAAGTGAGACTGGGTAAGGAATTCGAGGTGAAAGATCTTGGCTTGCTTCGATACTTTCTTGGAATAGAGATAGCTCGAGGAGCGGAGGGGATTGTCCTATCCCAGAGAAAGTATGCACTTGATCTTCTCAAAGAAACAGGAATGTTAGGATGCAAACCTGCAACTACACCGATCGACTAGAAGTTTAAGCTGGGTGCTGAAGCTGGAGAACCAGTTGATCGTGACAGATACCAAAGGCTGGTAGGCAGGTTGATCTGTGTTACACACGTTCCGATATCTCTTTTGCAGTGAGCGTGGTGAGTCGCTACATGCATGATCCAAGGAAGGGTCACATGGACGGGTGTACCAGATTCTAAGGTATTTGAATAATGCCCCCGGAAAAGGGCTAATCTTCAGGAAGAATGAACAACAACCCAGTGCAGCATGATAGAACCAAACACATCGAGATCGATAGGTTCTTCATCAAAGAGAAGTTGGATAGTGGACTACTGGAGCTAAGTCATGTTTCGACTAAGGACCAGGCAGCAGATTGTCTGACTAAAGGACTTAGCTCAGTAGATATGATTAGAGGATGTGATAAGATGGGCTTAGTAGATATCTTTCGCCCATCTTGAGGAGGAGTGTTGACATATTAGTATTTATTAGGACTTATTTGTAAGTTGTGTAAGGGGCCTATATAAAGCCCAAGAGATCTCATAATGAATTAGGGTTTTCATTTACAACTGTTTTAATATGGTATATACTTGGTTAATCTGATTTGTGTTCAGGCTTTTTCTGAAAATTTTACCGGCTTAGAGTTGGAAGATGGAGGTGGGCGTGGTACATCAGGTACATAGCTTTTGTCTATTATATAACTGATATTGTCCCTCAATATTTATGCTCTATCACTAATACGTGATACCTTTCATGTGCAGGTTCACATTGGGAAAAAAGGCTATTAATGAATGAAATCATGACTGGATCAGTTGATACACGATCAGTGGTATCAAAAATGACCTTGGCTCTATTGGAGGACAGCGGATGGTATCGGGCTAATTACAGCATGGCAGAGCATCTTGATTGGGGCAGAAATCAAGGAACTGAGTTTGTTACCTCTCCTTGTAGTCTTTGGAAGGGTGCTTACCGTTGCAATACCACTCAGTTGTCTGGCTGTACGTATAATAGAGAGGCAGAAGGATATTGTCCTATTGTGAGCTATAGTGGCGATCTGCCACAATGGGCTCGGTATTTTCCTCAGGCCAACAAAGGTGTGTTCTCCTATCTATATAGTTTTAAGTGCTAGAGTTGTGACAAAGCTTCTATTTAATATATTTAGCAATTACATATTAAAAAGAGTACTTCTTGGACCCAAAATTCGTGGGACCAATCATGGGATAAGGTGTCACGCGTCATTTTCTTGGGAATCAAATCACAATCAATGGCTACCATGAGACACATTACCTGTCTTATAATAGGTCCCATGCATTTGGGTCCGAAATAAATTGGGGTATTAGAAAATGATGTTGAATAACACATGCTGTATTTTTTTGATTGGTTTTTTTAATTTATTTTATTGGTACAGGTGGGCAGTCATCTTTGGCTGATTATTGCACGTATTTTGTAGCATACTCTGATGGTTCATGCACAGACACAAATAGTGTTCGTACACCCGACAGAATGTTGGGTGAAGTGAGAGGAAGCAATTCTAGGTGAGCTAACAACTGAGAACATGTTTGTGAGCATATCCTGTTATTTCTTTAATTGTCTTAATCATTCTCTACCTAATGACCCTCTAACAATATAAAAGATTTTTTATTACTTTTATTTCTTTTGTAGTGTTATTAATTTTCTAAAAGATGCTTGCTTTTGGTGTGGCTTTCAGTATATGGTATGTAATGTTATTTTGTATTCAGGTGTATGGCTTCATCATTGGTGCGCGCTGGGTTTGTTAGAGGATCAATGACTCAAGGAAATGGTTGCTATCAACATCGGTGCTTGAATAACACTTTAGAGGTACTTGTGGTTCTATGATATCTGTATGTCTGAGGCTTTGCTTGATAGCTTATTTCTTCACTGCATGATTTTACATTTCCATTTGAAATTGTGTCTGTTACCTTTTGCCTTCATTTCAAGATTAAATCAATACCTATTGATTCAAATATATGGATACTTCGAATAAGGGATATTTACTCTCAAGGTCAATCCCCCATCCCTCTCTCTTTTCATACTTTGAGGGCTCTGTTCACCAGCTTTTCTAACCCTTGGATTTTCTTTGAGATGCGTGTTGATATGTGATAAACATGAAAGCTATGTTTCAGATGCGTGCCATGATGGTTATCACACAGTAGCACACATCTCAAAGCCCAAGGGATAAAACAAGCTGGTGTACAAAGCCCTCAATCTAGTTAAGTCGTTGAGCTTTTTGCTCTATATAAATGTGTGTACATATGTATGAAAAAATGTGTATGAGGTGGTAGTTCATTTTGCTAAATGAGCTACGAAGAGATAGAATAGTTGTAATGTGCACCCTACTGACATCGAACTAGGTAGATGTTACCAGTGTTCTATCTAGGTAACTCATTTTGCTTTAGCTTATCTCGAGTAATATTGTTATGTATATATGTATATCTTTTTACATGTGTATATTTGAAGGCGCTTGTAACTTTTAAAAGATGTAGGCATCAGCGTGGTAATTAAGAAAAGTATGCGTTAGCTCATGACATGATCTGCTGTCAATTAGCCTAATACTCGCCTACAGGATAAAATAGAAATTATTTCTTTATTGTTGTCCAGGTTGCAGTTGATGGTATCTGGAAAACTTGTCCAGAAGCAGGTGGTCCTGTTCAGTTCCCTGGCTTTAATGGTAGGTTTCCATGCATTACTTGATGATTTTATGAGATCATAGCTGGGAACTTATGTGCTAATAAACTCTCTTATGCTGTAGGTGAACTAATTTGCCCAGCATATCATGAATTATGCAGTGTTGCACCTGTGCCTGGAAATGGGCAGTGTCCAAATTCTTGTACCTTCAATGGCGACTGTGTTGAAGGAAGCTGTCGCTGTTTTCTTGGTTTTAAAGGCCATGACTGTAGCAAGCGTGAGTACCCCTTTCTATCTCTGATTTGTCTTGTTAGATCCTGCATTTGCTTTTAAGATGTTTAAATCTTGTTGCTTCTTGATGCCCACAAACAACTGTGCCAATGTTCATTCCTTCTTTTTTCCCCGTATCTGCTGTTATCCCATTGCATGGAAGTGAAAGTTCGACAAATTTTTAGTAGTATCTGTAGTCGTTTTATGTACCTGATAATAGGGTCGTTTTGAGTGGGGCGATGCCATTACAATGTCATCCATAGCTTTTGAGGTGCCCAACTCAACAGATGCTCATTGTTGATTAAAGAAAAAATAGAAAAAAAAAAATTCAAGATAGCATTTTCTTTTTCTTTTTTTGTGAATTGCATGAATCTCTTAAAACTATCATGCATAGAAAATCTAATTTATTTTATAAGGTCGTAACATGATGCTTCGTCCATTGTGTGACATTTGACATTTGTAAGCACTGAAAAAATGGATAATCTTGTTAAACTCAAATTTTAAAAAACCTTAGTCTTTGTTTAATTTTTAGAATGTAACGTTTCCTACTTAATAGATTTACAAAAGGGTTAATTGTGGATAGACCACCTCTACTAAGGCCTAATTGCGGATAGACCCCTGTAGTTCTATTATTGCACATGGACCCACTTAGGGAATTTTTTGACTCTTTTACCCTTGGGAGGTCTATTTGTCAAAAAACAGTTTCCCCTTTCACTGAGGGTAAAAGAGTAAAACAAAATCAGGGTTGTGTCTGCAACAGTAGAACTACAGGGGGTCCATCCACAACTAAATGATGGTATAGCGGTCTATCTGCAATTAACCCTTTACAAAATTATGGCATTTACTGTATGTACTCTTTACAGTAAGGCCTATTTTTCTCATCCACAGGCTCCTGCCCCAACAATTGCAGTGGACGTGGTAAATGCCAGCCAAATGGGATCTGTGCGTGTGAAAATGGCCGAACTGGTGTTGACTGCTCCACAGGTACAGTTGAAATCCCAACAAATGATTTTTCTTTTCAAGACACAGATTTACTCTATTTCTCTACTTGGTTCCGTGAGACTTAATTTATTTAGATTGTTACTGAGTTAGTCAATAACTATAAAGTAGTGAACTCTTCATCATTAACGTTCGTCTTTCTGTTTTAATTTTGTTTTAGAGTATTTTGTGTTGTCATAGAATTTGGAATTCTACGACTTAATTTGGAGAACTTCTAAATATCACATTTTGTAAATAATATATATGATATATGTAGTATTTGTGTTCCCATACCCTATCTTTTCAAATTTTGTGCGTGACATGCCCATGCCCATGTAGAACACCATTTTCTTCTCAAGTTATATGCAAATTGACTGCAATTGAAAGGACTAACATATGCAAAAACTACTGTGCTTTAGCTTTTTACTACCTTTCAATAGTGTAATTTTCGGTGATCCAAAAGAGAAGTATTGCTCAAAGTTCTCTTGGTTTCTTCCTATTTTACTTATTCAAGCAAAGTTCACAAAACCCTCAAAAGAGTTTGCCCATTTAGAGATAACCCCAACAAATTTTAAACTAAACCCCTAGAATTTTGGTCCATCCACCAGACCCCCATAACGTTTGAAGTTTTTTAACTTCCCTCAAACTGTGTAACCACCATTTTTTTAACATACCCCCTAACTTTTAACATTATTTTCAAACAATACCCAAATTTTCAAGTTTCAACATTATGTTAAAAAATCTCAAACTTTCAACATTTTCTGAAAACCCCCATGAACTTTTAATAAAGTTGCAGAAAACCCCCCAGACATGTTGAAAGAATTTCAAACATTGTGGGGATTTTGTGGAAGGCTGAAAAGTTTGGGGGTTAAGTGTCATTTACATAACTCTTGGGGGGTTACTCAAATTGGTCCGAACTTTATGCAGCTTTTATGAAGTTTACCATTCTTTTCCAGAAAGGGAAGAGGAATTTCAAAGCACATTGAACAAAAAATAACTAAGTTGTGCCTCTCATTTTTGCAGCAATTTGCGACGAGCAGTGCAGTTTGCACGGTGGGGTCTGTGACAATGGTGTGTGCGAGTTCCGATGTTCCGATTATGCAGGCTACACGTGCCAGAACAGCTCGATGTTGATGTCAAGCCTCTCTATATGTGGCGATGTGCTGGCCAAAGAATCATTGGGGCAGCATTGTGCCCCGAGTGAGCCCAGCATATTGCAGCAGCTGGAGGCGGCTGTTGTTATGCCCAATTATAACCGTTTAATGCCCGGTGGTCGGTCATTGTTTAGTATTATTGACAGTGGTTATTGTGCTGCTGCAGCAAAGCGGCTTGCCTGCTGGGTATGTTTCTTTTCTTTTGCTTTTTACCTTAGTAGATGGCCTTAAAGTTTCTTGAAGATGATTGTGTATATTGTGCACAAACCGCCTCATCTATACTTTCAGTTGCATTAAATTCGTGAACGTTTTTTATTTTTTATTTTGATTTTTGTTTATTTGTTTTTTATTTATTTTTTTTATTCCTTAATTTTATATTTTATTCTCTTTTTTTTTTATTTCTCGTTTTTATTTTTTTTTTTTTTTTTTTATTTTTTATATTTTTTTATTTTATTTTTTTATTTATTTTATTTTTTTTTTTTTATTTGTTTAGGTTTTATATTATTTTTTATTTTGCTTTATAGAGATCTTTATCGCTCTTTTTTTTTTTGTATTATTTTTTATTATTTTTATTTTGTTTTTATATTTTTATTATTTTATTTTTATTTTTTTTTTATTTTATTCTTATTTTTATTATTATTTTTGTTTTTATGTTCGTTTTGTTTATTTTATTTTCATTTATTCTTTATTTATTTTCTTTTTTTTTTTTTTTTTGTTCTAGCGTGTTATTTTTTTATCATTTCTTCATTTATTTTTTTTTTTTTTTTTTTTCATTATTTATTTTCATTTTATTTTTTCTTTTTATTTTTTTTTTAGTTGTTTTATTATGTTTTGTAGTTCATTTTTTATTTTTTTTATTTTTATTATTATTTTTTTTATTTATTTTCCCGTCCGTCTTTTATATTTTTTATTTTTTGTTTTTTATATTTTTCTACTTTAATTTTTTTATTTCATTTATTTTTCCGGACTTTTCTTTTTTACATTATTTTTAGTTTTTTTTATCTCTTTATTTTTGTTTTTATATCTCTATTTTTTTTTTATTTTTTTTTTTCTATTTTTTTTTTATTTTTTGTTTTTTTTTGTTATTTTTAATTTTAGCTTTTTTTTTTTTTTTTTTTTTTGTATTTTTTTTAATTTGATTATTTTTATTTGTTATTTAATCTTATTTATCTTTTTTTTATCGGTTTATTTGTTATTTTATTTTTTTTATTTTATTTTAGGAACTTTTTTCTTTTTTATTTTTATATTTTTTTATTATTTTTTATTATTTTATTTTTTTATTTATTTTTTTATTTTTTTTTTTTTTATTTTTTTATTTTGTTTTATTAATTTATTTTTCTTTTTATATTTTTTATTTTTTTTTTTAATCTATTTCTTTTATTATAATTATTTTTTTTTATTTTATAATTTTTTTTTTTCTTTTTAATTATTTTTTTTTTTATTTTTTTATCCTTTATTTGTTTTCTTATATTATATTTATTATTTTATTATTTTTTATATATTTATTTGTTGTTATTAAATTTTTATATTTTATTATTTATGGATCTTTTTTTTTTTTTATTTATTTTTTATTTATATTTTTTTTTATTTTTCCCTTGTATTTTTTTTTTTTTTTTATTTTTTTTTTTTTTTGGGCTTTTTTTCTATTTCTTTTTCTTAATGTCGGAAATTTTTTTTCATATATTTATATTTTTTTTTATTTTATTTTTTTTTTTTTGTATTTTATATTCTTATTTTTTTTTTATCTATTTTTATATTTTCTTCTTTTTTAGTTTAAGGACACCAGCAACGGACGATCGCTGTAGTATTTTTATTTTGTTTTATTTTTTTTATTTTTAATACAGCTATTATTTTTTTTTTTTTATATTAGTTGATTCTTCTATTTTTAATTTTTTTAAGATTTTATATTTTTTTATATAATGTTCGGCAGGTTTTATTTGTTTTTTTTTTTTTTTATTGTCGCTCTGCCTATTTTTTATTATATTTTTTATTTTATTTTTTTTTATTTCTTTTTTTTTATTTGTATTTTTTTCTTAATGTGACTTAGGAACTGTTTTTTTTTTTAATTTTATTTTTATTTTTTATTTATTTTTTTTTATTTTATTTACATGGATTTATATTTGTTTGTTTTTTTTTTTTTTTTTTTGATTTCTTTTGTCGACATTTATTATTTGTTTATTTTTTATTATTGATTTTATCTGTTTTTTTTTTATTTTTATTATTTTTTTATTATTTTTTTTATTATTTTTATTATTTTTTATTTTTTTTTGTATTTTTTTTTTTTTATTTTGACGTAGGCGAGGCCTACCTTTAATGCTATCCAGGGCTACAATTTTCAAAGGTAATATGTATGCAGGCAGTTTAGATCTGCTGAAGCAGGCGGATTTGAGCCCTCGAGGCCAGACGAATGCCGTGTCTCGACTCGAATCAAATACAAAGAAACACACCTAGATTCGTCACGAGCAGCGTGTCGGGCACGACTGTCCGTGCCCGGACAGCGAGTCAACGTCAAAATTAGGCTCGGAAGCAGCGGTCAAAAGGAGCTCGACGCGGCTTCAGATTCGCCGAAGGGCCGATTCATTCGGTTGTGGGTTTGGTTGTTAAAAAATCCAACCCGAACGCGTCGATTAAAAAACGGCCACCCCTATTTCTCAAAATCTCCCGTTCGATTCGATCCTGCAGCTGACTCAGAACGAAAAGACAAAAAAGAAAACACGCTAAACCCTAATGCCTCTCCTCTCAATCTCTCAGCTGCACTCGCCGTTCGATTTGATTACGCTCGCGTGTCGCGACCCGATCCTGCCGACGGCGCTCCGCTGTTCTGACCTGAGTGCCCGCCGAATGACTCTCGCTTCCTCCGACTCTTAAAGTACCAACGCCTCCAATTCCTTCTCCCCGTCCAGCATTCAACGCACCCGATGACATCATCATCTCCTTCGGTTTTTTGAGTTCGAGTTAAAGCAAGCCGGCAACATCATACTTATTATCATAAATGCGATGGAGAAAGTTACTCATTATACTAAATCGAGATTTGCGTAATACGTTTCGCACTAATAATATAATAATAATGTTAAAAAAATCCTTCGTGCGTATCCCCGTATGCTTATTTTTTGGATTTTGCCGTATCCCGTATCCGTCGTCCGTGTCGTATCCGTGCATCTAGGTTAGCCTTCCTTCGATTCATGAGGAAGAGGAGCATAACTCGCAATTTATCTTTTAGAAAATGGAGAATTGCTGGATTGCTAAATGCCAATATATGTTTTTTTTTTTTTTTTTTGGGGGGGGGGGGGGGGGTGGTGTTAAGTGTTAACTGAAGATATAGAGAGTGGGTCATTTGTAGTTTACTCGAGATGATTGTAGTCAATTCCTACAGTTTAGTCATTGTTTCACTCTTCGCTATAAAAATATTGTTGGAACCTTAACTCTTATTCATGAAAGTCATTCGTAAAAGCAATATTTTTAAACCCTGATCTCTTTGCATTAGTTATGGACCAACTTAATAGCATAGGCAAGATGAAGTCCCATGATGCATGACATTTGCTGATGATATAGTATTACTTCATGAGAATAGGGAAGGGATAATTTCTCAAGTAGGGATGAAGCTCTTGATTATAAAAAAAATTGGAATTAGTAGAACGAAAACGAAGCATATAGACATAATTTTAGTAAAACTTAGAGAATGACCTTAAAAATTTTCTCAAAGATATTATAGTCATCTCTAAAGCTTGTGAGTTATTGGCTGCCACTCTTGGCCATTGATTTTTAGTTTTAGTTGTGAAAATCACATCACACCCACAATTCCACAAATCTAATATGTTATTTGACTTGTTTATGCGTACATTTATTCAGATGTGTACTCTATTATACAATTACATATTTTATTTGAAAACACTTGTCATATACTTCTTGGACATATATCCTATTCGTAGCATCCACTTTGAAACTTGTTGGACAACAGTCGGGTTTGTTTCAGCCCATATTCAGTTAAAAACTACAATTCCGAAGGGTCATTTGTGTATCCAGCTCATAAATATGATTTTAGCCCATGTGTTGAAGCCGCATCCCTGTGCCCTAATCATTTACAAATTTTCCGTTTCCCATACTAGTAGCCACACTTACACCCGTACCCATACCCATGCAACTTAGGTTTTAAGATGTGCTTCTATCTGAGATGACTTCATTCTTTTGGCATATTCAGTGGTACTCGTGTACTTGTTTACAATGTTTAAGTAATTTCACAACTTCATCAATTTTTTTATATGCTTCAGATCTCTATTCAACGTTGTGACAAAGACGGAGACAATAGACTTCGGGTCTGTCACTCTGCTTGTCGATCCTACAATGATGCATGTGCAGCAGCATTAGATTGCTCCGACCAAACTTTATTCAGCAGTGAGGATGAAAAGGGTGAGCAGTGCACGGGGAATGGGGAGATAAGGCCTTGGTGGGCCCGGCGTTTCAGGGCCATCTACTCTGAGTAACTGCAATTAGATAATAGGTCATTCAGAAATTGTCTGTAAAGTATTAGATTGTTATCTTTGTATTTTTTTTCTTTTTTCCTTCTTTTTTTTCTCGATTCAGTTAGCGTTGTAGGGTTCAACCGTAGAAAAAATAGCCACGCGGTTAATTTTGCGTGTCGATATTGTAGGGATTCTGATTTCACCCAACATAGAGTCCTGAAAGGAAAGGGGGTGATGTTATATGAGATAAATATTTATGACAAGAGGATAGAGGAGGAAGGCCCAAAGGGTTTATGTAATTCCTTGTTATCGGAATTTGATTTCTTGTTTAAGATTTCTCCAAAATTATTGATGGCTTTCAAAGTCAGAGCAGGTGTGTGTTGTTAGTTCAATTCCTATAACAGTGATGATTCCTATTCTTTACATACTTTCTCAATATGCTGACAGGTTTTGACATCACCATTCTTTATGGATTTCAATCTTGACTTTGATTCCTTAAATTTTGGTATTTCGAATTTTGTAATGATGTTTAGTTTTATTTAATTAGGACTTATGTGAGATATGATTTAACATCCTGATGGCCACTGATAAGCTGAGAATCTTATATGATAAAAGCAAAATTTTGAAACTGATGGTTACTGATTAAGTTGAACAGGGTTGAAAAATTCGAAACAAATTAGTTTAAGACCGAAAAATTTAACATGCCGCACGAAGAGAGACGGGGCTAACCTAATTTGACAATTGTATTTTGTATGGCAAGTAAACTATCACACTGACAAAGTGGAGTTGGAATCTGAACAGGTTTTGGATTCTCGATCTCTACTATATAAGCTGCTGTCAATGTTACAGAAAGAGCAGATCTCTGCCTCAACCAATTCCCAAACCAAGCAATGGAGATCAGCTGCTGCGGGATCGTACGTAGTAATGCAAACATGCTTACAGATTATCTGTTGGTTGAAACTTTCTCACGACTGCCCATCAAATCTCTCTCCTGCTTCCCTTGCTCTTCTAAAGCTTGGAGCGCCATCATCACCGACATTCGCAAGGAGCTATCCTCTCCAATGTCCGGCCTCTTCTACCTCTTGATGGGTTCATTGGGTATTGAATACCCAATGTATGTCAGCGCACAGGTCATTGGTAATCAAGAGGAGGATTCCATAACTACGGTTTAGGTACTTTATTGCCACCTAATCATAGATTATTCGTCAAAAGACTCTTTTGCAACGGTCTGGTCCAGCGTAGCATTTGGGAGACAGATTATGATGGCCCCTCTTGCCTTTATGTATGCAATCCAGCCACCAAAAGATATCATAAGATACCTCATCCACACCCCATACTAGCATTGGCCTTTGATCCTTGTCTCTCTATTAGAACGTTTCTTTATTAGAAGGTTGCTCGTACGAGATTGTTAGAATGTTATTCATACAATATCTCTTTTTTGAATAATAACAAACTCTTATTTACTACTGATATATTTTGTCAGATGATGTATTTTAAGTATAAACTGGTACGAGCAAAATGCGGTTCGAAATGATGCAAAAATCAACACGAACGTTGATTTTAGCCATCGAACCATCAATGGTTAAGAGACAACCATCGATGATGAGCAACTCATCGATGGGTACATGAGCCAATCAGAGAAAAAAGAAATAGGAATTGGTACCATCGATCATCTACAGTGACCCATCAATGGTCATAGGGAACCATCGATGGTTACAGGAGAATATCGAAGAAATCCAAAAACTAGAATCAACACCATCGATGCCTAAAGTTGAACGAACCATTGATGATCACCAAGGGGCCATCCATGGTCATGATCCACCATCGATGATTATAATAAAATTTCGCAGTTTTTAGGATTTAATCTTAGCCGTTAGTTGACCTGTTTGATCTTCTATTTTGTGATGCCCTGGTTTCACACAAGGCTGCAGTCCAATATGAACCCAAGGATGTCAAACCTGCCATGCACCAAATACTGTGCAACAATATGTTTCACCATCACAGTAACATCTCCCTAGTAGAATCAAATACAAGAAGTGAGGGTACAAGAAAATATAGTAAAGATGACAATACAAGGAACAGAATATAGAGAAAAGATCCAATAACATTTATAATTATGTTCCAACAAAAGAAAAGAAAGTACATCTAATAAACCGAAATAAAGACAATGAATCTCTAATACAAAAGAGTCAACTGAAAAGTATAGGCACTCAGCCTCCAAAATAAAATACGTCTCTATAAAGAAAATAAAATCATAAATGTCTACTGCGGAGCACTAACTAGCTACTAATAAATAACGACGAACTATGCGTGTAGGATCGCGCGCTTATGATAATTGTAGGATTGCGCTCTCTTATTAAAGAATAGAATCTGCGGAAGCATACATTAAACACTAGAGAGCATTGATTAGTATTATTTAAAGAGTTTGCAAGATGTGTTATAAATTGCAAGAAAGAATGACAACAATCTCAGAAAATGAACATCACAAACACAAGCATGTATAGTAGTTCCACCTCTCCTGTGTACATCCAGTCCCTAAGCAAATCCCGCTTGAGATTTCTACTATGATTTTGAAACCTTACAAAATCAAAAGCAAACCTGACCAATTTACAAGACCATGCAAATTACAACCCCAATTGACAAGACTATGACAATTGCACACCAATCTCTAGACCAAGAGAACAACCCTCTCAAAACCGAGAGAAACCTTCCTTGTAGCAAGAATACAAATCCAATCCTATAAGCCTTGATGTGGATGTGCGTGTAACAGTGGTTTATGAATCTTTTTGACTCTCTGAATATTGCCTAAACAATCTCTAAGAATGATGGGAACAAAGACAATATCTTGAAACTCTCTTTTTTCTGAAACTTAGTATAGGCGTCTAAAACTGCCTATAAGTTCCCGCATGCAACTCAAAGCAAAGAGTGGATGAGTCAAGAAGGCTCACTCAATCAGTTCGTGCGCGTCGGTCAACACGTGCGCGTCAATTAGCTCGCGCGTGTCAATCAGCTCGTGCGCGTCGGTCAACACGCGCTCGTCAATCAGCTCGCGCGCGTCGGTCAGCATGCGCGCGTCAATCAGTTCGCGCACGTCAATCAGCTCGTGCACGTCGGTCAGCATGAGCTCGTCAATCAGCTCGCGCGCGTCGGTCAGCATGCGCGCGTCAATCAGCTTGTGCGCGTCGGTCAGCACACACACATCAATCAGCTTACGAACTGAGGGTATTTATATACAACATTGGGTAAATAATAGGGCACCAACATGCAGCATTAAGTAAATAAGAGGGCATTAAAATTGCAACATTTTAAAACTTTAGGGTATTTATATGCAATATTTAAAGACTATAAGGTATTTATTTACTCGGTTTTAAATTAGGGGTCACTTAGGTGCACAATTAGTTGTGACGCCCCTGGGTTCACACAAGGCTGCACTCCGAGGTAAAACCAGGAATGTCAAACCTGCCATGCACCATACCGTGTAATAACATGTTTTACCATCACAATTACTATCTCTCTAGTGGAATCAACAACAGGTGTAGGTACAAAGCAAGTAAAAGATTTTATAATAAACACATGATGAAATGATAGATTTCGGATTAATACATCTCATCAACCAAATAAGCTGGAATACATAGTCAATGTCTGAAATGAATAATAACAGTCTGGAGATCTCAACATGTCTCACAATACAAAACATCTGATACATGAAACAAGGCACACAGCCTTTACAACTCTAGAATATAAATCTCTCAAGTCTAAAAATGTCTCGAGTGGAGTACAAAAAATGAAATACATCTAATAAGAGGATAGACGAGCGCTAATAAAAATCGCCCTCAACCTGTGACTCTCCGGACTCCGGGCTCGTTACCTGAAGGGGGGGGGGGACAACGAGCGTCAAAGCGCTAGTGAGCAACATCACAACCAACCTCAAGGGATAGGGCTCGTTGTATATGAAAATAGAGTTAATACATAAAAATATAAAAAATCATTTATACTAACCATAGTGGGTTTTAGTACTTAGGAAATTACAACACGAGCATAGGTACGTCGAGTGAAATAATCCAAACAAGGAAACCCTCATGTATATACCTTGTATCTCAAATTATAAATCTCTAAATACTAAACCCGAGGTTTAACACAAAAAACAATAAAGAAAAGAATACAAACACATCTCTGCCGATACAATTTAAACATGTCAAAGCTACAATAAATGTCATGTCCAGCCTAGGTAGCTATCATATCCTAGCCTCGTGTAATATGTCGTGTTCCAAACTCGGTTAAGAAACATACTCAAGGTTTAGCAATTATCCAACATAAGACTGTAATGGATTATTGTCCAATACGAGAACTTTAATGGATTATAGTCCAACATGAGGACTTTAATGGATTATAGTCCAACACGAGGACTGTGTATATGAACCATGTAATACTAATAGTAAAGGTATACATATTCTACTCTTGTACATGCCTCGCTATACAGATCTAAGCTTGTGTCAGAAAAGTCATCTTACATGTGTAGATGAAATCATAAATACTGCAATTTAATACCCAATAAACAAGGAAACTTCTCATGTTCAAAAATAATAAACAGAACCCTCGATTATATATAAACACTGTATGAAAGTATAAGCACAGTAGGTGATCAAGCAGAAACACAAACGAAATAGGAAAAACTTCGATGAGTCGACTCATAATCAGCTATGAGTCGACTCATGACTCATGGGTCAACTCATAAACTGACGAGTCGACTCAGCAGACACTTATGAATAACAGAAATTGACTTCGTGAGTCGACTCATGATAGTCATGGGTCGACTCAACCTGATGAGTCGACTCATGATGAGTCTTGAGTCGACTCACGAGCTGAAAACTGGATATTTCACAACTGCAACTCGTCATCTCATTCTATACTTCCACTACACTGATTTACACCTCAATAACTATCAATTCTAAACTATGAGACAGTGAAAAAGAATTCATATCTAGCATGAGAAACGAACACTTGCATGTAAGATCTAACATTTAACCCCTAAACATGAAAGAGGGCATTTAAACAAATAAAACTCATATTTTTATTTCTTTAAATAAATTCCCAGATCTGGGTTTTCATCAAACAAATAAAACTCATATTTTTATTTCTTTAAATAAATTCCCAGATCTGGGTTTTCATCAAAAACTCGTTAGTGGGGATTTAAAAATCTAAAACACATGCTTTCTAGCATTTACACTAATAAGAACATTGATTTATACTTGAAAATAAGTCTTAGGCTCAATAAAACACATGAAAAACGTTTATAAACTGTTAAAAACATAGGAGAAGGATTGGGCGAGATGTTACTCGCCTAAGATGTATTGAAGAATGATTCCCCTCGCTGTAAACTACAAGGAGCTATGGAAATCCCCCGAAAATCACCCAAAAACTCCCAAAAACGCTAAAAAACGAACTAGGGTTTTGAGGGGGAGAGGAGGCTAGGGTTTCTCTGGGGAGAACTGATGAAAAGAGGTGTTTTCGGGTGGAGGAGAATATATATGAACAGTTAAAACCCGGCCCGAAACCCAAACAAACCCGATCCACAAAAACCAGAAAACTCTCGATGAGTCGACTCAAGACTGTCATGAGTCGACTCATGACTCATGGGTCGACTCATAAGATAATGAGTCGACTCAGCAGAGACTTTTAACAATGGGAGTTGATATCATTAGTCGACTCATGACAGTCATGGGTCGACTCAACCTGATGAGTATGAGCTGAAAACTGAGTTCTTCGACTCTGATGCTTATGATTTGCAAATTTGCAAACTCAACCTCATAACTGATGCATAAATACATTCTCATAAGCTCAAAACGCTAGTTTTCATGCACAACCATGTTATAAAGGTATTTATCATAAATAAATATTATTTTTCACTAATAATCACATATATAAATTATCAAAATCTACGGGTCTTACATTCTTCCCCAATTAAAAGAATTTCGTCCTCGAAATTCAGAAATCATATCTAACTCATAATGGTACTTGAAAAGCACGACAAGGGTCTAATCAAACCCGTACACATACACATCTCGCAATATTAACCGCTAGATAAGCATATAGTGATATTTATACTTAACGATCTAAAATGATAATATTCTTACTCAACCCTTAATCTAATAGAACTAGTATGTTGGGCGAAAAATCCAAACAAGAAACCCCCCATGTATATACCATGTGTTCCGAAAGATTAGGAATTAAGTGAAAATACCCTCATTCTAGTGTTAAATATAAGTATCAAGGTACATATATAAATATACAAGTAAGAATTCACATCATAAATACTTTAATTAATTTACCTGCTCAAACAAGTGTGGGTAGTCGCGTCGCATGTCTTCCTCGCGCTCCCAAGAAGCTTCCTCATCTCCACTTCGGTTCCATTGAACTTTCACTAATGGAATCACATTGTTCCTGAGTCTCTTGTCTTCTCTAACAAGTATAGACACTGGGATCTCAATAGTAGTCCAATTATCCCGAAGCTCAATCTCCGGTGCATCCAACACTTGCTGCTGCTCCTCATCATGCAAGTGCTTCCTGAGCATAGAAATATGGAATACATTGTGTATACTAGACATAGAAGCTGGAAGATCTAGTCTGTATGACATAGCTCCAATGCGCTCCAAAATTCAGAATGGTCCAATATATCTTGGTGCAAGCTTCCCTCGCCTCCCGAATCGCTACACGCCTTTCATAGGCGATACCTTCAGCATAACCAAATCTCCAATTTGAAACTCTAGAGGTCTTCGCCTCTTATCTGCATAGCTCTTCTGCCGACTCTGAGCGGCTAGAATCCGCTCCCTGATCAACTCTTATCTGCATAGCTCTTCTGCCGACTCTGAGCGGCTAGAATCCGCTCCCTGATCAATGCTACCTTCCCAGTAGTTTGCATCACAAGCTCCGGTCCAAGCATCAAACTATCCTCCGGCTCTGCCTAACATATCGGTGATCTACAAGGTCTCACGTATAATACCTCATATGGGGCCATACCGATCGTCACTTGATAACTATTATTATAAGCGAACTCTATCAGTGGAATATGCTCCTCCCAGCTGCCCAAAAAGTCAATGACACAAGCCCGCAACATGTCCTCTAACACCTGGTTCACCCTCTTCGTCTGACCATCCGTCTGTGGGTGGAATACACTGCTATAAGATAGTCTGCTGCCAAACGAGTCCTAGAAACTCCTCCAGAAATGTGAAGTGAATACTGATCCTCGATCCAACACGATCGTGTCCAGAACCCCGTGAAGTCGAACTATCTCTCGAATGAAGATCCTCGCATACGCCTCAGCTGTATAAGTAGTCCTCACTGGAATAAAATATGCTGACTTCGGCTGTATAAGTAGTCCTCACTAGAATAAAATGTGCTGACTTCGTCAACCGGTCCACTATCACCCAAATCGAATCATTCCCCTTCTTCGACTAATAAAATGTGCTGACTTCGTCAACCGGTCCACTATCACCCAAATCGAATCATTCCCCTTCTTCGACTTCAGCAATCCTACAATAAAGTCCATAGAAATGTCTGCCCATTTCCATTCTGGAATAGGCAACGGCTGAAGTGTCCCTGTCGGTCTCTGATGCTCTGCCTTCACCTGCTGACAAGTAAAACACTTAGTCACATACTCTGAAATCTCTCTTCGCATGCCACTCCACCAGAAATGTCTCTTCAGAACCTTGTACATCTTGGTAGTCCCTGGATGTACTGTGTACCGAGTACGGTGTGCCTCATCAAATAATTCCCTCTTCAGCTCTGCACTGGCTGGCATAACTAATCTACCCTTCATCCGTAGACCTCCATCTGCTCCAATGGTCCAATCGGCCTTAGGCTCTTTGGAAATCTCCTTCTTACGGATTTGAATCCAAGAATCTTCCAACTGAGCTCTGACAACTCTGCCACTCTAATATGACGGCACTGACATAGCTCCCAAAAATGTACTGGTACCACCAACCTCAGGTGTAAAATTAAACTGGCTAAGGGTGAGAAGGTCTCGATGTAACGAGCACCTCAAAACCGCAACCTGATGTCGACACTTCCTACTCAAAGCATCCGCTACGATGTTCGCCTTCCCCGGATGATACTGAATCGCGAACTCATAGTCCTTGATAAACTCAATCCATCTCCGCTGTCTCTGGTTAAGTTCCTTCTGAGAGAAAAGATATTTCATACTTTGATGATCTGTGAACAACTCAAACTGCACTCCATACAAATAGTGCCTCCATGACTTCAGTGCAAATACTACTGTTGCTAACTCCAAGTCATGAGTGGGGTATTTCTGCTCATGCACTCTCAACTGTTGTGAGATATAAGCTACTACTCTCTGAGTCTGCATAAGGACGCATCCTAATCCTGCTAAAGATGCATCTGTGTAGACGACGAATGTCCTGTCGTTGCTCGGAATAGTCAAAACCGGTGTTGTAGTCAACTTAGCCTTCAATGTATCAAAGGCCTCCTGGCACTCTGTGCTCCAAATAAACTATACACCCTTCTTCGTAAGGCGTGTAAGTGGCGTCGAAATCTTTGAGAAGTCCCGGATGAACTTCCTGTAGTAACCTGCTAAACCCAAAAAGCTACGAATCTCCGTCACCGTCTTCGGCGATTCACAATCAAGCACTACTGTAACCTTAGCTTGGTCTACTGATATGCCCTCTCTGCTGATGATGTGGCTGAGAAATCTGACCTCTGAAAGCCAAAACTCGTACTTGCTAAACTTGGCATATAACTGGTGCTCTCGTAGGGTCTACAAAGCTAATCAGAGATGCTGCTCATGATCTGCCTCCGATCTCGAATAAATGAGGATGTCGTCGATGAAAACAATCACGAACTGATCTAAGAAGGGACGGAAAACTCGGTTCATCAAGTCCATGAATACAGCGGGTGCATTGATCAGTCCGAATGGCATGACCAAGAACTCAAAAGATCCATATCGCGTGAGGAAAGCGGTCTTGGGGATATCCATCTCCCGAACCCGCAACTGATGATAACCAGAACGAAGATTAATCTTCGAGAAAAACTATGCTCCCTGCAACTGGTCGAACAAGTCATCAATCCTAGGTAGTGGATACCTATTCCGGATAGTGACATTGTTCAACTCCCGATAATCTATACACAATCTCATACTGCCGTCCTTCTTCTTCATGAAGAGGACCGGCGCGCCCCATGGAGAAGGAATCCGACAAATAAAATCCTGAGCTAACAACTCATCCAATTGGGTCTGAAGCTCTCTCATCTCAGCTGGTTCCATGCGATAGGGTGCGCGGGATATCGAGGCTGTGCCCGTCTGCAATTCAATACAAAACTCAACCTCTCTCACAGGATGTAACCCAGGTATGTCCTGAAAGACATCCTGATAATCCGAGACAACTCTAGTCTCCAATAAATCAGAAGTCTGATCCCGTCGCATCACCTTATTGATGAATGCCAGAAACGACTCAGCAAAGCGATTGCCCTGAGAAGTGGCCACAATCATCTTGGACCCATCGGACGTTCGCAATCTGACTGTCTTCGCAAAACAATCAATAATAATATGGTAGGACGACAACCAATCCATACCAAGGATGACATCAAACTCGGACATATGCAAAACTATCAGATCAACTATGAACTCGGACTCGTCTAAACTGATGATATACCTCCTACAAACGCTCTCCAGAAGCGATACCTCTCCTAAAGGGATGGAAACTGATAAAGGGGTGTCTAACGAATGAGCTACAAGCTAGAGTCTAACCATGAAAGCATATGAAATGAAAGAATGCGAAGCTCCTGAATCGAAAAGAATACGGGCGGGAAAGGAATTCACAAGGAACGTACCCTCCACAACTGCACCGTTGGCACCATGATCACGAGGAACCGCTGCATATACTCTGCCTAGTGCTGAAGATTGCTCTACCACTGGTGCTGAAAAATATGAGACAATCTGCCCCTGGGGGCCTCCTGGACTGCTCGAACCTGCCCCTCTGGCCTCTGCGCTGCTAGCGGTGCCTCAAGCCTGACCTGCTGACCCTGACCTCGACCCTGCTATCGCGGCTGCTGCTGGTTCGGACCCCTGCCCTGCTGAGCTCCTGCTAGTGCACTACAACACTCTGATGCCTTGTGTCCCACCTTACGACAGTTAAAGGATACCCCATGAAACTTGCGCTGATGATGTGCCCTCTGATCTTGCTGGGGCCCCCTCTTATGAGGGCCCTGCTGCTGCTGCTGATGTCCTGACAAGGGCCTCTTGTTCTTCCCCTTGTCTCCAATCTGTCCTGTCTTAGTCTTCCCCTCCTTGTCCTTCTGAAACATAGCCGTCTCATTCTCCTGTGCTTCCCCTCCTTGTCCTTCTGAAACATAGCCGTCTCATTCTCCTGTGAGGTGGCGGCCTCAGCTACCTCCTGGACTAAATAGAACTTCCTCGAGACGAGGTATCAGTGAAGATTAGGGCAAAGCCCTGCTAGGAACATCTGAGCCTGACGCTCTCCTATCTGCCACATCCCCGTGAAATGCAGCAACTCCATGAACTTGCTCTCAAACTCTACAACTGACATGTCCCCCTGAGTCAAACGGGATAACTCAAATTCCTTCCCAGTCCGTGCTGCAGAAGAAACATACTGTGCATCAAAGAAGTAAATAAAATCCTCCCAAGTGAAGATCATCCGCTGCTCTAATGAAAACTAGAATCAGTACCATCTCCCGACATCCCCCTTCAGACTATATGATTCCAGTCTTTGCTTCTGAACTGAGTCTACATTGAGTATGTCTAGGATATTACTCACATCCTCCTTTCACTTGTGGGCTACAAGTAGGTCTGAAGAGCCCTAGAACTCCGGTGCTCTCATCTTTTGGTACCTCTCTACCAAGCGGAGCCAAGCCTCCTGCTCCATGACTCTATCCAGCATCGCTGGTGGAATAGATGCAGGTGCTACCTCTGGGTCTCTCTCTCTGATTGGGACGGTTGGTATCCCCTGTGGTGGAACTACTGGAGGTGGTGGTGGTGTCAGTGGCGCGATATGACTCACCACAAGCTCCTTAATCGCTGTCATCCTAGCTACGATAGGAGCCATGAGATCAATGAGGTACTGGGGAGTCTGCTGTGGCTCAGGTGGTGCCTGCTCCTGCTCGGGTGGAGCCTGCTATGGCTCTGTCTGAGCAGCTCTGTGAGTGCGAGGTCTGCCACGTCATGTCATTTCTCTCTGGTCATAAGAAAATAAAAGTTCATGAGTCAAAGTAGACATATATACTGTCACGCCCCAGTTCCAAAAATCAAATAACTTGGAGCGTGACTTGGCCGACAATGCAACCATACGGTCACATTCACGCCTCTGGATCATTCTGTATACAGATATTTTACCTAAAGAACCACTACATAGAGCATGTAACTAAGACAACAAGGGGAAAAAATAGATAGATAATGAAATCTCTGATAAGACAGAGTTCTAATACAAGTCCACAACTATCCAAAGTAGGAAAGAGAAATAATACATCATAGTCTGAAACCCACAGATTATTACATGAAAAGTCTCATAACTACCTAAGACAAGTTGATTTGGGAACTGATAGAATAACGGTGATCACTGCCGCTGGACTTGATCCTCAAAATACTCTTGGTCCTGCGAAGAAAGGAAAGTCCCCGAGTCTAGGACGAGCAAACCCCAGGGGAGTCAGAAAACTCCCAGCAAGCATGTAAAATGAGGAAGTTGTGCACAAAATGTAAATTAAATGTGACTAAAGAAAAACTACTTGTAGATATCCAAAAAAAATCTATCACCAAGCATATGCACACAAAATTCTAAATTTTATATGTTGTTTGAATTTTGAGGAGAATATTATCATGTATATAAATCGGCTTTCCCGTAATACGTCCCGGGAATACGGCGACAAGTATCGGCCATTGGCCTTATGATTTAAAATATCAGGTATGTACATGAACAACTTATATACACTTTATATTCTCCGTCCAAATTCCCCTTTATTAACCCCATATTTTCAGTTTAATTTAAGTGACTGTGCATGAAATGTTGTGTACTAACCATAGAGTTACCGTGGAACGACTTCTGTAAAAACTATGAAAATAACCGTGAACCAAGAACATGTCCAATCAAGAACAGGTGCACCGTCTAGTCGATGCTATAATAATAATAGCCAAGGAAATCTCATATCAGGATATAGATATCGAGAGCATAGCCATGCTATGAAAGCACGCTTATAAATCATATTTTTAACAGGAGTCGTCTTCATGCACAGTCTCTCCTATTGGATAACAACTGGGTGATCAAGCATACCATCAGAAGATCCAAAAACATCCACAGAACAAACAATATCATCATTTATCTCAATACAAAAAAACTAACTAGCATAATTGTTTAGTGTCGAACAATAAACAATTTTAAAAGTTAACTTCATACAAATATGAAAACTAATTTTTAGTAAGCAAAAGAGACCCAAACGGGTCTAAAAATTGACCTGAATGGGTCCAAACTGGTTTTTTTTTCTGGTTCAGAAGGGTTCTGGTCTGGTTCAGTCGAATCTGGTCTGGTTCAAACTGGGTTCTAGTCTAATCCAAATTGGGCTTGGGTCTGGTTCAATACTTAATCCGAACCGGTCCATGTTGGGTTCGGGTCTGATTCAATACTTAGTCTGAACCGGTCTAGGTTGGGTTCGGGTCTGGTTCAAGTCCAAACCGACCCAAAATATAAAATTTTGAGAAAATTTAAGGTGCTGGGATTCGAACTCTAGACCATTGTGTTATTTTCAAAAGTAACTAACCACCACAACTATACATATTTCATATCAAAGATAATACAGATAATAATTTAAAAGTCAGTTTCTACATTTATTTAAAAGTGTAGGATTCGAACCGAACCCAAGACCAAGGGTTTAGAAACCAAGTCATGTGACCACTAGGCTAACCACACATATGTGATAACAAATGCTGCAGTAAACAAATTAAACTATTTTGTTACAACAAAAAAAACAATTAAACAAAAATTAGAAATCTTCAAAATTACTTATTTATTATTATTATTATTTATAAAACTATACTGACCGAAAAAGATAATTTCGGAAAAATAAAATTTATTAGTTTATTAGGTAAATGTTTTTGTAGAAACATTTTTACATGAAAAAGAGGTGATTTTCTCATTTAATGTCGTTACAAAAAATGTGATAAATCCTAAAATATAAAGAATATAAAAAAAATTTATTTTCTCATTTAATGTCGTTACAAAAAATGTGATAAATCCTAAAATATAAAGAATATAAAAAAAATTTTATTGTATATTAGGAGTTCCCAATCAACATTTTATATCAATTAAGGGGAAAAAAATTTATGGACTATTATGAACTGTAGCTCCACAAGGAATTTCACCTTCATGTGAAAAAAAACTTAGAATAACCCAAAACCTAGAATGCCAATAAGGAAAAATAAAATTCTAATAAAATCTATCTAATAATTAATTATCATAACTCTAGGATGAGAATACTAATAATTGGATAATGTAATCATGAAAATAAAAGATTGAGGATGAGAAATGCTTGCCAAAAAGTCGAATTAAATTTCCCAAATAGCCAAACTCCCATCCATATTTTCCCTTCTCTCTCTCTCTTAGGTCTACAGAGATTACCTACTCCTGAACATTACATGCCCAGAAAGGACAACTTGCCTCCAGACCAAAACTCACAACTGTTGTCAATTTTTCCATAAAAGCTTTTCCTTCCGCACAGGATTTCCAACACCGATTCCGCCAGATGACTCTGCATGATTTTCCTAGTCTTGGAGTATACAAGAATATCATTGATAAATACCACCATTCATTGAGTACTGTGATTAGTCGATGAGTATCTGGTATACCAACAACTTAGGGAAATTCAATGCAAGACGCATTGCGACGTCATCAGTAAATGTTAGATGGAGCATTTGTCACTCGAACGGTCATCACCATGAAAATCATAGTGCACCGTTAACGATATCCCAAGTGCGGAATGCTGTCTTGGGTAGTTTCTTCCTTCCTCACCTTAACTGATGAAACATGACCTGAGATGTCAGCTCTATAGAAACACTCTAGCCTTTTCCGCAGCGGATCAAAAATTCATCAATCCTGGGAATGGGGTACTTATTTTGATAGTAACCTGATATCAACTCCCTGTACATCAATACCACATCCTTCGGCTACCATCGGGCTTTGGCACTAACACACTGTGCTCCACCAGGTGAAGTACTAATGCCTGATAAATTTACTTATCAAGATACTCCTGACTGCTTTCGCCAGATCTCTAAATCTGCTATCGGTCATCCGATAAGGATGGTTGAGCATAGCGTGCACCTCCTGAATAAGATCGATGACGAAGCTCTATATCATCTATCTTGGGGTAAACCCGGCAACTCATCAGGGAAACATTCAAGAAATTCCTTGATATTTCTGGGAATGGGCTATATCCTTCTACCTCTATCCAGGTTAATACTTCCATTCACGCCTGCTCGATACTCTGGCTGCTCCATCCACTTTGCTACGCTCAATTGAATTCACTCTGAGTGATCTGTATCGACACTACCACTTCTGCGTAACGGAGAATTGATCGTCGATGGCAAGTTGTTAAAGCCAATCCATCCCCAAAAATAACATTCAAACCCATTTAGTGTCAATCACCAATAAGTCCTGGTATTAGCTCCCTACCACAAATACCAGATGGTGCCACTTCTTACACTCTCTACATGACATTACACCCACTACCTTGTATGCGATATTCCAGCTTGCATCTAAATACGATCACATGGTATAGTATGTCTGTTGAGATGAACTGGGCAGATGATAAAACAGTGCCGATGCCCGGAATCAAATTAGGAGTAAACGCAGGCGACTGAATTAAACCAAAATGGTACCTGTGACTTACATCACCAGATGTGTCTGCCTGCATCTCAGCAGTAGTGTCAGGACCTGACCTATGTCTCTGCCTGCTGAGTTCGTCCTGACCATATTGCCCTGAGCGCCTCGCTGATCATGGAAACATTTGTTGCTTGAGTAGGCACAAGTGCGGCCTCGCTGTTGTACATCTTGTCCTAGGCCTGGCTGCTAGGCTACTATTGTGCCACCTTGAAGCTTCTCCTGAAACTCTTCTACTTAGGACAAGTGCGGCTAAGCTGATTCTGCGGCCCCACATATTTAGCACAACCGTTGCTTCCTGCTAGTCCCTTCGATCAAGCTGCCCCGGCTTCTTGCAATAATGGCCAAATCATGTTGTATGGTTTGTGGCACTTGGTTCGTCGAAAGTTCCTGTCTGCTAGCGCTTGGGCTGGTGTGCCTCCCCCCGTCATGAGGTTTGCTGCCGGTTAACTTCCGACGTTCGGTCCTGCAGGCGCTATTTGTCCTCTCGCTCACAGTAGTTCATGATCCCAATCAAATTGTTCACTTTTCTAGCCCTGCTTCTAAGACATCAGCCATAAGTCTCAACCCCTTCTGACTATAAATTATGTGTCTGAATCTCAAAATTTAGACCCTGCATGGGGAACCTTCTGTCCCTTATCCACCTCATTCGACACGCATCCCATGGCGGCAAATCTACTGAGCTTAGCAAAATCTGCTGCATACTCATCTACAGTATTGTGCCTCTGTCTAGCATTCAAACTGCCTTTGTATCTCCAAGACGAGCTGTCCTCCGGGAGAAAAAGGTCTCTAGAAAAACTCTCTCGGAATCATCTCTCCACGAAATTTGGCTTCAGGCAGCTTCCCCTCCTCTGCGTCCCCACAGCCGTCCTGCGCTACCATTAATGAGCTGCGCTGCTTATATAATATCATCGGTCTTCATCGGGTATTTCCTCGCTAGCCCCTTAGATAGGCCGGTCCTGGTTTGCAACACATTCTCAGAGCACTCATATCCGCTTCAGTCCCGGCAAAGTGTTGCGGTACTTTCCGAAATCTGACACATTGCCTCGGCTTGCAACACCCCAGTCTGTTGACATCCTCTGGGTGATTTTGAGCTACCAAGCTCCCTCAATCGCTTCTGCAAGATCAGCTGGATGACTTGGTGTCCCTAGGAAAACTTGGAGTAGGAGGTCGACGTTTTGGGCGCCATAAGTAAATCACCTGAATGAGATTGGTTAAGATTAATGATCTGAGAATCAGGATACTAGGAAACCAAAGGTCGTATTTTCTGAAAAAAGAAACTTATACTATACATGCCTTATTTGGTCAATTCTTAGTTTGTACTGTCGTATACAGGAACGAGTACAAACAAAATTTACTAAAATCTGCGGCTCTCGATACAATAAACCTTTTTTTTTTCTTTGTTCCCGTGAGCAAGCATTGAACTTGCTTGTTAAAAGAAAGAGAAAAAGTGACTAGGGGACATGGGGAGTGATTTGTGGAGGGAATTAGGGAGTGGGAGACAAGAGTGGGAGACAAGAGTGTTTTAGGGAGAGGTTTGGGGAGAGGGGACAAAGATGTAAGGTGCTTTGGAATCTAGTGAGGGAGTTACGGAGAAATAAAAAAAACACATAAGAAAGAGTGGGTTAGGAAAAAAGAAAATTAGGGGGAAAGGTTAGGGGTATTACATCTCACCCACCTTAAAAAGAAATTTCGTCCTCGAAATTAAATCCAAGCACAGGAGATAGACATTACCGATAATAAAGAGATGTGGATAACGCTGTCGAATATCATCCTCTCGTTCCCATGTAGCCTCGCCAGGTCCATGGTGTGCCCAGGATACCAATACTAGAGGGATGGTCCTATTCTTGAGGATCTTCTCCTGTCTGTCCAAAATCTTCATGGGTCGCTCCTCATAGGATAGGTTCGTCCCAACTTGAAGCTCTGCGATGTCTAGAACGTGGGCCTCATCTCGCACATATCGTCGAAGCTGTGATACGTGGAAGACATCATGCACTCCCTCCAATGATGGAGGCAAAGCTAGCCGGTATGCCACTTCTCCTACTCTCTCCAATATCTCAAAAGGACCAATGAAACGTGGACTAAGCTTCCCGCGGATTCCAAATCTGATAACTCCTCTGGTTGGAGATATCCTCAAGAAAACATGCTCTCCAACCTGAAACTGTAGAGGTCTCCTCTTAGCATTCGCCCAGCTCCTTTGCCTATCTTGAGCCGACCTAAGGCGCTCCCGTATTGTTTTTATCTTGTCTACTGTCTTTACTATCATCTCAGGACCTAGCAGACGCCGTTCTCCCAAGTCATCCCAACAGGCAGGAGATCTACACTTCCTTCCATATAATGCCTCATAAGGTGCCATTTGGATGCTGGCTTGATAACTGTTATTATAGGAAAACTCCACCAAGTGTAAGTGATCTTTCCATGGGCCCTTGAAATCCAGCATGCATGCCCGCAACATGTCCTCCAGTATCTGTATAGTCATCTCCGATTGTCCATCTGTCTGAGGGTGGTAAGCTGTACTGTAACGCAACCTAGTCCCAAGACACTGCTGCAAGCTCCTCCAAAAGTGCGATAAAAATCGTGTGTCTCTATCAGAAATAATGCTAACAGGTACCCCATGCAATCGTACTATTTCCCTCATGTATAGCTCTGCTAAACTCTCTGTCGTCTGTCCAACTCGAAATGGTATGAAGCGAGCTGACTTTGTGAGTCGGTCCACTACTACCCATACAGCATTATTTCCCTTCTGACTCCTCGGTAGAGCTGTGACAAAGTCCATTGTAACATGTTCCCACTTCCACTCAGGAATAGGAAGGGGCTGTAGTAACCCAGCTGTTCTCTGATGCTCAACCTTCACCTGCTGACATATTAGACATTTTGACACAAATCGGGTTATCTCCATCTTCATTCCCGGCCACCAGTAATGCTCTCTCAAGTCTCGATACATCTTTGTGCCTCCTGGATGAATAGAAAGTACTGAACTATGTGCCTCCTCTAACAGCTCTCTTCTAACATCACCCTTAGGCACACATAGCCTACCACAAAATCGCAAGGATCCATCCTCATGTATTTGTAGATCAGTTCTCTCCCCAGACTCCACTTGTTTCTTAAATTTTTGGTACCGAGCATCCTCAAACTGGGTAGCTTTGATCCGGTCCACCAGAGTTGATTGTAAATGTAAACTCATCAACTGTCTCCCTGCTCTAGGCAATAAAATCTCCAGATTCATCCTCCAGAACTCAGCTAGCAACTCCCGCTGTTTGGTAAGTCTCATCACCACAGGCTTCCTGCTCAAATGATCTGGCACCACATTAACTCGTCCTGGGTGATATTGTAAATCAAGATCATAATCTGCCATCAGCTCTAACCATCTCCGCTGCCTCATATTGAGCTCCTTCTGAGTGAAAATATACTTTAAACTTTTATGATCTGTGTATATCTCGACTCTCTGCCCTAACAGATAGTGCCGCCATAGCTTCAATGCAAAAATTACCGCCGCTAATTCCAAATCATGAATTGGGTAGTTCTTCTCATGTGTTTTCAGTTGTTTAGATGCATAAGCTACTACCTCCCCATGTTGCATCAGAACACAACCTAAGCCCAAGCCAGAAGCATCGGTGTGTACTACAAATCCTCCTGACTCATTCGGAATTGTCAAAACTGGTGCAGTCGTCAACTTGTTCTTCAACTCCTCAAATGCTGCATGACACTCATGAGTCCACACAAACTTTACCTCCTTCCGAGTCAGCTTAGTAAGTGGTCCTGAAATTTTGGCAAAATCCTTTATAAATTTCCTATAGTATCCAGCCATCCCCAAGAAACTTCGTACTTTTGTAACACATGTAGGCGGATCTAACCTCAACACCGCATCAACCTTCTTAGGGTCTACAGAGATACCTACTCCTGAAATTACATGCCCCAGAAAGGACACTTGCTCCAGCCAAAACTCACACTTGTTCAATTTTCCATAAAGCTTTTCCTTCCGCAGGATTTCCAACACCGTCCGCAGATGCTCTGCATGATTTTCCTTAGTCTTGGAGTATACAAGAATATCATCGATAAATACCACCACAAATTGGTCCAGATACTGGGAAAACACCTTGTTCATCAAGCTCATAAATGTAGATGGAGCATTTGTCACTCCGAACGGCATCACCAAAAACTCATAGTGCCCGTAACGTGTGCGGAATGCTGTCTTGGGTATGTCTTCCTTCCTCACCTTCAACTGATGATAACCTGACCTGAGATCCAGCTTAGAAAACACTCTAGCTTCTCCGAGCTGATCAAAAAGATCATCAATCCTGGGAATGGGGTACTTATTTTTGATAGTAACCTGATTCAACTCCCTGTAATCAATACACATCCTTCGGCTACCATCCGGCTTTGGCACTAACACCACTGGTGCTCCCCAAGGTGAAGTACTAAGCCTGATAAATTTCTTATCAAGATACTCCTGGACTTGCTTTCGCAGATCCTCTAAATCTGCTATCGGCATCCGATAAGGTGGTTTTGAGATAGGTGCAACCCCTGGAATAAGATCGATGACGAACTCTATATCTCTATCTGGGGGTAAACCCGGCAACTCATCAGGGAAAACATCAAGAAATTCCTTGATAATTTCTGGAATGGGCTTATCCTCTACCCTTCGGCTACCATCCGGCTTTGGCACTAACACCACTGGTGCTCCCCAAGGTGAAGTACTAAGCCTGATAAATTTCTTATCAAGATACTCCTGGACTTGCTTTCGCAGATCCTCTAAATCTGCTATCGGCATCCGATAAGGTGGTTTTGAGATAGGTGCAACCCCTGGAATAAGATCGATGACGAACTCTATATCTCTATCTGGGGGTAAACCCGGCAACTCATCAGGGAAAACATCAAGAAATTCCTTGATAATTTCTGGAATGGGCTTATCCTCTACCTCTATCCAGGTTAATACTCCATTCACGCCTGCTCGATACTCTGGCTGCTCCATCACTTTGCTACCGCTCATGAATTCAAACTCTGGGTGATCTGGTATCTTGAACACTACACTTCTGCGTCGGCAGTTGATCGTCGCATGGAAGTTGTAAAGCCAATCCATCCCCAAAATAACATCAAACCCATTAGTGTCAATCACCAATAAGTCTGTAATTAGCTCCCTACCACAAACTACCAGTGGGCACTTCTTACACTCTCTACATGACATTAACACCCCACTACCTGTATGGATATTCCAGCTTGCATCTAAACGATCACATGGTATAGTATGTCGTGAGATGAACTGGGCAGATATAAAACAGTGCGATGCCCCGGAATCAAATAGGGTAAACGCAGGGACTGAATAAACCAAAATGGTACCTGTGACTACATCACCAGATGTGTCTGCCTGCTCAGCAGTAAGTGTCAGGACCTGACCTTGTCTCTGCTGCTGAGTTCGCTGACCATATTGCCCTGAGCGCCTCTGCTGATTCTGGAACATTTGTTGCTGAGTAGGAAGTGCCGGCCTCCGCTGTTGTACATCTTGTCTAGCCTGGCCTGCTGGTACTATTGTTCCACCTGAAGCTTCTCCTGAAACTCTTCTACTAGGACAAGTGGTAAGCTGATGATCTGCCGCCCCACATATTAGGCACAACCCGTTAGCTTTCCTGCAGTCCTTCATCAAGTGCCCCGGCTTCTTGCAATAATGGCAAATCATGTTGGTTGGTTGTGGCACTGGTCTCGAAGTTCCTGTCTGCTAGCGCTTGGCTGGTGTCCCTCCCGTCTGAGGTTTCTGCTGGTTACTTCCGGACGTCGGTCCTGCAGGGCGCTTGTTTGTCCCTCTCCTCACAGAGTTCATGATCCCAATCAATTGTTCCACTTTTCTAGCTGCTTCTAAGACATCAGCATAAGTCTCAACCCCCTTCTGACTATAAATTTGTGTCTGGATCTCAAAATTTAGACCCTGCATGAACCTTTGTCCCTTATCCACCTCATTCGACACCATCCCAGGGGCAAATCTACTGAGCTTAGCAAATCCTGCTGCATACTCATCTACAGTACTGGTCCTCTGTCTTAGCATTACAAACTGCCTTTGTATCTCAAGACGAGCTGTCCTCGGGAAAAATGTCTCTAGAAAACTCTCTCGGAATATCTCCCACGAAATTGGCTTAGGCAGCTTCCCCTCCTCTGCGTCCCACCAGGTCCTGGCTACATTAATGAGCTGCAGCTGTATAATATCCACTCGGTCTTCATCGGGTATCCTCGCTGCCCTTAATAGGCGGTCCATGGTTTGCAACCACATCTCAGCCTCATATCCGCCTTCAGTCCCGGCAAAGTGTTGCGGGTTGAGCTTCCGAAAATCTGACACATTGCCCGGCCTTGCAACCCGTTGTTGCACATCCCTCTGGTGATTTTGAGCTACCAGCTCCCTAATCGCTTCTGCAAGATCAGTCTGATCGACTTGGTGTCCCTCAGGAACAACTGGAGTAGGGGGTCGACGTTTTGGGGCCATAGTGATCACCTGAAATGAGATTGGTTAAGATTATGACTTGAGAATCAGGATACTAGGAACCAAGGTCGTATTTCTGAAAAAGGAAGGACCTATACTATACATGCTCTATTTTGGTCAATTCTTAGTTTGTACTTGTATACAGGACGAGACAACAATTACTAAATCTGGGCTCTGATACCAATAAAACCCTGTCACGCCCCAGTTCCAAAAATCAAATAACTTGGAGCGTGACTTGGCCGGCAATGCAACCATACGGTCACATTCACGCCTCTGGATCATTCTGTATACAGATATTTTACCTAAAGAACCACTACATAGAGCATGTAACTAAGACAACAAGGGGAAAAATAGATAGATAATGAAATCTTTGATAAGACAGAGTTCTAATACAAGTCCACAACTATCCAAAGTAGGAAAGAGAAATAATACATCATAGTCTGAAACCCACAGATTATTACATGAAAAGTCTCATAACTACCTAAGACAAGTTGATTTGGGAACTGATAGAATAACGGTGATCACTGCCGCTGGACTTGATCCTCAAAATACTCTTGGTCCTGCGAAGAAAGGAAAGTCCCCGAGTCTAGGGCGAGCAAACCCCAGGGGAGTCAGAAAACTCCCAGCAAGCATGTAAAATGAGGAAGTTGTGCACAAAATGTAAATTAAATGTGACTAAAGAAAAACTACTTGTAGATATCCAAAAAAAATCTATCACCAAGCATATGCACACAAAATTCTAAATTTTATATGTTGTTTGAATTTTGAGGAGAATATTACCATGTATATAAATCGGCTTTCCCGTAATACGTCCCGGGAATACGGCGACAAGTATCGGCCATTGGCCTTATGATTTAAAATATCAGGTATGTACATGAACCACTTATATACACTTTATATTCTCCGTCCAAATTCCCCTTTATTAACCCCATATTTTCAGTTTAATTTAAGTGACTGTGCATGAAATGTTGTGTACTAACCACAGAGTTACCGTGGAACGACTTCTGTAAAAACTATGAAAATAACCGTGAACCAAGAACATGTCCAATCAAGAACAGGTGCACCGTCTAGTCGGTGCTATAATAATAATAGCCAAGGAAATCTCATATCAGGATATAGATATCGAGAGCATAGCCATGCTATGAAAGCACGCTTATAAATCATATTTTTAACAGGAGTCGTCTTCATGCACAGTCTCTCCTATTGGATAACAACTGGGTGATCAAGCATACCATCAGAAGATCCAAAAACATCCACAGAACAAACAATATCATCATTTATCTCAATACAAAAAAACTAACTAGCATAATTGTTTAGTGTCGAACAATAAACAATTTTAAAAGTTAACTTCATACAAATATGAAAACTAATTTTTAGTAAGCAAAAGAGACCCAAACGGGTCTAAAAATTGATATTGAAATCCTAACTGGGTCAACCAGGTTTGAAATTTAGGGTTTAGACCTGAATGGGCTTGGAAAATGATTATGGGTCCAAACTGGTTTTTTTTTTCTGGTTCAGAAGGGTTCTGGTCTGGTTCAGTCGAATCTGGTCTGGTTCAAACTGGGTTCTAGTCTAATCCAAATTGGGTTTGGGTCTGGTTTAATACTTAATCCGAACCGGTCAATGTTGGGTTCGGGTCTGATTCAATACTTAGTCTGAACCGGTCTAGGTTGGGTTCGGGTCTGGTTCAAGTCCAAACCGACCCAAAATATAAAATTTTGAGAAAATTTAAGGTGCTGGGATTCGAACTCTAGACCATTGTGTTATTTTCAAAAGTAACTAACCACTACAACTATACATATTTCATATCAAAGATAATACAGATAATAATTTAAAAGTCAGTTTCTACATTTATTTAAAAGTGTAGCTTATAGGATTCGAACCCAAGACCAAGGGTTTAGAAACCAAGTCATGTGACCACTAGGCTAACCACACATATGTGATAACAAATGCTGCAGTAAACAAATTAAACTATTTCGTTACAACAAAAAAAAAATTCTAAACAAAAATTAGAAATCTTCAAAATTACTTATTTATTATTATTATTATTTATATAACTATACTGACCGAAAAAGATAATTTCGGAAAAATAAAATTTATTAGTTTATTAGGTAAATGTTTTTGTAGAAACATTTTTACATGAAAAAGAGGTGATTTTCTCATTTAATGTCGTTACAAAAAATGTGATAAATCCTAAAATATAAAGAATATAAAAAAAATTTATTTTCTCATTTAATGTCGTTACAAAAAATGTGATAAATCCTAAAATATAAAGAATATAAAAAAAATTTATTGTATATTAGGATTTCCCAATCAACATTTTATATCAATTAAGGGGAAAAAAAATTATGGACTATTATGAACTGTAACTCCACAAGGAATTTCACCTTCATGTGAAAAAAAACTTAGAATAACCCAAAACCTGGAATGCCAATAAGGAAAAATAAAATTCTAATAAAATCTATCTAATAATTAATTATCATAACTCTAGGATGAGAATACTAATAATTGGATAATGTAATGATGAAAATAAAAGATTGAGGATGAGAAATGCTTGCCAAAAAGTCGAATTAAATTTCCCAAATAGCCAAAAGAATAATTGGTTTTTTTTTTCTTTGTTCCCGTGAGCAAGCATTGAACTTGCTTGTTAAAAGAAAGAGAAAAAGTGACTAGGGGACATGGGGAGTGATTTGTGGAGGGAATTAGGGAGTGGGAGACAAGAGTGGGAGACAAGAGTGTTTTAGGGAGAGGTTTGGGGAGAGGGGACAAAGATGTAAGGTGCTTTGGAATCTAGTGAGGGAGTTACGGAGAAAAAAAAAACACATAAGAAAGAGTGGGTTAGGAAAAAAGAAAATTAGGGGGAAAGGTTAGGGGTATTACATATACATACGTAATATATCACAATACGATTTTCACATCATATAGTATTCACGCATATACTTTAAGCAAAAATAACTGTCATAAAAAAAGTTCTTAAAATTTTGAAATATACGCATATACCATCCTCACTCATACTAGGAAATCCTTAGCAGACTCTATACATGAATCCTAAGAAACTCTAACCTAGATCCACGACTTGACATATGATGATCCTAAGGATACTAGAACTAGAGCTCTGATACCAACTGTAACGCCTCTGGGTTCACACAAGGCTACAGTCCGAGGTGAAACTAGGAATATCAAACCTGCCATGCACCACACCGTGCAATAACATGTTTCACCATCACAATTACTATCTCTCTAGCGTCAATCAGCTCGTGTGCGTCGGTCAACACGTGCTTGTCAATCAGCTCGAGCATGTCCGTCAACACGCGCGCGTCGATCAGTTCGTGCGCTTCGGTCAACACGCGCGCGTCAACCAACACGCGCGCGTCAACCAACGCGCGCACATCAACCAACGCGCGTTCGACGGTCAGTCACGCAATGAAGCTTGGGAAGAAGACAAAAGTAAAATTCGGCACCGCTATTCATAATACCCAAGGTATATTGGACTACATTCACACAGATGTTTGGGGCCATTCCAAGCACACATCACTTGGTGGGGCTAACTATTTTGTTACTTTCATTGATGACTATTCCAGGAGGAATTGGGTATACCCGATGAAGTATAAACATCAGGTCCTGGATATTTTTATGGAGTGGAAGAAGAAAGTGGAGCTGCAGCGTGACGCCCCTGGGTTCACACAAGGCTGCAGTCAGAGGTGAAACCAGGAATGTCAAACCTGTCATGCGCCATACCGTGTAATAACATCTTTCACCATCACAATTACTATATCTCTAGTGGAATCAACAACAGGTGTAGGTGCAAAGCAAGTAAAAGATTTTGTAAAAAATACATGATGAAATGATAGATCTCGGATTAATAAATCTCATCAACCAAATAAGCTGGAATACATAGTCAATGTCTGAAATGAATAATAACAGTCTGGAGATCTCAACATGTCTCAAAATACAAAACATCTGATACATGAAATAAGGCACACAGCCTTTACAACTCTAGAATATAAATCTCTCAAGTCTAAAAATGTCTCGAGTGGAGTACAAAAAATGAAATACATCTAATAAGAGGATAGACGGCCGCTAATAAAAATCGCCCTCAACCTGCGACTCTCCGGGCTCCGGGCTCGTTACCTGAAAGGGGGAGGAACAACGAGCGTCAAAGCGCTAGCGAGCAACATCACCACCAACCCCAAGGGATAGGGCTCATTGTATATGAAAATACAGTTAATACATAAAAATATAAAAATTATTTATACTAACCATAGTGGGTTTTAGTACTTAGGAAATTACAACACGAGCATAGGTACATTGAGCGAAATAATCCAAATAAGAAACACTCATGTATATACCTTGTATCTCAAATTGCAAATCCCTAAATACTAAACCCGAGGTTTAACACAAGAAACAATAAAGAAAAGAATACAAACCCATCTCTACCGATACAATTTAAACATGTCAAAGCTACAATAAATATCATGTCCAGCCTAGGTAGCTATCATGTCTCAGCCTCATATAATATGTCGTGTTCCAAACTCGGTTAAGAAACATACTCAAGGTTTAGCAATTATCTAACATAAGACTGTAATGGATTATTGTCCAACACGAGGACTTTAATGGATTATAGTCCAACATGAGGACTTTAATGGATTATAGTCCAACACGAGGATTTTAATGGATTATAGTCCAACACGAGGACTGTGTATATGAACCATGGAATACTAATAGTAAAGGTATACACATTCTACTCTTGTACATGCCTCGCTGTACAGATCTACGCTTGTGTCAGAAAAGTCATCTTACATGTGTAGATGAAATCATAAATACTACAATTTAATACCCGATAAACAAGACAACTTCTCATGTTCAAAAATAATAAACAGAACCATCAATTATATATGAACACTATATGAAAGTATAAGCACAGTAGGTGATCAAGCAGAAACACAAACGAAATAGGAAAAACTTCGATGAGTTGACTCATAATCAGCTATGAGTCAACTCATGACTCATGGGTCGACTCATAAACTAATGAGTCGACTCAGCAGACACTTATGAATAACAGGAATTGACTTCGTGAGTCGACTCATGACAGTCATAGGTCGACTCAACCTGATGAGTCGACTCATGATGAGTCATGAGTCGACTCACGAGCTAAAAACTGGTTATTTCACAACTACAGCTCGTCATCTCGTTCCATACTTCCACTACACTGATTTACACCTCCATAACTATCAATTCTAAACTATGAGACAATGAAAAAGAATTCATATCTAGCATGAGAAACGAACACTTTCATGTTAGATCTAACATTTAACCCCTAAACATGAAAGAGGGCATTTAAACAAATAAAACTCATATTTTCATTTCTTTAAATAAATTTCCAGATCTGGGTTTTCATTAAAAACTCGTTGGTGGGGATTTAAAAATCTAAAACACATGCTTTCTAGCATTTACACTAATAAGAACATTGATTTATACTTGAAAATAAGTCTTAGGCTCAATAAAACTCATAAAAAACGTTTATAAACTGTTAAAAATATGGGAGAATGATTTGGCGAGATGTTACTCGCCTTAGATGTGTTGAATAACGATTCCCCTCGCTGTAAACCACAAGGAGCTGCTGAAATCCCCCAAAAATCTCCTAAAAACATCCAAAAACGAACTAGGGTTTTGAGGGGGAGAGGAGGCTAGGGTTTCTCTGGGGAGAACTGATGAAAAGAGGTGTTTTCAGGTGGAGGAGAATATATATGAACAGTTAAAACCCGACCCGAAACCCAAACAAACCCGATCCATAAAAACCAGAAAACCATTGATAAGTCGACTCATGACTGTCATGAGTCGACTCATGACTCATGGGTCGACTCATAAGATAATGAGTCGACTCAGCAGAGACTTTTGACAATGTGAGTTGATATCATGAGTCGACTCATGACAGTCATGGGTCGACTCAACCTGATGAGTCGACTCATGATGAGTTATGGGTTGACTCATGAGCTAAAAACTGGGTTCTTCGACTTTGCTGCACATGATTTGCAAATTTGCAAACTCAACCTCATAACTGATGCATAAATACATTCTCATAAGCTCAAAACGCTAGTTTTCATGCACAACCATGTTATAAAGGTATTTATCATAAATAAATATTATTTTTCACTAATAATCACATATATAAATTATCAAAATCTACGGGGTCTTACATACTGACAGGTAGAAAGGTGAAGACTCTACGTTCAGATAATGGTGGAGAGTATAATAGTGATCCGTTTTTGCAGTTTTACTGGGATCACGATATTAGATAACACTTCACAGTTAGAGAGACACCGCAACAGAACGCGGTGGCAAAGAGATTGAACCGTACCTTGCTGGAGAAGGTGCAATGTATGATGACGCAGAGTGGATTGCCTAGATCCTTTTGGGCCGAAGCGTTGGTTTATGCGAGTCACCTCGTGAATAGGTTCCCGGGCACTGCAATACAGTGGAAGACTTCGTTGGAGCGTTGGTCTGGTTCGGTAGCTAGTGACTATGAATCGCTTCGGATATTTGGGTGTCCAGCTTATTACCATGTCAATAATGGTAAATTGAATCTGAGGGCGAGGAAAGGAGTCTTTGTAGGATTTAGAGATGGAGTTAAAGGCTTCAAGTTATGGGATCCACAGGACAAGAAGATAGTATGTCATATTTGACGAGGTATACATGATGAAGCCTTAAGTTCCTCAGTAGTTGGAGGAAGACTAGATTCAGGAGATATCACAACAGGTAGAGAATGATGTGACTCCACTCACTCCAGAGAGCATTGTATCCATCGAGGCTCCTACAGAGGTGACACTGAAAGGAGATGAGATGACAGCCGGGCATTTAGAGGATACAGTGGATGTTCGGACTCAGGAATAGGGTCATGTTCAGGAGTCCATTGCAGCTAATAGACCAAGAATAAATATTCGTCAGCCAGTTAGATATGACGATGTCATGGTTGCATATGCTTTATCAGCAGAGTCGTTGATGATTTGGTTCCTTTTACATCCAAGAAAGCAGAGTCAAGCTCTGATTCGAATAGGTGGAGGGAAGCCATGGAGGAAGAGATGCAGTCTCTTCATAAGAACGACACTTGGAAACTTGCAAAGCTACCGAAGGGTAAGAAGGTTATTGGATACAAGTGGGTGTATGCAAAGAAAGAGGGATCGTCTATTGGGGAAATTAGATTCAAAGCCAGATTGGTTGCCAAGGGATATGCACAACTAGAGGGCATTGATTACAACAAGGTATTTTTACCTGTTGTGAAGCATTCGTCGATTCGTATTTTATTAGCATTGGTGGCATAACTGGATTTGGATTTGCTCCAGATGGATGTGAACACAGCCTTTCTACATGGAGATTTAGAAGAGGAGGTCACATGACACAACCTATGGGGTTCAAAGCTGCAGGAAAGGAAGAATTGATATGCAAGCTGAAGAAGTCTCTTTACGGATTGAAGCAATCGCCGCGACAATGGTACAAGAGATTCGACGGCTTTATGATTGGCCGAGGGTACACGAGGAGCCCATATGACCCGTGTGTTTACATTCACAAGCTACAGAATGATGAGCACATATATTTGCTTTTATATGTTGACGATATGCTTATTGCTTCCAGGAATTCTTCGGCTATTCGAAAGCTGAAAGAGGATCTATCATCCGAGTTTGAGATGAAGGATCTTGGAGAGGCAAAGAAGATATTGGGTATGGAGATTGAGAGAGACGGGGTGAAGGGGAGGTTGAAGTTGACACAGAGGAGTTACTTGCAGAAGATGCTGAAGAAATTCAGTTATGATGGTAATGCCAAGGCGGTGAGTACTCCATTAGCTCCCCACTTTAAGCTATCAGCTAATATGTCACCTGTTTCAGTTGAGAACCGGGAATACATGTCCAAAGTTCCATATGCCAATGCTGTGGGTAGCTTGATGTATGCGATGGTGTGTACAAGGCCAGATTTATCATAGACCGTGAGCATGGTATCTAGGTACATGCACAACCCAGGGAAGGGTCATTGGGAGGCTGTGAAGTGGATTCTACGGTATATTAAAGGTACCGTGGATGTTGGTTTGGTGTTCGAGAAGAATGGGAAGAATGGGCATGATTGTATTGGTTACGTGGATTCTGATTATGCGGGGGATCTGGACAAGCGCCGGTCTACTAGCGGATATGTGTTTACACTAGTAGGAGCACCGGTGTGTTGGAGATGCACACTTCAGTCTACAATGGCTCTCTCCACTACGGAGGCAGAGTATATGACGTTGACTGAAGCTGTGAAGGAGGCTTTATGGTTGCAGGGATTATTAGAGAACTTGGGGATTGCACAGGAGACCCTTCGGGTATATTGTGATAGCATGTCAGCTATCTATTTGGTGAAGAACTAGGTTTATCATGTGCGCACGAAGCACATAGATGTCAGATTCCATTTTGTTCGTGACGTTTTGGATGAAGGAGATGTCATATTAGAGAAGATCCACACGAAGGACAACCCTACAGATATGTTGACCAAAGTTGTTTCAGGTGTTAAGTTTGATCATTGTTTGGAACTTTTGAACATTCTTCGGTGTTGAGGCCTTTGGAGGCCATTTGGGTGAACTACGTTCGGCCTGATTCCTTGGGCAAGAGGATACATAGGCAGTCTTTATGATGCAGCCGGGTTGGATTTTGATGGGGGTGAGATCGATTTAGTGAGTAGATACCGATATTTGGAGAGTGTTCGCATTCTCGTTTGGGTCTCGATTTGTTGTGGAGTGAGTTCGTTGTCGTGAATTATTTTACTTCGTACTGGACATAACAAGTGAGGCATTTGTTTTGGTTGGTGTCAGCTCGGTTTTGAGAAAACTTCGCCGATGTGGAGAATTGTGAATGTGGGGGCCACGGTCATCACATGCATGAAGCCATCACGTGAATGAGGATCATGTGAATGAAGCCAGCGGATAAAAGAATGCAAGCCCAGCGGATAAATCACAAGCCCACCCTATTACCCGATTTGTTCCTATAAATAACTAGTTTTCTCTAGGTTTTCGTGTTGCAGAGGATTTGTTTTGTGATTTTGCGGCTGATTCCAAAATCAATCAAGGGGTTGTGGCTGAGTGCAAGAAGAAAAGTTAGAGAGCAGACAGAGATTGAAAAGTAGCTGATTTGTGTGCGACTACAGAGAAAAAGTTCTGACGGCTGTGTCTTTCTTTGAGAGAATATTTTGTGTGAGGGATCTGAGAGTTTATGTGAGGGCTTAGATTGAGTGATTGTAAACCCTAGTTGTATCTCTCCCTCTAATAGTAGATCTCCCCCCTCCTTGCCCCGTGAACGTAGGCTATTTGCCGAACCACGTAAAAGTTGTGTTCTTGCCGTGATTTGTAATAGCTTGTAGGATCCCTCGATAGGTCAGTCCTAGAACTGATGAGAGGAAGAGCCGATATCTCACTTTATTGAGATATCCGCTTCAGATTCTTGTTTCCTTGGTGAGACAGGAATTCTTACGATCTAATCTCTTGTTGTGCACCTTACGCACCAGAGGTGCTGCCGAAATTTTCGCTGCGCACAACACTAACATGGCAGGTGACTTTTAAAGATGCTTTCACAATTGATTTTGACTCGTTTTGTGGATGAACTCGGCCAAATTTAGCTGAATAGGTTGGCATTATCATTTACTAGGTAAAACCGAAGTAATGCTTCTTAGGAGAATCTTCACAAAATAAAATCTACAAATGAAATTTACAATGGTGTATCCCCTTTTTTGTATTTTTTTGATATAGACGTATGGAATAAGCTTAAGAGATTCAATACATTGCAATATTTGCATAACTTGCAGGCTATCCATTTTTCATGTTTTTGAGTACCCCTATACATAAACTTCTATGAAATTTTCCTTTATGAGAACTTCTCCTTTGTCATGTTTTGCACTCTTCAGCCTTATTTTTCAGTGTCAACAGATAACTTGGATCTTTCTCTTTTCTTTTGTGTAGTCTGAGGACAACCTTGTGTGTCCGTTTCAAGATTGAAGTTGTAGCATGTGGGGTGATATATGCTGCAGCACGTAGGTCAGGATCAGTATCCATGGATACTATAAAGAGGAAGCAATAGTTCACAATTTAAATCCTGTACTTAGATGGAGAATCAGGTTCACTAATTCTTAGACTGTATATACTGCAACGTTGCGTCACTAGTACAAAACAGGATAGCCCAAACGGTTGGAACCATTTGGGAAAACCCCCTCCCAAACGGTTACAACCGTTTGGGCGAGGAAAAAATCCGTTTGGGCTAAAGCCGTTGGGGATGAGTTTTCCCCAACGGTCGCCCAAACAGTTGTAACCCTTTGGAATGTAAAAACTGTCCAAACGGTTGAAACCGTTTGTACAGATTTTTGTCCAAACGGTTGAAACCGTTTGGACAAAAATCTATCCAAACGGTTTTAACCGTTTGGACAAAATCTGTCCAAACAATTCAAACCGTTTGGCCTTTTGATTTTTAATATTTTTTTAATTTTGGCTGTTTTATTTATCTACCTGCTTATATTTAATATACACATCTCACACAATGATGTAACGCCCCGTCCTGGAAATCCGGAGTCGGTACGCTATTAGATCTGATGGACTGGCCTCACTAATCACCACATGTCTTTTCAGCACGATTTGTCCTCACTCACGCGCTCCATTGAAAACTTCCCAGGAGGTCACCCATCCTAGAATTTCTCCAGGCCAAGCACGCTTAACTTTGGAGTTTCTAAGAGTTAGGTTCTCGAAAAGAAGATGCATCTTTGTGGTATAAGTATTCCAATCAAATCTATCAATACTAATCACATCACCCTTTCAAGGGTTGGGGTATTACAAACTCCCCTACTTAAACTCACAACGTCCTCGTTGTGCCAAATCATATCATCCAAGACCGTACCATCTGTGTGAGAATCTAGAGGTGGCTCCTACGGCCTCAAGAGGTGGCTCCCGTCCTCTCGACGTAGCACTTTGCGCCGCATAGCACTTAGCTCTCACAATTCCGGTTGGCTTGGCTCTGATACCATTTGTAAAGCCCCGTCCCGGAAACCCGGAGTCGGTATGCTATTAGCTCTGATGGACTGGCCTCACAAATCACCACATGTCTTTTCCGCACGATTTGTCCTCACTCACGCGCTCCCTGAAAAACTTCCCAGGAGGTCACCCATCCTAGAATTTCTCCAGGCCAAGCATGCTTAACTTTGGAGTTTCTAAGAGTTAGGTTCCCGAAAAGAAGATGCATCTTGGTGGTATGAGTATTCCAATCAAATCTATCAATACTAATCACATCACCCTTTCAAGGGTTGGGTATTACAAAACTGTAACGCCCCGCCCCGGAATCCCGGAGTCAGTACGCTACTAGATCTGATGGACTGGCCTCACAAACCATCACATGTCTTTTCAGCACGTTTTGTCCTCACTCACGCGCTCCCTGGAAAACTTCCTAGGGGGTCACCCATCCTAGAATTTCTCCAGGCCAAGCATGCTTAAATTTAGAGTTTCTAAGAGTTGGGTTCCCGAAAAGAAGATGCATCTTGGTGGTATGAGTATTCCAATCAAATCTATCAATACTAATAACATCACCCTCTCAAGGGTTGGGGTATTACATACTCCCCCACTTAAACTCACAACGTCCTCGTTGTGCCAAACCATATCATCCAAGACCGTACTATCCGTGTGAGATTCTAGAGGTGGCTCCTACGGCCTCAAGAGGTGGCTCCCGTCCTCTCGACGTAGGACTTTGCGTCGCATAGCACTTAGCTCTCACAATTCCGGTTGGCTTGGCTCTGATACCATTTGTAACGCGCCGCCCCGGAATCCCGAAGTCAGTACGCTACTAGATCTGATGGACTGGCCTCACAAACCATCACATATCTTTTCAACACGTTTTGTCCTCACTCACGCGCTCCCTGGAAAACTTCCCAGGGGGTCACCCATCCTAGAATTTCTCCAGGCCAAGCACGCTTAAATTTGGAGTTTCTAAGAGTTGGGTTCCCGAAAAGAAGATGCATCTTGATGGTATGAGTATTCCAATCAAATCTATCAATACTAATCACATCACCCTCTCAAGGGTTGGGGTATTACAAATGATTTCTCAATATCTCACAATGAAATCGAAAACATATACATACACAAAAATGTCTCAAACAATATCCAATATTATTTATACATACACAATGATTACTTAATATATGATATTAGACAAAACATATACATACATAATGATCACTCAATATCTCTATCTGTTGAGTAATTTCAAAAGAGAGGTATCATATAATTTCATGCAAACCAACAATCTCGATGATGATCAAATCACTGACAACATCATTGGTGTCCTCTTTGCTGCTCGTGACACCAGCGCAAGTGTTCTAACATGGATTGTCAAGTTCCTCAGCGAAAACCACACCATCCTCCAAGCAGTAACATCATGTTGTCTTAGCCTTCTTCATTTGTCAGGCTATCTGATACCAAAAGGATGGAAGGCCCTGCCATTGTTTAGAAATATTCATCACAGTGAAGAATACTTCCATCACCCTGACAAGTTTGATCCTTCAAGATTTGATGTAAGAATTGTGAATGCTTCGAACGTCCCCTGATCTGTACAAACCTGTTCCATTGATTTGATCCCCTTCTTTTCTTTCAGGTTGCTCCAAAGCCTAACACTTTCCTGCTGTTCGGGAGTGGGACCTACTCATGCCCTGGGAATGAGCTAGCAAAGCTGGAGATGCTTGTTCTCCTCCATCACCTGACAACAAAATACAGGTCCCAGGCACTAACCAACTACTGCATCATTTTAAGTTTCACTTTGTTTCAGTTAATTGCTTCCGCAACTTATGGATGGCATTCTTTATCCTTTTTGTCTCTGATGATGTGTTGTCAACACTTTCAGATGGACAGTATCAGGTCCTGGAAGAGAAATTCAGTTCTCGCCTTTTGCGCTACCTTGGGATGGATTGCCCGTCACATTCACCTGAAGACATGACTACCATTTGCAGAAGTCATTGAACAATGTCATAAAAGAAAACATAAAAATATAATCATGTTGGCAACAAGCTGAGGTGATGTGTTGCCTGCAATAATCAAAGAATTTCACAGAACGAAAATTTTCGACATGAATACGTTTCATTTTCGCTGAACCGTGAGGCTGAAGTTGATTTTTTTACTTTATAATCCAAGGAAAACAAAAAAATGGGAAGAATGATTTAAAAATTGCTAGAATAAACATACATGTATATTGTTGCACGTTCCCAGGATTGCCAATATAAGCCTGTGTGTTTCCTGCAAAATTAATGAAATTTTACAAAATGAACACAAATGAAGAACTGAATTTCCTATAGAGTAATCAAGGCACATAGGATTTGTGAGGGTCCTTTGAACACAGCAGTGTAAACATAAACTCCAAGCTGACATTGAATTAAAACTGAATTCCCTTCAGAATCCAAGCAAATCAAGGGGGAAAATAGAAAGAATAACAAAAAATTGTTGAAAGTTACCATACATGGGTTATTTTGAATATTGTTTCGGTTGCTACATGGAATACCTGAAAATGAGGAACTTAAGGTGTAAAATGCAGTTAATTGAACATGATTCAAGCTTGATAATGAGATAAATATTGTAATTAATGTATAATACAATTAATTTTCCTCTCTAGAATATGGAAATTCACAAAAATAGAAAGAAGATATCCAAGAGTAGCATGCATGCTATAATGTGATAAAAGATATGACAAGATCTGCACACCTCTATGCCTTGCTCCATGTGCCATTCTGGGGTTTGCCTTACCCCACCAGAACCGACACATAAATGAAATCCCTGAAACATCAGTTAAAAATGATTAAGAATAAGGGAAAAGATCCATAAGACATTGATTGATTAACCCCTTTCATGAAACAAAATAGAAAGTGCATACTCATCACTTAAAGCAAAAACTATAGCTTGAACATTCCAAATTACCTACATGGGGTTTCTTTGAAAATTTCCTTTCTTACTTCACTATTGGCAGTCTCCCCATATGATTTAGAATTCAGGATATCTCATAACCAAACATGAAACTTCTCCTATCAGCCATATCAACTTAAGAACTTTGGTAAGTACAAAGTAGAACATGTGTGCTTTATATTTTCAATGTTACTTAACACTAATTTCAAATCAGTATGCAACCAAGACAGATGATCAAAGAATGACAGCCATTCACAAATAAAATTCAGAAATGAAACATTGAGGATGCTACTTTCCCTTTCGCAAAAAATAGAGAAAGGCATTGAGAAATTCATCGGATCCTAGTTCGGGACAGAAGTAACTATGAGATGTGTATAACACGCATTTGCAATACTACTCTAACAGTCTAACTTCATCAAATTGACCAGCCACCCGATCATACACAAAGTCAAATCTGCAAACACTTCACATAGCAAAAAAAGTAATAAAAATTAACCAGCCTTACCGGTAGACGTGCAGGTTTCTTATCTGGAGGAAACAAATAGCCTTTCTTTAGCGCTGGTCTCTTATATGGTGCAATAGGCTGCAAAGGTATCACGAGCTTAAAATACTCAAAACAAACAAATGCAATTGTATGACCATGTAAGCGCCAATTTTACTCTCACTTAACCTGTTACAAAAACTAAGTAAATAAAATAAAAGCCAAAAATAAAGAATATAAAATTGACGCTTAAATGGTCATACAATTGCATGCTACAAAGATAACTTCCTTGGTGCCTTACATAAGTAACTGCAATCAAGACATTGTAAATTTAAATCGCCACAGAGCACAGTGGACTGAAGCATGAACTACGGCACAAAATATGGTCTACAGATAATAGGCATGATGGTGGAATTTGTATAACAAAGGGAAAAGAGAAGGGGGGGGGGGGAAAGGGGAAAACTAAGTAACTTAACCAGCAATATCAATCATATCATCCACCATTATAGCAACTTTTTCTTTGACGTCCCCTATCAGATTCATAACCTGCAAATACAACAGATATATAAGCTTTTGAGTAGATTAATGTGAACATGGCTGGAGTATCTCCTAAAACGATCATTAAGTATACACTGTTGCGCGCAGCGAAAATTTCGGCAGTACTTCGGTAGCACAACAAGAGAGTCAGGTCGCAATAAGAATTCTTGTTTTTCAAAGGGAACAAGAATCTGAAGCCTAATATCCCATCAAAGTGGGATATTAGCTCTTCCTCTCGTCAGCTCTAGGACTGCGTGTCGAGGGAACCTAAAAAGCTATTACAAATCACACAAATAGTAGTACAACCAATTTTTACGTAGTTCGGCAAATTGCCTACGTCCACGGGGCAAGGAGGGGGAGATCTACTAATAGAGGGAGAGAATACAACTAGGGTTTACAATCACTCACAACTAAAACCCTCAAACAAACTCTCAGATCCCTCACAATATCTCTCTACAAAAGCACAAAAGTATACACACAAAAACTCCTCTTGAATTCTGTGTTCTTCTTCTGCAGCAGCCGCCACAAAATTTTCTTCTGCTTTTTGCTTTTGTTCCGCAGCCGTAGGTCCTTTTTTCGCAAAAGATTCCCCTCTGCCTGCTACCCTAAAAATCAAAGTTGATGATATATATATGAGCTATCGGGTGGGCCTTGGGTTTCCGCGTGGGCTTGGGTTTTGTCCGCTGCGATTTTTGTCCGCTGGCTCTTCATTCACACGGCTTCATCACACGAGTATTGTTCAGCTCGTGGTCCCCACCTGCATAATTCTCCACCTCGGTGAAGTTTTTTCAAAACTGAGCCGACACCAAAGCATCCAAATATCCCACTTGTTATGTCCAGTACGAACTCAATCCACAATAAGTCGAGAACCCGAACGAGAGTCCAAACAATCTCACCCCATCAACTAATCCAAACCGGTTGCATCTGAAAGACTGCCTATGTATCCTCTTGCCCAAGGAATCAACCCGAACGTAGTTCACCAAAATGGCCGCCAACGGCCTCAACAATCATGAATGTGTAACAAGTTTCAACAATGACCAAACTTGTTGCTCGGAACCACCTTAGTGAGCATATCCGCCGGATTATCCTTCGTGTGGACCTTCACAATCTCCACATCGCCATCTTCAAGAACATTCCGAACGAAGTGATAACGAACGTCAATGTACTTCGTTCGCGCATAAAAAACCTGATTCTTCGCCAAATAGATAGCACTCATGCTATCATAATGAATAGTGACGGACCTCTGCGATATACCAAGTTCCTCCAAAAGTCCTCGAAGCCAAATAGCCTCCTTCACAGCCTCCGTAACTGCCATATACTCTGCCTCCATCGTAGACAAAGCTACCGTCGACTGTAAGGTGCATCTCCAACACACCGGCGCACGGGTCAAAGTGAACACATACCCTGTCGTAGACCGGCGCTTATCCAAAACCCCGGCATAATCCGAATCAACATAGCCAATGCATAGCTGCCCACTTGTAGTGTCCCACTCATAAGCTAAACCAATATTGAGCGTACCTCGAATGTACCTCAAAATCTATTTCACGGCTTCCCAATGACCCACTCCTGGATCGTGCATGTATCTTGATACCATGCTTACCGCCTGTGATAAATCTGGCCTCGTACATACCATCGCGTACATCAAGCTCCCAACCGCACTCGCATATAGAATCTTCGACATCAACTCTCTATCTTCAACTGACTTCGGTAAAAGACCAGCTGAAAGCTTCAAATGGGCTCCCAATGGTACACTAACTGGCTTCGTATCCATGCTAACATGGAATCGCTGTAGAACCTTCTTCAAATAAGCCACCCGTGTCAAACAAATTATGCCATTCTTCTTGTCTCTGTCGATCTCCATTCCCAAAATACGTTTGGCCTCACCCAAGTCCTTCATCTCAAACTCATTTGAAAGTTGAACTTTCAACTCATCTATAGCCGACCTGGAAATAGAGGCAACCAACATGTCATCGACATAGAGTAATAAATAAATGTATGCACCTCCTTTCAACTTACGAAAATATACGCAAGGATCAAACTGGCTCCGAGTGTACGAATGACCAAGCATAAAACCATCAAATCGTCTATATCACTGTCGAGGAGACTGCTTCAAACCGTATAGCGATTTCTTTAATCTGCAAACTAACTTATCTTTCCCTGCAGCTCGGAATCCCAATGGCTGAGTCATATATATTTCTTCATCAAGATCACCATGAAGAAATGCTGTCTTCACATCCAACTGATCTAACTCCAAACCATACTGTGCCACTAAAGCTAGCAAAATCCGAATCGAAGAATGCTTCACCACCGGAGAGAAAACCTCATTATAATCTATTCCTTCCTCCTGTGCATAGCCCTTCGCAACCAACCTAGCCTTGAATCTCAACGGAGTGCCTTCAATGCCCTCCTTCTTCGTGTATACCCACTTGCAACCAATTGCCTTCCGTCCCTTTGGAAGCTCAACAAGCTCCCATGTATCGTTCTTATGAAGAGATTCCATCTCCTCTTGCATAGCCACCTGCCACGAATCAACCTCTGAACTCTGCTCGGCCTCTCTGAATGTAGTAGGCACTAACTCATCGATACTCTCTACCGGAAGTGCATACGCAACTGTGTCGGTATACCATGCTGGCATCTGTATGTTTCTCCTCTGTCTCCGAACCGCAATAGAATCCTGATCTTGAACCGTCGGTTCTTGATCCTGCACATTTGTACTCATATCCTCCGTGTCACCGTCGTGCTCGCCTAGCGTCACCTCAGTCGGCACCTGCATGGATACTGTACCATCTGGACAATGTGGAGCTGCATCGATCTCCACCACCTGCGATATCTCCTCCGTCGGGTCGCTCTCCACCTGATGAGAGCTGGGAAGCTTCAAGATAGAAGCTTCATCAAACGTGACGTCCCTACTCAGCACAATCTTCTTATCAACTGGATCCCAAAGCTTGTATCCCTTGACACCACGCTTGAATCCTACAAATATGGCCTTCCTAGCTCGAGGTTCTAATTTATCAGTTCTAACATGATAATATGCAGGGCACCCAAATACCTTGAGCTGGTCATAGTCATGTGCTGGCTTTCCCGACCACATCTCCATAGGGGAATTCCCCTCAATCGCAGATGAAGGCAGCCTATTAATAAGGTGGCTCGCATATGTAAGTGCCTCAGCCCAAAAGATATTTTCCAAACCACTCTGCGACAATAAGCATCAGATCTTCTTCAGTAAAGACCGATTCAACCTCTCTGCCACCCCATTTTGCTGTGGTGTATGACTAACTGTGAAGTGTCTCTCTATGCCCTCGTCTCGACATAGCTGCTGAAAGGGGTCAGAAGTATACTCACCACCGTTATCGGATCACAACGTCTTGATCTTTCTCCCAGTCTGCAGTTCCAATCTCTTTTTCCACTCCACAAACAAATCCAGGACTTCACTCTTCTTCGTCATGGTGTACACCCAACAACGCCTAGAATAGTCATCTACAAAAGTGACGAACCAATATCGACCACCAAGTGATGCAGTCTTGGTGGGATCCTAAACGTCTGTGTGCACGTAGTCCAGGATGCCCCTCGTTTGATGAATGACAGTCCCAAACTTCACCTTCGTCTTCTTGCCAAGAACACAGTGCTCAAAAAACACAATCTTCTCACTCTTGGCTTCCTTCAATAGCCCCTGCTTGCACAATGCCTGCAGTGACTTTTCACCTGTGTGCCACAACCTATAGTGCCAAAGTCTTCTCATGTCCGCTTCTGAAATAGCCGAAGCAACCTGGCCAATCTCGGTGCTTCCTTTCAGATAATACAAATTCTGATTGCGGACTCCCTTCATCACCACCAATAATCCCTTAGTAACCTTCGCTACAGCGTTTTCGAAAGTCACCTTGAATCCCTTCACCTCCAAAGCTCCAACTGAGATAAGATTTTTCTTCAGTTGGGGAACAAATCTCACCTCCTTCAACTCACGGACCACTCCATTGTGCATTCTAATCCGTACGGTACCTATCCTACAAACGCTACAGGATTGATCATTTCCCATGACAACAACGCCCCCGTCGACTTTCTCAAAAGATGCAAACCAGTCTTGCCTAGGGGTCACATAAAAAGTAGCGCCGAAATCAAGCATCCAATCTGATACATCCACATGGTTCACCTCCGGAGTAATCAGTAGAGAAAAGCACGAATCATCGGAATCATCGCCTTTCGCAATATTAACCTCATTGGCCTTCGGGCCCTTTTTCTTGCCATTCTCTTTCTCCTTGAGCTTCGGGCAGTCTCTCTTCCAATGTCCCTGCTCCTTGCAGAATACACATTGGTTCTTTGCTAATTGGTGGCGGCTTCTTGACTTTGACTTTCCTCTATTACTACCTTTCGGATATGGGCTTCTACCTCTCGTCGACAAGGCCTCGCCTGAAGTACTAGCACGGGAAGTCTCCTTGTCCTTCCTCCTCAAATCGTAATTGGTCAAAACGTTAGTCACTTCACTATAGCTGATAGAAGATCTCCCGTTCAACAAAGTGAGCACGAAGGTATCATACTCCTCATCCGGTAAGGAGCCCAACAAAATAATCGCATTGTACTCATCCGATATCTTCTCATCAACATTCGCCAAGTCCGACAACAACTTCGTATAGTTGTTCACATGAGCCGCTAGCGAGGTGCCTCTGGACATCTAAAATCTGAAAAGTCTTCGTAGCAAGTGCAACCTGTTTTCAACACTCTTTGTGAGATACTTATTGTTGAGAATTTCCCACATCTTCATTGCAGACGTTACCCCAATCACATCATATTTCAGCTCCTGTTCCAAACAGGACCTGATCACCCCACAAGCGTTCCTATTCATCTTCTCCCATACCGCCTCTTCATATTTAGGTGGTCTTTCGTGGACCATAATGGTCTCTTTCAAATTCTGAGCATTGAGCGCATCCTGTACGTCGCTCATCCACAAACCAAAGTTGATTTTGCTGTCATATTTTACCACACTAATCTTAGTGTTCTAAAAACCAACTTGTATTATACTCGCCATCGACTTGCTGCTTTCACCTTCTTCTCCCATTGCAAACTAACTCCAAATTATAGAGAAAGAACAAATTTGATAGAATTAGGAACCACCCAACTGAACCCTAGATCAGATTCCAAATAGATCTCCTATCCACACGAGGAAAGCGAAATCTCCAACGGCAACTCCTAATGCTATCTCTACCGAAGCCTAGAACTCCAAGAACCAAGCTTCACACAAAAAATCTTCCTCCACCAAACTCCAAAACCCTAGATTTGAAATCTGGGCTCTGATACCACTTGTTACGCGCAACGAAAATTTCGGCAGTATTTCGGCAGCACAACAAGAGAGTCAGGTCGCAATAAGAATTCTTGTTTCTCAAAGGGAACAAGAATCTGAAGCCTAATATCCCATCAAAGTGAGATATTAGCTCTTCCTCTCGTCAGCTCTAGGACTGCGCGTCGAGGGAACCTAAAAAGCTATTACAAATCACACAAATAGCAGTACAATCAATTTTTACGTGGTTCAGCAAATTACCTACGTCCACGGGGCAAGGAGGGGGAGATCTATTAATAGAGGGAGAGAATACAACTAGGGTTTACAATCACTAACAACTAAAACCCTCAAACAAACTCTCAGATCCCTCACAATATCTCTTTACAAAAGCACAAAAGCCTACACACAAAAACTCCTCTTGAATTTTGTGTTCTTCTTCTGCAGCTATATATATATATATATGAGCTGTCGTGTGGGCCTTGGGTTTCCGCGTGGGCTTGGGTTTTGTCCGCTGCGATTTTTGTCTGCTGGCTCTTCATTCACACGGCTTCATCACACGAGTATTGTTCAGCTCGTGGTCCCCACCTGCACATACACAGAAGCAATTATAGAGTTACAATAATAAGATAACATTAATATCAAAGAGACTAGCTACTAGTTATAGTACCATATACACTTTTATTTTTCGTCAAATGATACAAGTATATACCAAGATATAATATTCAAAGAGAAGGAAATGTATGAAAGGGGATGTTTGCTTCAATGATACAAGTATATACCAAGATATAATATTCAAAGAGAAGGAAATGTATGAAAGGGGATGTTTGCTTCAATATAAGTTAATTAAAAAACAGAATATCTTTAGAATGAAAATTTATTTAGTGATTCATACGTATTATACCTAAGGAGGAGTCGAAGCTGTAGTTTTTGGTGGGAGGGGTCCTGGCGGGGGAGGAGAGGATGGCGGCGTCGCGGTCG
>NC_033801.1:41810350-41855545 GCF_001876935.1 Asparagus officinalis | reverse complement strand
GTCGCGGTCGAGGGGTTGGCTGAAGTACTCGTGGAAGCGAGGAATCGGGTCTTCATCTTCGTCGGAATCCATTGGAAAAGCTCGGATTTTTATCGATTTGGGTGAAATTTTTTCTTTTTCTTTGGAGGAGAATGAGGGATCGGGATTGAGTTTGGAGGAAAGGGGGTAAATGGACGACATGGGCTTCTCTTCTCTTTCTTTCTTTCTCGCTGCTCTGCTCAAATGATGAGGGAGGTGGAGGCGGGTTTGAAAGGGTGCGGTGAAATATTTGGGTATGAAACTTTTGTCGCTATTTGGTGAAAATTTTGGGGAGAAAGAGCGGGTTCAGAAAAGCAATTGCAAAATTTTTTAAAAAATCCTAACATTAACGCTCAAACAGTTTTAACCGTGTGGGCTAAAGTATCCCAAACGGTTTAAACCGTTTGGGAGCTCCGTTTGGGAATTTTGAATAGCCCAAATGGTTTAAACCGTTTAGAATAATTAACCCAAACGGTTTAAACCGTTTGGACTATTTCGACTTGTCCAAACAGTTCCAATAACCATTTGGACAAACATGTTTTGTACTAGTGCATAATGCATAATGGGGTTCTGAAGGAACTAATTGTGATATTCTTAGGCACTCCCAAGACCTATGTAAGCCAAATCTATGCCTGCATGGTAAGTTCGTATTCATATGCTTACAAATTTCATCAATACGACTAGCAGTTAAATTTATCTGAAATTTTTCTAATTTTTAATTTACATTTCCACAAGAAATAAAATGAATAGGTAAAGCAACTAATAATACCTATATAATCTAAACAATTGAGACATCCGAATGGATCCTTGACATTGTTCTTTAGACACCAGGATCTTCAAGTTTTGTTATCCATATAACAAAAAGGATATTAAGTAAATGTTCCATGCTTAAAAGGTTACTGATTTTAAATGTATTTATAAGATGGAAGTGTTAGTTCACAGGGTGAGGTTATTTCAAGGGGATGCACAGATGAATTTGATAGTTCAAGGAGGCAATTAGGTGAAACCAAAAACAGATAAGAGGTAAGCGGAGACAAATGTAATAGTTCAAGGGGCAAGAAGGGATTTAAGCCTATTTGTATTGCCTTCATCCGTGTTAATTTATGCCAACCTCTACTCCACACTATTCCATAAATTATTATTATCCTACTACTTCTAACCGAAGGACTTACTAGCCCCGGAGCAGATGTCCAAACTATCAACTGGTTGCATTTTGAACAGACATGGACATGGCACGCAATCATGGAACACGATGAGACGCACATACTTAGATATGCAAAAAATGGAATGTAGAAACATTGTATACATAGCATAAAGAATATCATATACGTGAAAACTAGAAGAAGGCATGATATAGTCTTAAGGGCCATGACAACAAATCGTATGAAGAAGGCATGATACCTACACTTAACTAAGCTGCATTAATCTTGCTAGTTTTTTTTCCTGATGTTCCCTAGATAGTTATACTTGATACCTACAACATATTGCAATAGTTAGTTCTCATTATAATTATTTAATAGGATAAATTACACTAAACCCCTATAAACTTTCAGCCCGTGTGAACTTTTAAAATTACACTGAACCCCTAATGACTTTTCTTTTTAAAGAAGACCACCAATAATTTTCTAAATTTTGCAGATAAACCCTATAAATTAGAAGAAGAAAATGACATAAAAAGACATTTTGATAGTTAATGAGGATTTGGGGTAATTTATCTAAAAGATACTGGGGACTTTCTACAAAAGTTATTAGGGGTTTAATATGATTTCTAAAGTTTATAGGGTCTATTGCAAAATGCTGAAAGTTCATGGGGTTTACCGTAATTTACCTTATTTAATATTATAATTCTTAGTTCAAGTGATACTATTATAATAATTATACTGTCTATATACTATTAAAATATTTGTCTAATTTAATTTTTTTATTATGCTCTTAATTAATTTAGTACTATAAATATTTTATAAATTTTTATTGTTATTTGTAGAAAGTTTAGTTTTTAATCATTACCAAGTATAGATTATTCAGTATCATGTAATAATCTTTTGAGAAAATACTCTAAAAATAATATTAAATTATTTGTTTAATTTATTTAATAATATTATACTAAATAACTAGTGTAATTAGTAATTTATGTGATATTATTTAAATAATTAGGGAAAAATATGTCGGGACCCCAAAAGCTGAAAAATCATGTGATGAGGCCCATTGTATTTTCCCCCTTGTGTATAAGCCCCAAAAAGCAGCCTTTAATATTTCTAGGACCCTCCACGTCAGTTGTATACAGCCAGGGGCATTGTATTTTAAAAAAACCCGACTTTGCCCTTCTCCTTCGTCCCCAGACGCTTCGTCACATCTCATTAAATAGACTGGACTCGATTACGGCGCCTCTTTTACCCCGCCTCTATTTTTACTTTCTTCCAAAATACAAAAAAGCTACCGAAACTCTCGAACTTCCATTTCCAGCGACGGAGTTTATTTTCACGGGCTAGGTTTTTCGCCGGAAAATATCGTCCAGGGAAGCAGAATCGGTAAATGACTACGAAATCTCTCATCGCGGCGATTTGAAGGAAAAAGACGGTTCGTCTGGGGTTGGCAGCGTAGAGGAAGCCACTCAAACCCTCATGGTAATGCAAAAGCAGGCCCTAGAATGGCGAAACCGCCAAAGAAGAACGGCAAGGGCTGGCCGTGCCATCGTACCCCCCTCCCAGAAAAACAGTAAGTTCTAGGTTATCCACTATTTGGAGTTTCGAAGTTATCCACTATTTGGGGTTTCGAAGTAATGTGCCCTAATGTTAGTGCTAGGCAATGTTAGTTCTAGTTTGAGTCCATGTTAGTTCTATAACAGTCGGCGTTAGTTCTATTAGATGTCGTGCCCTAATGTTAGTGCTAGGCAATGTTAGTTCTAGTTTGAGTTCATGTTAGTTCTATAACAGTCGGCGTTAGTTCTATTAGATGCCGTGCCCTAATGTTAGTGCTAAGCAATGTTAGTTCTAGTTTGAGTCCATGTTAGTTCTATAACAGTCGGCGTTAGTTCTATTAGATGCCGTTTAGTGTTAGGTCTAATTCAGTTCACGTTAGTTCTAATTGAATTTAAAATTTTTATTTTTACAGGAAAAGGCTTGCTGAAAATAACCCGTTTGAATCATTAAGGCTAACCGTCAATATCATGGGTTATTGGCAATTCATGAAGTGTATTGCTCCGAAGATGCGTCAGTGTTACAGGGATGCATGTCGCGGATCGATATTTCAGCACTACATTTTATTCAGGGCTCTTGTGCCTGATCGCCCCACGCTTGAACTGCTGCTGAGTTATTATGATAAGGCCAATGACACATTTTGTATCCTTGATTCAAAGACTGGGGGCTTGAAAAGTATTAAATTTGATTTGCAATGGGTCTATAACCATACATACTTCCCAGCTTATGGGGAAGTCATACGTATCAACCGGGACTCAACAAACAGAATCTGGTTGCAATACTTAGCTCATCTTTTTAAAACTGAAGATGGGAAGAAGTTAAAAAAAGTAACAATTACCAATCGAAGATACCTTGAAGGGCAGCTAGAAAGGCTCGTGGAGTCTACAGAAGAAGAGGATATCCAAGATTTTGTTCTGCTGCAAATTTTGTACCAATGCTCTATGATATGGTGCCCCAGAAGCGGGGAGGGTATCCCTAGACCTCTACTCAGATATCTAGATAGCATTAAGAGGGTCAAAAAGGTAGCTTAGGCTCAATTCTTTTATACAGAAATTAACAGGGGGATTAAAGTTGTTGTGGAGTGCAAGAAGAAGCCAGGGGTCACATATGTCCCAGGTTGCATGACACTTTTGTATGTAAGTGCCATGTTTTACTCAATTTGGTTCATTCTAGCTCTGATTCATGCCATGTGAGTTCTAACTTATGCCACATTAGTTCTGGTTTCTGCTATGTTAGTTCTACTTTTCACCACGTTAGTTCTAGTTTCTGCTCATGTTAGTTCTAGCCGTATTCATGTTAGTCCTTATTTGGGTCATGTTGCTAAGCCTTAAATGGCATCATGTTAGTTCAGAATTGGGTCACGTTAGTTCTAATAAAGTTCGCTTAGTTCTATTGCATCTCACCTTAGTTATAATAATAGGAGGCATGCTAGTTCTAGGTTCTAGTTGGGGTCAAAATAGTTCTAACGGAGTGTCTGTTTGTTAGCTCTAATTTATGCCTTGTTAGTTCTGATTTGAATGCTTAATGTATTTGCTTTAGCTTTGGTACTATGAGATGACGGGGTTAAAGAAATATGCATACGTCGATAAGTCCAGACCTCCAATGACAAACTGGGCATCAGAAAAGGAGGTGAAAGTCTCATATTTGAGGGGAAGGACCGTTGCATTGAAGGCTAAATCAGCTTCAATAACTGAAGTTTATCGGCCTGTTGTGGAAGTTGGGCCTGCTCCTTCAAATGTTGTTGCACTTCCCGCCGTTCAGGGGAGTGAAGGAGTAAGTCATGTGCCTAAGTTAAAGAGGAAGGCGAGGGCGGAGGAAACGAAGAACTTCTCAATAGGCTATGTAAGTATCCTGTTAAGTCTAAGTTGTCTAAAGCTAAATGTAAACAATATCCATGTATGTATAATCCTATTTTATTATAATATAATCTCTTAATAATTTCAGATCATGTTCTACCCATTGAGCAACAACTTACCTTTTGGAGAAATTCTGCTAAATTCCTCCAACGACTACTCTTTGCCACAAAGCAGAGCAAGAGTACATATTATAAAGAATTTATGATTGAGATCAACAGGCTAAACAGAATAATTGAAGAACTTGGAAGACCTGATGACGTCATAGACCCGGTGGTGCTGAAGGCAAATATCAAACAAAAAATTATAAAAAAAAATGAAGCTGAACCCACGGCCTGATGAGGAGGAACAGCCTTCCAAATCTAGTAGATTACATAAGGAAGACCCCATCATGCAAGAAGCTGAACATAAGATGGCTGAGGATGATGCCGAGGAGCCTGTTAATGATGTTGCTGTTCATGGATGAGAAGTTGATTTGGAGGGCACAACAATGGAAGGCAAAGTTGTGGAGCCTGTTGGTTCAATGGAAGAAGGAGCTGATGTTGGGAATATAGCTAAGGGGGAAGCTATAATAGAAGGGGAAGACGAGGAGGATGTCGCCCCACAGAAGAATGGTGAAGCAGAACCCCCCGAGAATAAAGCTGTGGAGAATTCAGATAGAAAAGAGGTTATTGTAGATAACAAGGTTGAGGATAATGTAGATAAGGAGGAGGAAAATGTAGATAGGGAAGATTGTAGATAACAAGGTTGAGGATAATGTAGATAAGGAGGAGGAAAATGTAGATAGGGAAGTGGATAATGTAGATAAGGAGGTGGAAAATGTAGATAGGAAATCAGAGAAGGAAGAGGAGCTTGTTGGTGGAGAAGGGTGGAATGTAGATAGCAGGGTTGAGGAGAATGTACAGAAAGAGGCGGAGATTGTGTATAGGGAAGAGGAGCATGTTGAAAGAGAAAGTGAGAATGTAGATAGTTCTGCCGAGGCTGTTGCTAATATTTCACATCAGGTGGACAAAATCTTAGAAGCTCTGTCAAGTGATATGCAAACAGAGGAGATTGTAGCAGCCCCACGGAGGAAGGTTCGAAGGGTAAGCAAGCAGTCTAAATGGTGTAAGACCCCATAAACAGAGGGAAAGGGAAAGAAAAAGCAAAAAGATATTATAGATATACATGCAAGTCCTGATGGTGTACACAAAGATGACAAAGTTATCAATTTTTATAATGGCAAACAATATCCCACTTGGGATGAGTTGAGTTTGAAGGCAATGACGGCTGTGGAGGAAGGTCTATTAGGCGAGTTAAACAAATATATTCCAGATACTGCATTGTTTAACATACGTATAATAGATAGCAGGGGTACCTTTGTACATAATTTTAGGATACCATTTGAAGTATCTGCTAGACTCTCCGTAGCTGAAAATAATTGCCTAACCAAGTTTTGCTCCCAAAAGAATCACAAGTAAGTTTCAATTGACTATTTATATGCTAATTCGTTACATGTTAGTCCTAATCCATGTTAGTTCTTATTTTCAGGAGATATGATGTTATTAAAACAGCCAATAGCACTATGAACAGAGAAGAGCTGTTGTATTTGCTTCGTGGTGGCCGGCTTGATGACAAGGTTAGATTATATACGCTTAATAATGTATAAAGTCTTGTTCATATATTGAATTTTAATGTTTCATTGATGTTACAGATGGAAGAAGCATTGTTGGACACGATCCAGCAAGAGTCATATGACCAAAAATTTGACGTCGTCTCGGTGTTCTTTCTTGTAAGTACATGTTAGTTCTAAATTATCGTGGTAGTTTTGGCGAAAATGGATGTTAGTTTTAGTTCTAGCCATGTTTCTGCATGAGCCATGTTAGTTCTAGTTTGCGTCACGTTAGCCCTAACAACTAGAATGTTAGTTCTAGCTTATAACATATTAGTCCTAATGTAGAAGCAAGTTGGTTCTATCTTCCCTCATGCATAATACTGAACATTACGTGTTACTATTGGCAGCACTCACTTTACTCCGTCGACCCATCGTATTACGAGCTATTTTTGCAATATATTAAAAAATACACAGCCATTCGCATAGAGCATCTGTTGATTCCGTTGGTCAGGCACGACCATTGGCATCTGGTTGAAGTTGATATGAAAGAAAAGGTCGTCAACCACTACAGTTCTGCTGGCCGTGAAGCTTGGATGGAGCCTGTTCATAAAATCATAAACTATTTTAATGAACAACAAGTTGGTTTTGTAAGGTCAAATGTATCCAGAGTATTTAAATACAGGGCCATCAAATGTGAGCAACAAAGAGGGAGGTTAGTTCCTTCGCGTAAAACGTGTTATAGTTCTATCTCTAGCGAAAATGTCAAATATAGCATACTATGTTGCAGCTATGACTATGGTGTATTCGTCTACCTCTACATCCAAGCAATAATTCAAGGTCGCTCGACATTGCGGGTAAATCCTCCGGATGAAACCCCTGAAGCTATGCGAGCGAGGGTTGCCGCAAAATTATTGTTAGCCGGTTGTGAGCAAAGACATGCAGATAGGTCAGCTTATAGTGATAAATGACATGTTTATACAAAGAGAATGATTCAATGTTTATAAAAATACAATTATGTATGTAGCAGTTAGATATACAAAGAGAATGATTCAATGTTTATAAAAATACAATTATGTATGTAGCAGTTAGATTGAAAATGTAGAATAACAGAGGTATTGAACTATCTAATGTCCTGTTGTTGGTCAAAAAGAGCCCTTGTTAGCTCTAATTGCAGTTGCGAATGTTATAGCTCTTTCTTGTTAACTCTACTTGAGCATTACTTCAAGTGTATTACGTTCGTTTCTGCTGGTTCAATCTCGTAGAAGCAAAAATAACAAGTGTCCAAGTAAATTACGAAGGTTGGGTTTAGAACTAGCAAGTTGTGAGCTAGAACTAGCTGTATACAAGGAAGAACTAGTGGGATAGAAGCTAGAACTAACGTGCAACACATAATTAATAACTTAGCATGAAAAAAACTAGGGATGGGTTTAGAACTGGTATGATGTGGGCTAGAACTGGTTATATACAAGCTAGAACTAGTGGGATAGAATCTAGAACTAACGTTGAACCCAGAAATAACAACTTAGCATGAAAAAAATGCGGGCTAGGTTTAGAACTAGCAAGTTGTGGGCTAGAACTGGCTGTATATAAGCTAGAACTAGTGGGATAGAAGCTAGAACTAACATGGAACCCAGAAATAACAACTTAGCATGAAAAAACCTAGGGCTGGGTTTAGAACTAGCAAGTTATGTGCTAGAACTGGCTATATACAAGCTAGAACTAGTGGGATAGAAGCTAGAACTAACGTGACACCCAGAATTAACAACTTAGCATGAAAAAACCTAGGGCTGGGTTTAGAACTAGCATGTTGTGGGCTAGAACTGGCTGTATACAAGCTAGAACTAGTGGGATAGAAGCTAGAACTAACGTGGAACCCAGAAATAATAGCTTAGCATGAAAAAAACACGGGCTGGGTTTAGAACTAGCAAGTTGTGGGCTAGAACTGGCTGTATACAAACTAGAACTAGTGGGGTAGAAGCTAGAACTAACGTTGAACCCAGAATTAACAACTTAGAATAAAAAAAACTAGGGCTGGGTTTAGAACTAGCAAGTTGTGGGCTAGAACTGGCTGTATACAAGCTGGAACTAGTGGAATAGAAGCTAGAACTATCGTGGAACCCAGAAATAACAACTTAGCATGAAAAAACGCGGGCTGAGTTTAGAACTAACAAGTGGGCTAGAAGTGGCAGTATACAAGCTAGAACTAGTGGGATAGAATCTAGAACTAATGTGGAACACAGAAATAACAACTTAGCATGAAAAAACCTAGGGCTGGGTATAGAACTAGCATGTTGTGGGCTAGAACTGACTGTATACAAGCTAGAACAGGCTGTATACAAGCTAGAACTAGTGGGATAGAAACTAGAACTAACGTGGCACCCAGAATTAACAACTTAACATAAAAAAACACGGGCTGGGTTTAGAACTAGCAAGTTGTGGGCTAGAACTGACTGTATACAAGCTAGAACTAGTAGGATAGAAGCTAGAACTAACGTGGCACCCAGAATTAACAACTTAGCATGAAAAAACCTAGGGTTGAGTTTAGAACTAGCAAGTTGTGGGCTAGAACTGGCTGTATACAAGCTAGAACTAGTAGGATAGAAGCTAGAATTAAAGTGAAACCCAAAAATAACAACTTAGCATGAAAAAAGCTAGGGCTGAGTTTAGAACTAGCAAGTTGTAGGCTAGAACTGCCTGTATACAAGCTAGAACTAGGGGGATAGAAGCTAGAACTAACGTGGCACCCAGAATTAATAACTTAGCATGAAAAAAACCTAGGGTTGGGTTTAGAACTAGCATGTTGTGGGCTAGAACTAGCTGTATACAAGCTAGAACTAGTGGGATAGAAGCTAGAACTAACGTGGAACCCAGAAATAAAAACTTAGCATGAAAAAAACGCGGGCTGGGTTTAGAACTAGCAAGTTGTGGGCTAGAACTGGCTGTATACAAGCTAGAACTAGTGGTATAGAAGCCAGAACTAACGTGGCACCCAGAATTAACAACTTAGCATGAAAAAACCTAGGGCTGGGTTTAGAACTAGCAAGATGTGGGTTAGAACTGGCTGTATACAAGCTAGAACTAGTGGGATAGAAGTTCGAACTAATGTGGAACCCAGAAATAACAACTTAGCATAAAAAAACGCGGGCTGTGTTTAGAACTAGCAAGTTGTGGGCTAGAACTGGCTGTATACAAGCTAGAACTAGTGGGATAGAAGATAGAACTAATGTGGAACACAGAAATAACAACTTAGCATGAAAAAAACTAGGGCTGGGTTTAGAACTCGCATGTTGTAGGCTAGAACTGGCTGTATACAAGCTAGAACTAGTGGGATAGAAGCTAGAACTAACGTGAAACCCAGAAATAATAACTTGGCATGAAAAAAACGCGGGCTGAGTTTAGAACTAGCTAGTTTTGGGCTAGAACTGGCTGTATACAAGCTAGAATTGGTGAGATAGAAGCTAGAACTAACGTGGCACCCAGAATTAACAACTTAGCATGAAAAAAACTAGGGCTGAGTTTAGAACTAGCAAGTTGTGGGCTAAAACCGGCTGTATACGAGCTAGAACTAGTGGGATAGAAGCTAGAACTAACGTGTCACCTAGAATTAACAACTTAGAATGAAAAAAATGAGGGTTGTGTTTAGAACTAGCATGTTGTGGGCTAGAACTGCCTGTATACAAGCTAGAACTAGTGGGATAGAAGCTTGAACTAACATGGAACCCAAAAATAACAACTTAGCATAAAAAAACATGGGCTAGGTTTAGAACTAGCAAGTTGTGGGCTAGAACTGATAGTATACAAGCTAGAACTAGTGGGATAGAAGCTAGAAATAACGAGAAACCCAGAAATAACAACTTAGCATGAAAAAACCTAGGGCTGAGTTTAGAACTAGCAAGTTGTGGGCTAGAACTGGCTGTATACAAGCTAGAACTAGTGGGATAGAAACTAGAACTAACGTGGAACCCAGAATTAACAACTTAGCATAAAAAAACTAGGGCTGGGTTTAGAACTAGCAAGATGTGGGCTAGAACTAGCTGTATACAAGCTAGAACTAGTGGGATAGAAGCTAGAACTAACGTGGAACCCATAAATAACAACTTAGCGTGAAAAAAATACGGGTTGGGTTTAGAACTAGCTAGTTATGGGCTAGAACTGACTGTATACAAGCTAGAACTAGTGGGATAGGAGCTAGAACTAACGTGGAACCTAGAACTAGTGGGATAGGAGCTAGAACTAACGTGGAACCTAGAAATAAAAACTTCGCATGAAAAAAACGCGGGCTGGGTTTAGAACTAGCAAGTTATGGGATAGAACTGGCTGTATACAAGCTAGAACTAACGTGGAACCCAAAACTAACGTAGAACCTAGAATTAACAACTTAGCATGAAAAAAATAAGGGTTGGGTTTAGAACTAGCATGTTGTGGTCTAGAACTGGATGTATACAAGCTAGAACTAGTGAGATAAAAGCTAGAATTAATGTAGAAGCTTGGAATTAAAAGTTTTCATGTTAAAAACTTGGGCTGGGTTTAGAACTGGCAAGGTTTGTGTTAGAACTTTCTGTATACAAGCTAGAACTAGGGTAATACAAGTTAGAACTGACGTAGAAGTTAGAATTTACAATTTTATTTTAAAAAAATGGCTGGGTATAGAACTAGCAAGGTGCGTGCTAGAGCTGGCTGTATACAAGTTAGAACTAGGGTAATAGAAGCTTATTCTTGTTATCTATAATTTTGCTTTAGTTCTATCTTTGTAAGTGATAGTTCTAGGATGAATATTTTATTTCTGGCTCATTTTGAGCGCGTCTTCCCAAGAAAATAATATCTCATCACTGCCTTAAGACACACCGGATATTTGCTCCTTTTTAAGACATGTCCTATCACCCCAACAGCGTTCCCATCATATATTCTCATTTAATATAGTATAGTTTAGTGCTATTTCTCTCGATTCTCACGTCGCCGCCATACCTTCATAACCCATCAACTTCTTCTTCTTCCACCAGCATCGGCGGACTCTCTAAACCCCATATTCCAAAACAAACTCTCAAACCCAACTTCTTCAATCTTTGTTAGTAAACATCAAAGATGCATAAGGATTGTGCCTGTGTACATTGCCATGGGTCAGGGCACCACTCTCGAGATTGTCATCACGGTATTACTGCTCGGGCCCCACCAAGGTTGCTTACCGTCCCTACCACCACCGCCAGCACAATCAGGCATCTCTCTGCTTTCGCCATCTTCAATCTTGAAGCAGACCGTCCATCCGTCCAGGAGCTCAGAGAGATGCTACTTATCGATTCAATCTAACATCGTGGCCCCATCAAATAAAAAACGCGGCAGGGCATAGCTTCATGGTGCAGTTTCCATCAGACGCCCTACTTGCCCAAGCCATAGAGCTCGGCCTAATAGACATGGGCACCTTTAGGGGAAGATTCCGCCATTGGAGGGAAGATCACAGGTTAACAACAGTGCCCCAACCTTTTCTTGTATGGATCCGTCTTTTCAATGTACCATATCACCTCTGGAATTATGAATTCCTGCGAACTCTCCTCGCTGGTATTGGTGAATGCATTAAGTGCTCTAGGGACGTCATAAACAATACTAACTTCGAAGACTGCAAAGTGCTCCTCAAGGTTAGGGATTTATCTGACATCCCTAAGAGGCTTGGATTCTGTTACACATCTCCAGTTGACGGAAACATAAAGGAAGGCTACGCCGTCACGCAGGTCCAATGCAGGATGGGTTTGGAGAGGGCTCAGGGATCCACTCGCCTTAACTTAGGGCCATAGCCTGCACAGCCTATTAGTTATGATCCAGAGTTGCAGGAAGTTAGCTGGGACGGTAGGCACATAACTGTGGATAGAGAACAGTGGCAGCGCTTTCTCCAAAACCAAGGGATCGGCCCTTACAATTTGTGACGGCTCACCCCACCGTCAAATCTCCTCAACCAGGAAACGCTTCAGGCTCGCAAAGTGGATCATCAAAGTCCAGCTCTCCATCATCCACGTGTGAAAAGCGTAAGAGATCTAGTAGTGATAAAGTTTTATCAGACATCTACCGCTCAAGCGAGGGAAGCAACTAATGAGGATCCAGCTTCTTTCTTCTCCGCAACACCGCATGAAGATAGTTTCTGTCAAATTTTGCTGTTGTAATGGAAGGAAACTATTTGTTGATAGTTATAAATCATTGTTAAAAATCGTTGCAAAGTGTGGACGGTAGTTATAAATCGTTGTTATAAACGTACTTCACAGTCATGTTTTTATAAATCGTTGTTATATAAATCGTTGTTATAAACGTACTTCACAGTCATGTTTTTATAAATCGTTGTTAATTCTATTTACAATCGTTATACCGAATGATATGTTATTTTCATGTTTTTATAAATCGTTGTTAATTCTATTTACAATCGTTATACCGAATGATATGTTATTTCTAGATGATATCGTACTAGTTCTAGTAGCCCTCGAGCGTGTTATAGCTGCTGCAATTGTTAATTCTGGCTACAATGTTGGTTCTAACCGCTACTTTTTAATGCATGCTCCTACGTTATTTCTAACTTCTATCCCACTAATTCTAGCATGTATACAGCCAGTTCTAGCCCACATATTGCTAGTTCTAAACCCAGCCTGCGTTTTTTTATGCTAACTTGTTAATTCTGGTTCCACGTTAGTTCTAGCTTCTATCTCACTAGTTCTAGCTTGTATACATCCAGTTCGAGCCCACAACTTGCTTGTTCTATACCATGCACTCGTTTTTTTCATGCTAAGTTGTTAATTCTAGGTTTAACATTAGTTCTAGCTTCTATCTCACTAGTTCTAGCTTGTATACAGCCAGTTCGAGCCCACAACATGCTAGTTCTAAACCCAGCCCTGGTTTTTTTCATGCTAAGTTGTTAATTCTGGGTTCCACGTTAGTTCTAGCTTCTATCTAACTAGTTTTAGCTTATATACAGCTAGTTCTAGCCCACAACATGCTAGTTCTAAACCCAGCCCTAGTTTTTTTCATGCTAAGTTGTTAATTCTGGGTTCAACGTTAGTTCTAGCTTCTATCCCACTAGTTCTAATTTGTATACAGTCAGTTCTAGCCCACAACTTACTAGTTCTAAACCCAGCCCGTATTTTTTTCATGCTAAGTTTTTATTTCTGGGTTCCACGTTAGTTCTAGCTTATATCCCACTAGTTCTAGCTTGTATACAGCCAGTTCTAGCCCACAACTTACTAGTTTAAAACCCAGCCCTAGTTTTTTTCATACTAAGTTGTTAATTCTGGGTTCAACGTTAGTTCTAGTTTCTATCCCACTAGTTCTAGCTTGTATACAGCCAGTTCTAGTCCACAACTTGCTAGTTCTAAACTCAGCCCGCGTTTTTTTGAGGCTAGCCAGTTCTAGCCCATAACATGCTAGTTCTAAACACATCCCTAGTTTTTTTTCATGTTAAGTTATTAATTCTGGGTTCCACGTTAGTTCTAGCTTCTATCCCACTAGTTCTAGCTTGTATACACCAAGTTCTAGTCCACAACTTGCTAGTTCTAAACTCAGCCTGCGTTTTTTTGAGGCTAGCCAGTTCTAGCCCACAACATGCTAGTTCTAAACACAGCCCCAGTTTTTTTCATGTTAAGTTATTAATTCTGGGTTCCACGTTAGATCTAGCTTCTATCCCACTAGTTCTAGCTTGTATACAGCCAGTTCTAGCCCACAACTTGCTAGTTCTAAACCCAGCCCGAGTTTTTTTCATGCTAAGTTGTTATTTCTGGGTTCCATGTTAGTTCTAGCTTCTATCCCACTAGTTCTAGCTTGTATACAGCCAGTTCTAGCCCACAACTTGCTAGTTCTAAACCCAGCCTGCATTTTTTTCATGCTAAATTGTTATTTCTGGGTTTCACGTTAGTTCAAAGTTCTATCCCACTAGTTCTAGCTTGTATACATCCAGTTCTATCCCACAACATGCTAGTTCTAAACCCAACACTCGTTTTTTTCATGCTAAGTTGTTAATTCTAGGTGCCACATTAGTTCTAGGTTCTATCCCACTAGTTCTAGCTTGTATACAGTCAGTTCTAGCCCACAACTTGCTAGTTCTAAACCCAGCCTTAGTTTTTTCATGCTAAGTTGTTAATTCTGGGTGCCATGTTAGTTCTAGCTTCTATCTCACCAGTTCTAGCTTGTATGCAGCTAGTTCTAGCCCACAACTAGCTAGTTCTAAACCCAGCCCACGTTTTTTTCATGCTAAGTTGTTATTTCTGGGTTCCACGTTAGTTCAAGCTTCTATCTCACTAGTTCTAGCTTGTATACAGCCAGTTCTAGCCCACATCTTTCTAGTTCTAAACCCAGCCCTAATTTTTTCCATGCTAAGTTATTAATTCTGGGTTCCACGTTAGTTCTAGCTTCTATCCCACAAGTTCTAGCATGTATACAGCCAGTTCTAGCCCACAACTTACTAGTTCTAAACCCAGCCCTAGGTTTTTTCATGCTAAGTTATTATTTCTGGTTTGCAAACTAGTTCTAGCTTCTATCCCACTAGTTCTAGCTTGTATACAGCCAGTTCTAGCCCACAACATGCTAGTTCTAAACCCAACCCTCATTTTTTTCATGCTAAGTTGTTAATTCTAGGTGCCTCGTTAGTTCTAGCCTCTATCCCACTAGTTCTAGTTTGTATACAGCCAGTTCTAGCCCACAACTTACTAATTCTAAACCCAACCCTCATTTTTTTTATGCTAAGTTGTTAATTCTAGGTGCCACGTTAGTTCTAGTTTCTATCAAACTAGTTCTAGCTTGTATACAGCCAGTTCTAGCCCACAACTTGCTAGTTCTAAATCCATCCCTAGTTTTTTTCATGCTAAGTTGTTAATTCTGGGTGCCACGTTAGTTCTAAATTCTATCTAACCAGTTTTAGCTTGTATATAGCCAGTTCTAGCCCACAACTAGCTAGTTCTAAACCCAACCCGTGTTTTTTTCATGCTAAGTTTTTATTTCTAGGTTCCACGTTAGTTCTAGCTTCTATCCCACTAGTTCTAGCTTGTATACAGCCAGTTCTAGCCCACATCTTGCTAGTTTTAAACCCAGCCCTAGTTTTTTCCATGCTAAGTTGTTAATTCTGGGTTCCACGTTAGTTCTAGCTTTTACCCCACAAGTTCTAGCTTTTATACAGATAGTTCTAGCCCACGACTTGCTAGTTCTAAACCTAGCCCTAGGTTTTTTCATGCTAAGTTGTTATTTCTGTGTTCCACGTTAGTTCTACCTTCTATCCCACTAGTTCTACCTTGTATACAGCCAGTTCTAGCCCACAACTTGCAAGTTCTAAACCAAGTCGTCGTTTTTTTTATGCTAAGTTGTTATTTCTGGGTTCCGCTTCTATCCAACTAGTTCTAGCTTGTATACAGCCATTTCTAGCCCACAACATGCTAGTTCTAAATCCAACCCTCGTTTTTTTAATGCTAAGTTGTTAATTCTAGGTGTCACGTTATTTCTATCTTCTATCCCACTAGTTCTAGCTTGTATACATCCAGTTCTAGCCCACAACTTGCTAGTTCTAAACCCAGCCCATATTTTTTTCATGCTAAGTTATTATTTCTGGGTTCCACATTAGTTCTAGCTTCTATCCCACTAGTTCTAGCTTGTATACATCCAGTACTTGCCCACATCTTGCTAGTTCTAAACCACGCCCTAGTATTTTTGATGCTAAGGTCTTATTTCTGGGTTCCACGTTAGTTCTAGCTTCTATCCCACTAATTCTAGCTTGTATACTGCTAGTTCTAACCCACAACTTGCTAGTTCTAAACCTAGTCCACGTTTTTTTCATGCTAAGTTGTTATTTCTGGGTTGCACGTTAGTTCTAGCTTCTATCCCACTAGTTCTAGCTTGTATACAGTAAGTTCTAGCCCACAACTTACTAGTTCCAAACCCATCCCGTATTTTTTTCATGCTAATTTGTTATTTCTGGGTTCCACGTTAGTTTTAGTTTCTATCCCACAAGTTCTAGCTTGTATACAGTATGTTCTAGCACACATCTTGCTCGTTCTAAACTCAGCCCGTGTTTTTTCCATGCTAAGTTATTAATTCTGGGTTCCACGTTAGTTCTATCTTCTATCACATAAGTTCTAGCTTGTATACAGCCAGTTTTAGCCCACAACTTGCTAGTTCTAAACCCAGCACTAGGTTTTTCATGCTAATTTGTTATTTCTGGGTTCCACGTTAGCTCTAGCTTCTATCCCACTAGTTCTAGCTTGTATACAGCCAGTTCTAGCCCACAACTTGCAAGTTCTAAACTCAGCCCGCGGTTTTTTCACGCTAAGTTGTTATTTCTGGGTTCCACGTTAGTTTACGCTTCTATCCCACTAATTCTAGCTTGTATACAGCCAATTCTAGCCCACATGCTAGTTTTAAACCCAACCCTCATTTTTTTCATGCTAAGTTGTTAATTCTAAGTGCCACTTTAGTTCTAGCTTCTATCCTACTAGTTCTACCTTGTATACAGCCAGTTCTAGTCCACAACTTGCTAGTTCTAAAACCAGCCAGCGTTTTTTCATGCTAAGTTGTTATTTCTGGGTTCCACGTTAGTTCTAGCTTCTATCCCACTAGTTCTAGCTTGTATACATCCAGTTCTAGCTCACATCTTGCTAGTTCTAAATCTCGCCCTAGTTTTTTTGATGCTAAGTTTTTATTTCTGTGTTCCACGTTAGTTCTAGCTTCTATCCCACTAGTTCTAGCTTGTATACAGCCAGTTCTAGCCTACAACATGCGAGTTCTAAACCCAGCCCTAGTTTTTTTCATGCTAAGTTGTTAATTCTGGGTGCCAAGTTAGTTCTAGCAGCTATCCCACTAGTTCTAGCTTGTATATATCCAGTTCTAGCCCACATATTGTTAGTTCTAAATCCAGCCTGCGTTTGTTTCATGCTAACTTGTTAATTCTGGTTCCACGTTAGTTCTAGCTTCTATCTCACCAGTTCAAGCTTGTATACATCCAGTTCGAGCCCACAACTTGCTTGTTCTAAACTCAGCCCACTTTTTTTTTCATGCTAAGTTGTTATTTCTGGGTTCCACGTTAGTTCTAACTTCTATCCCACTAGTTCTAGCTTGTATACAGCCAGTTCTAGCCCACAACATGCTAGTTCTAAATCCAGCCCTAGGTTATTCATACTAAGTTGTTATTTATGGGTTCCACGTTAGTTCTATCTTCTATCCCACTAGTTCTAGCTTGTATACAACCAGTTTTAGCCCACAACATTCTAGTTCTTAACCCAACCCTCATTTTTTTCATGCTAAGTTATTAATTCTAGGTGCCACGTTAGTTCTAGCTTCTATCCCACTAGTTCTAGCTTATATACAGCCAGTTCTAGCCCACAACTTACTAGTTCTAAACCCAACCCTAGTTTTTTTCATGCTAAGTTGTTAATTTTGAGTGCCACGTTAGTTCTTACTTCTATCTCACCAGTTCTAGCTTGTATACAGCCAGTTCTATCCCACAACTAGCTAGTTCTAAACCCAGCCCGCGTTTATTTCATGCTAAGTTGTTATTTCTGGGTTTCACATTAGTTCTAGCTTCTATCCCACTAGTTTGAGCTTGTATATAGCCAGTTCTAGCCCACATCTTGCTAGTTCTAAACCCAGCCCTTGTTTTTTCCTAGCTAAGTTGTTAATTCTGGGTTTCACGTTAGTTATAGCTTCTACCCCACAAGTTCTAGCTTGTATACAGACAGTTCTAGCCCATAACTTGCTAGTTCTAAACCCAGCCCTAGGTTTTTTTATGCTAAGTTGTTATTTCTGGGTTCCATGTTAGTTCTAGCTTCTATCCCACTAGTTCTAGCTTGTATACAGCCAGTTCTAGCCTACAACTTGTAAGTTCTAAACTCAGCCCGCGTTTTTTTCATGCTAAGTTGTTATTTCTGGGTTCCACGTTAGTTCAAGCTTCTATCCCACTAATTCTAGCTAGTATACAACCAGTTCTAGCCCACATGCTAGTTTTAAACCTAACCCTCGTTTTTTCATGCTAAGTTGTTAATTCTAAGTGTCACTTTAGTTCTAGCTTCTATCCTACTAGTTCTATCTTGTATACAGCCAGTTCTAGTCCACAACTTGTTAGTTCTAAACCCAGCCCGCGTTTTTTCATGCTAAGTTGTTATTTCTGGTTTCCACGTTAGTTCTAGCTTCTATTCCACTAGTTCTAGCTTGTATACATCCAGCTCTAGCTCACATCTTGCTAGTTCTGAACCCCGCCCTAGTTTTTTTGATGCTAAATTGTTATTTTTGTGTTCCACGTTAGTTCTAGCTTCTATCCCATTAGTTCTAGCTTGTATACAGGCAGTTCTATCCCACAACATGCTAGTTCTAAACCCAGCCCTAGTTTTTTTCATGCTAAGTTGTTAATTCTGGGTGCCACGTTAGTTCTAGCATCTATCCCACTAGTTCTAGCTTTTATACAACCAGTACTAGCCCACATATTGCTAGTTCTAAATCCAGCCTGCGTTTGTTTCATGCTAACTTGTTAATTCTGGTTCCACGTTAGTTCTTGCTTCTATCACACTAGTTCTAGCTTGTATATATCCAGTTCGATCCCACAACTTGCTTGTTCTAAACTCAGCCCACGTTTTTTCATGCTAAGTTGTTATTTCTGGGTTCCACGTTAGTTCAAACTTCTATCCCACTAGTTCTAGCTTGTATACAGCCAGTTCTAGCCCACAACTTGCTAGTTCTAAATCCAGCCCTAGGTTTTTCATGCTAAGTTGTTATTTCTGGATTCCACGTTAGTTCTAGCTTCTATCCCACTAGTTCTAGCTTGTATACAACCAGTTCTAGCTTGTATACAGCTAGTTCTAACCCACAACATTCTAGTTCTAAACTCAACCCTCGTTTTTTCATGCTAAGTTGTTAATTCTAGGTGCCACGTTAGTTCTAGCTTCTATCCCACTAGTTCTAGCTTGTATACAGCCAGTACTAGCCCACAACTTACTAGTTCTAAACCCAGCCCTAGTTTTTTTCATGCTAAGTTGTTAATTTTGAGCGCCACGTTAGTTCTAGCTTCTATCTTACCACTTCCATCTTGTATATAGCCAGTTCTACCCCACAACTAGCTAGTTCTAAACCCAGCCCGCGTTTTTTTCATGCTAAGTTGTTATTTCTGGGTTCTACGTTAGTTATAGCTTCTACCCCACAAGTTCTAGCTTGTATACAGACAGTTCTAGCCCATAACTTGCTAGTTCTAAACCCAGCCCTAGGTTTTTTCATGCTATGTTGTTATTTCTGGGTTCCACGTTAGTTCTACCTTCTATCCCACTAGTTCTAGCTTTGATACAGCCAGTTCTAACCCATAACTTGATAGTTCTAAACTCAGCCCGCATTTTTTTAATGCTAAGTTGTTAATTCTAGGTGCCACGTTAGTTCTAGCTTCTATCTCACTAGTTCTAGCTTGTATACCGCAAGTTCTAGCCCACAACTTGCTAGTTCTAAACCCAGCCCTCGTTTTTTTTATGCTAAGTTGTTATTTTTGGGTTCCACGTTAGTTCTAACTTATATCCCACTAGTTCTAGCTTGTATACGTCCAGTTCTAGCCCACATCTTGCTAGTTCTAAACCCCGCCCGAGTTTTTTTTATGCTAAGTTGTTATTTCTGGGTTCCACGTTAGTTCTAGCTTCTATCCCACTAGTTCTAGCTTGTATACAGCCAGTTATAGCCCACAACTTGCTAGTTCTAAACCCAGCCCTAGTTTTTTTCATGCTAAGTTGTTAATTCTGGGTGCCACGTTAGTTCTACTTTCTATCTCACCAGTTCTAGCTTGTATACAGCCAGTTCTAGCCCACAACTAGCTAGTTCTAAACCCAGCCCACGTTTTTTTCATGCTAAGTTGTTATTTCTGGGTTCCACGTTAGTTCTAGCTTCTATATCACTAGTTTTAGCTTGTATACAGCCAGTTCTTGCCCACATCTTGCTAGTTCTAAACTCAGCCCTAGTTTTTTCCATGCTAAGTTGTTAATTCTGGATTCCACGTTAGTTCTAGCTTCTATCCCACAAGTTTTAGCTTGTATACAGCCAGTTCTAGCCTACAACTTGCTAGTTCTAAACTCAGCCCTAGGTTTTTTCATGCTAAGTTGTTATTTCTGAGTTCTACACTAGTTCTAGCTTCTATCCCACTAGTACTAGCTTGTATACAGCCAGTTCTATCCCACAAGATGCTAGTTCTAAACCCAACCCGCTTTTTTTTCATGCTAAGTTGTTAATTCTACGTGCCACGTTAGTTCTAGCTTCTATCCTACTAGTTCTAGCTTGTATACAGCCAGTTCTAGCCCACAACTTGCTAGTTCTAAACCTAACCCTCGATTTTTTCATGCTAAGTTGTTAATTCTGGGTGCCACGTTAGTTCTAGATTCTATCTCACCAGTTCTAGCTTGTATATAGCCAGTTCTAGCCCACAACTAGCTAGTTCTAAACCCAACCCGTGTTTTTTTCAAGCTAAATTGTTATTTCTGGGTTCCACGTTAGTTCTAGCTTCTATCCCACTAGTTCTAGCTTGTATATAGCCAGTTCTAGCCCACATCTTGCTAGTTCTAAACCCAGCCCTAGTTTTTTCAATGCTAAGTTGTTAATTCTAGGTTCCACGTTAGTTCTAGCTTCTACCCCACAAGTTCTAGCATGTATACAGACAGTTCTAGCCCACAACTTGCTAGTTCTTAACCCAGCCCTAGGTTTTTTCATGCTAAGATGTTATTTCTGGGTTCCACGTTAGTTCTACCTTCTATCCCACTAGTTCTAGCTTGTATACAGCCAGTTCTAACCCACAACTTGCTAGTTCTAAACCTAGTTCGTGTTTTTTCATGCTAAGTTGTTATTTCTGTGTTCCGCTTCTATCCCACTAGTTCTAGCTTGTATACTGTCAGTTCTAGCCCACAACATGCTAGTTCTAAATCCAACCCTCATTTTTTTCATGCTATGTTGTTAATTCTAGGTGCCACGTTAGTTCTAGTTTTTATCCCACTAGTTCTAGCTTGTATACAGCCAGTTCTAGCCCACAACTTGCTAGTTCTAAACCCATCCCACATTTTTTTCTTGCTAAGTTGTTATTTCTGGGTTCCACATTAGTTATAGCTTCTATCCCACTAGTTCTAGCTTGTATACATCCAGTTCTAGCCCAAATCTTGTTAATTATAAACCCCGCCCTAGTTTTTTTGAAGCTAAGTTCTTATTTCTGTGTTCCACGTTAGTTCTAGCTTCTATCCCACTAATTCTAGCTTGTATATTGCCAGTTCTAGCTCACAACTTGTTAGTTCTAAACCCAGCCCGCGTTTTTTCATGCTAAGTTGTTATTTCTGGGTTGCACGTTAGTTCTAGCTTCTATCCCACTAGTTCTAGCTTGTATACAGCCATGTCTAGCCCACAACTTACTAGTTCCAAACCCATCCCGTGTTTTTTTCAGGCTAAGTTGTTATTTCTGGGTTCCACGTTAGTTTTAGTTTCTATTCCACTAGTTCTAACTTATATACAGCAAGTTCTAGCACACATCTTGCTCGTTTTAAACCCAGCCCGTGTTTTTTCCATGCTAAGTTGTTAATTCTGGGTTCCACGTTAGTTCTATCTTCTATACCATAAGTTCTAGCTTGTATACAGCCAGTTCTAGCCCACAACTTGCTAGTTCTAAACCCAGCCCTAGGTTTTTTCATGCTAAGTTGTTATTTCTGGGTTCCACGTTAGTTCTAGCTTCTATCCCACTAATTCTAGCTTGTATACACTCAGTTCTAGCCCACATGCTAGTTTTAAACCCAACCCTCATTTTTTTCATGCTAAATTGTTAATTCTAAGTGCCACTTTAGTTCTAGCTTCTATCCTACAAGGTCTAGCTTGTATACAGGCAGTTCTACTCCACAACTTGCTAGTTCTAAACCCAACACTTATTTTTTCATGCTAAGTTGTTATTTCTGGGTTCCACGTAAGTTCTAGCTTCTATCCCACTAGTTCTAGCTTGTATACATCCAGTTCTAGCTCACATCTTGCTAGTTCTAAACCCCACCCTAGTTTTTTTGACGCTAAGTTATTATTTCTGGGTTCCACGTTAGTTCTAGATTCTATCCCACTAGTTCTAGCTTGTATACAGCCAGTTCTAGCCCACATATTGCTAGTTCTAAATCCAGCCTGTGTTTGTTTCATGCTAACTTGTTAATTCTGGTTCCATGTTAGTTCCAGCTTCTATCTCACCATTTCTAGCTTGTATACATCAAGTTCGAGCCCACAACTTGCTTGTTCTAAACTCAGCCCACGTTTTTTTCATGCTAAGTTGTTATTTCTGGGTTCCACGTTAGTTCTAACTTCTATCCCACTAGTTATAGCTTGTATACAGCCAGTTCTAGCCCACAACTTGCTAGTTCTAAATCCAGCCCTAGGTTTTTCATGCTAAGTTGTTATTTCAGGGTTCCACGTTAGTTCTAGCTTCTATCCCACTAGTTCTAGCTTGTATACAGCCAGTTCTAGCCCACAACATTCTAGTTCTAAACCCAACCCTCGTTTTTTTCATGCTAAGTTATTAATTCTAGGTGCCACATTAGTTCTAGCTTCTATCCGACTAGTTCTAGCTTGTATACAGCCAGTTCTAACCCACAACTTACTAGTTCTAAACCATGCCCTAGTTTTTTTCATGCTAAGTTGTTAATTTTGAGTGCCACGTTAGTTCTAGCTTCTATCTCACCAGGTCTAGCTTGTATACAGCCAGTTCTAGCCCACAACTAGCTAGTTCTAAACCCAGCCCGCGTTTTTTTCATGCTAAGTTGTTATTTCTGTATTCCACGTTAGTTCTAGCTTCTATCCCACTAGTTCTAGCTTGTATACAGCCAGTTCTAGCCCACATCTTGCTAGTTCTAAACCCAGCTCTAGTTTTTTCCTAGATAAGTTGTTAATTCTGGGTTCCACGTTAGTTCTAGCTTCTACCCCACAAGTTCTAGCTTGTATACAGACAGTTCTAGCCCATAACTTGCTAGTTCTAAACCCAGCCCTAGGTTTTTTCATGCTATGTTGTTATTTCTGGGTTCCACGTTAGTTCTACCTTCTATCCCACTAGTTCTAACTTGTATACAGCCAGTTCTAACCCACAACTTGCTAGTTCTAAACCCAGCCCGCTATCCCACTAGTTCTAACTTGTATACAGCCAGTTCTAACCCACAACTTGCTAGTTCTAAACCCAGCCCGCGTTTTTTTCATGCTAAGTTGTTATTTTAGGGTTTCACGTTATTTCAAGCTTCTATCCCACTAGTTCTAGCTTGTATACAGCCAGTTCTAGCCCACAACATGCTAGTTCTAAATCCAACCCTCGTTTTTTTATGCTAAGTTGTTAATTCTAGGTGCCACGTTAGTTCTAGCTTCTATCTCACTAGTTCTAGCTTGTATACAGCCAGTTCTATCCCACAACTTGTTAGTTCTAAACCCAGCCCGCGTTTTTTTTATGCTAAGTTGTTATTTCTAGGTTCCACGTTAGTTCTAACTTCTGTCCCACTAGTTCTAGTTTGTATACATCCAGTTATAGCCCACATCTTGCTAGTTCTAAACCCCGCCCTAGTTTTTTTGATGCTAAGTTGTTATTTCTGGGTTCCACGTTAGTTCTAACTTCTGTCCCACTAGTTCTAGTTTGTATACATCCAGTTATAGCCCACATCTTGCTAGTTCTAAACCCCGCCCTAGTTTTTTTGATGCTAAGTTGTTATTTCTGGGTTCCACGTTAGTTCTAGCTTCTATCCCACTAGTTCTAGCTTGTATACAGCCAGTTCTAGCCCACAACTTGCTAGTTCTAAATACAGCCCTAGTTTTTTTCATGCTAAGTTGTTAATTTTGAGCGCCACGTTAGTTCTAGCTTCTATCTTACCAGTTCTATCTTGTATACAGCCAGTTCTATCCCACAACTAGCTAGTTCTAAACTCAGCCCACGTTTTTTTCATGCTAAGTTGTTATTTCTGGGTTCCACGTTAGTTCTAGCTTCTATCCCACTAGTTCTAGCTTGTATACAACCAGTTCTAGCCCATATCTTGCTAGTTCTAAACCTAGCCCTAGTTTTTTCCTAGCTAAGTTGTTAATTATGGGTTCCACGTTAGTTATAGCTTCTACCCCACAAGTTCTAGCTTGTATACAGACAGTTCTAGCCCATAACTTGCTAGTTCTAAACCCAGCCCTAGGTTTTTTCATGATATGTTGTTATTTCAGGGTTCCACGTTAGTTCTACCTTCTATCCCACTAGTTCTAGCTTTTATACAGCCAGTTCTAACCCACAACTTGCTAGTTCTAAACTCAGCCCGCATTTTTTTAATGCTAAGTTGTTAATTCTAGGTGCCACGTTAGTTCTAGTTTCTATCTCACTAGTTCTAGCTTGTATACAGCAAGTTCTAGCCCACAACTTGCTAGTTCTAAACCCAGCCCGCGTTTTTTTTATGCTAAGTTGTTATTTCTGGGTTCCACGTTAGTTCTAGCTTCTATATCACTAGTTCTAGCTTGTATACAGCCAGATCTAGCCCACATCTTGCTAGTTCTAAACCCAGCCCTAGTTTTTTTCCATGCTAAGTTGTTAATTCTGGGTTCCACGTTAGTTCTAGCTTCTATCCCACAAGTTCTAGCTTGTATACAGCCAGTTATAGCCCACAACTTGCTAGTTCTAAACCCAGCCCTAGGTTTTTTCATGCTAAGTTGTTATTTCTGCGTTCCACACTAGTTCTAGCTTTTATCCCACTAGTTCTAGCTTGTATAAAGCCAGTTCTATCCCACAAGATGCTAGTTCTAAACCCAACCCTCGTTTTTTTCATGCTAAGTTGTTAGTTCTAGGTGCCACGTTAGTTCTAGCTTCTATCCCACTAGTTCTAGCTTGTATACAGACAGTTCTAGCCCACAACTTGCTAGTTCTAAACCCAACCCTCGTTTTTTTCATGCTAAGTTGTTAATTCTGGGTGCCACGTTAGTTCTTGATTCCATCTCACCAGTTCTAGCTTGTATATAGCCAGTTCTAGCCCACAACTAGCTAGTTCTAAACCCAACCCGTGTTTTTTTCATGCTAAGTTGTTATTTCTGGGTTCCACGTTAGTTCTAGCTTCTATCCCACTAGTTTTTCATGCTAAGTTGTTATTTCTGGGTTCCACGTTAGTTCTAGCTTCTATCCCACTAGTTCTAGCTTGTATACAGCCAGTTCTAGCCCACATCTTGCTAGTTCTAAACCCAGCCCTAGTTTTTTCAATGCTAAGTTGTTAATTCTGGGTTCCACGTTAGTTCTAGCTTCTACCCCACAAGTTCTAGCATGTATACAGACAGTTCTAGCCCACAACTTGCTAGTTCTTAACCCAGCCCTAGGTTTTTTCATGCTAAGTTATTATTTCTGGGTTCCACGTTAGTTCTACTTTCTATCCCACTAGTTCTAGCTTGTATACAGCCAGTTCTAACCCACAACTTGCTAGTTCTAAACCCAGTTCGTGTTTTTTCATGCTAAGTTGTTATTTCTGTGTTTCGCTTCTATCCCACTAGTTCTAGCTTGTATACAGTCAGTTCTAGCCCACAACATGCAAGTTCTAAATCCAACCCTTATTTTTTTCATGCTAAGTTGTTAATTCTAGGTGCCACGTTAGTTCTAGTTTTTATCCCACTAGTTCTAGCTTGTATACAGCCAGTTCTAGCCCCACAACTTGCTAGTTCTAAACGCAGCCCACATTTTTTTCTTGCTAAGTTGTTATTTCTGGGTTCCACATTAGTTATAGCTTCTATCCCACTAGTTCTAGCTTGTATACATCCAGTTCTAGCCCACATCTTGTTAATTATAAACCCCACCCAAGTTTTTTTTATGCTAAGTTCTTATTTCTGTGTTCCACGTTAGTTCTAGCTTCTATCACACTAATTCTAGCTTGTATACTGTCAGTTCTAGCCCACAACTTGTTAGTTCTAAACCCAGCCCGCGTTTTTTCATGCTAAGTTGTTATTTCTGGGTTGCACGTTAGTTCTAGCTTCTATCCCACTAGTTCTAGCTTGTATACAGCCATGTCTAGCCCACAACTTACTAGTTCCAAACTCATCCCGTGTTTTTTTCAGGCTAAGTTGTTATTTCTGGGTTCCATGTTAGTTTTAGTTTCTATTCCACTAGTTCTAGCTTGTATACAGCAAGTTCTAGCACACATCTTGCTCGTTTTAAACCCAGCCCGTGTTTTTTCCATTCTAAGTTGTTAATTCTGGGTTCCACGTTAGTTCTATCTTCTATCCCATAAGTTCTAGCTTGTATACAGCCAGTTCTAGCCCACAACTTGCTAGTTCTAAACCCAGCCCTAGATTTTTTCATGCTAAGTTGTTATTTCTGGGTTCCACGTTAATTCTAGCTTATATCCCACTAATTCTAGCTTGTATACACCCAGTTCTAGCCCACATGCAAGTTTTAAACCCAACCCTTATTTTTTTCATGCTAAGTTGTTAATTCTAAGTGCCACTTTAGTTCTAGCTTCTATCCTACTAGGTCTAGCTGTATACAGCCAGTTCTAGTCCACAACTTGCTAGTTCTAAACCCAACACGTATTTTTTCATACTAAGTTGTTATTTCAATGTTCCACGTAAGTTCTAGCTTCTATCCCACTAGTTCTAGCCTGTATACATCCAGTTCTAGCTCACATCTTGCTAGTTCTAAACCCCACCCAAGTTTTTTTGACGCTAAGTTATTATTTCTGGGTTCCATGTTAGTTCTAGCTTCTATCCCACTAGTTCTAGCTTGTATACAGCCAGTTCTAGCCCACATATTGCTAGTTCTAAATCCAGCCTGTGTTTGTTTCATGCTAACTTGTTAATTCTAGTTCCATGTTAGCTCTAGCTTCTATCTCACCAGTTCTAGCTTGTATACATCCAGTTCGAGCCAACAACTTGCTTGTTCTAAACTCAGCCCACGTTTTTTTCATGCTAAGTTGTTATTTCTGGGTTCCACGTTAGTTCTAACTTCTAACCCACTAGTTCTAGCTTGTATACAGCCAGTTCTAGCCCACAACTTGCTAGTTCTAATTCCAGCCCTAGGTTTTTCATGCTAAGTTGTTATTTCTGGGTTCCACGTTAGTTCTAGCTTCTATCCTACTATTTCTAGCTTGTATACAGCCAGTTCTAGCACACAACATTCTAGTTCTAAAACCAACCCTCGTTTTTTTCATGCTAAATTGTTAATTCTAGGTGCCACGTTAGTTCTAGCTTCTATCCGACTAGTTCTAGCTTGTATACAGCCAGTTCTAGCCCACAACTTACTAGTTCTAAACCAAGCCCTTGTTTTTTTTCATGTTAAGTTGTTAATTTTGAGTGCCACGTTAGTTCTAGCTTCTATCTCACCAGGTCTAGCTTGTATACAGCCAGTTCTAGCCCACAACTAGCTAGTTCTAAACCCAGCCCGCGTTTTTTCCATGCTAAGTTGTTATTTCTGGATTCCACGTTAGTTCTAGCTTCTATCCCACTAGTTCTATCTTGTATACAGCCAGTTCTAGCCCACATCTTGCTAGTTCTAAACCCAGCTCTAGTTTTTTCCTAGATAAGTTGTTAATTCTGGGTTCCACGTTAGTTCTAGCTTCTACCCCACAAGTTCTAGCTTGTATACAGACAGTTCTAGCCCATTACTTGCTAGTTCTAAACCCAGCCCTAGGTTTTTTCATGCTATGTTGTTATTTCTGGGTTCCACGTTAGTTCTACCTTCTATCCCACTAGTTCTAACTTGTATACAGCCAGTTCTAACCCACAACTTGCTAGTTCTAAACCCAGCCCGTGTTTTTTTCATGCTAAGTTGTTATTTTAGGGTTTCACGTTATTTCAAGCTTCTATGCCACTAGGTCTAGCTTGTATACAGTCAGTTCTAGCCCACAACATGCTAGTTCTAAATCCAACCCTCGTTTTTCATGCTAAGTTGTTAATTCTAGGTGCCACGTTAGTTCTAGCTTATATCTCACTAGTTCTAACTTGTATACAGCCAGTTCTATCCCACAACTTGCTAGTTCAAAACCCAGCCCGCATTTTTTTTATGCTAAGTTGTTATTTCTAGGTTCCACGTTAGTTCTAGCTTCTATCTCACCAGGTCTAGCTTGTATACAACCAGTTCTAGCCCACAACTAGCTAGTTCTAAACCCAGCCCGCGTTTTTTTCATGCTAAGTTGTTATTTCTGTATTCTACGTTAGTTCTAGCTTCTATCCCACTAGTTCTAGCTTGTATACAGCCAGTTCTAGCCCACATCTTGCTAGTTCTAAACCCAGCTCTAGTTTTTTCCTAGATAAATTGTTAATTCTGGGTTCCACGTTAATTCTAGCTTCTACCCTACAAGTTCTAGCTTGTATACAGACAGTTCTAGCCCATAACTTGCTAGTTCTAAACCCAGCCCTAGGTTTTTTCATGCTAAGTTGTTATTTCTGGGTTCCACGTTAGTTCTACCTTCTATCCCACTAGTTCTAACTTGTATACAGCCAGTTCTAACCCACAACTTGCTAGCTCTAAACCCAGCCCGCGTTTTTTTCATGCTAAGTTGTTATTTTATGGTTTCACGTTATTTCAAGCTTCTATCCCACTAGTTCTAGCTTGTATACAGCAAGTTCTAGCCCACAACTTGATAGTTCTAAACCCAGCCCGCGTTTTTTTTCATGCTAAGTTATTATTTCTGTGTTGCACGTTAGTTCTAGCTTCTATCCCACTAGTTCTAGCTTGTATACAGCCAATTCTAGCCCACATCTTGCTAGTTCTAAACCCCGCCCTAGTATTTTTTTATGCTAAGTTGTTATTTATGAGTTCCATGTTAATTCTAGCTTCTATCCCACTAGTTCTACCTTGTATACAGCCAGTTCTAGCCCACAACATGCTAGTTCTAAACCCAGCCCTAGTTTTTTTCATACTCAGTTCTTAATTCTAGGTGCCACGTTAGTTCTAGCTTCTATCCTACTATTTATAGCTTGTATACAGCCAGTTCTAAACCACAACTTGCTAGTTCTAAACCCAGCCCACGTTGTTTTCATGCTAAGTTGTTATTTCTGGGTTTCACGTTAGTTCTAGCTTCTATCCCACTAGTTCTAGCTTGTATACAACCAGTTCTAGCCAACAACTTGCAAGTTCTAAACTCAGCCCGTGTTTTTTTCATGCTAAGTTGTTATTTCTGGGTTTCACGTTAGTTCTAGTTTCTATCCCACTAGTTCTAGTTTGTATACAGCCAGTTCTAGCACACATCTTGCTAGTTCTAAACCCAGCCCTCGTTTTTTCTATGCTAAGTTGTTAATTCTGGGTTCCACGTTAGTTCTACCTTCTATCCCACAAGCTCTAGCTTGTATACAGCCAGTTCTAGCCCACAACTTGCTTGTTCTAAACCCAGCCCTAGGTTTTTTCATGCTAAGTTGTTATTTCTGGGTTCCACCTTAGTTCTATCTTCTATCCCACTAGTTCTAGCTTGTATACAGCCAGTTCTAGCCCATAACTTGCTAGTTCTAAATCCAGCCCGCGTTTTTTTCATGCTAAGTTGTTATTTCTAGGTTCCACATTAGTTTAAGCTTCTATCCCACTAGTTCTAGCTTGTATACAGCCAGTTCTAACCCACAACATGCTAGTTCTAAACCCAACCCTTGTTTTTTTCATGCTAAGTTGTTAATTCTAGGTGCCACGTTAGTTCTAGCTTCTATCCTACTAGTTCTAGCTTGTATACAACCAGTTCTAGTCCATAACTTGCTAGTTCTAAACACACCTTGTGTTTTTTCATGCTAAGTTGTTATTTCTGAGTTCCACGTTAGTTCTAGCTTCTATCCCACTAGTTCTAGCTTGTATACATCCAGTTCTAGCCCACATCTTGCTAGTTCTAAACCCCGCCCTAGTTTTTTTGATGCTAAGTTGTTATTTCTGGGTTCCACGTTAGTTCTAGCTTCTATCCCACTAGTTCTAGCATGTATACAGCCAGTTCAAGCCCACAACATGCTAGTTCTAAACCCCGCCCTAGTTTTTTTGATGCTAAGTTGTTAATTCTGTGTTCAACGTTAGTTCTAGCTTCTATCTCACTAGTTCTAGCTTGTATACAGCCAGTTCTATCCCACAACTTGCTAGTTCTAAACCCAGCCCGCGTTTTTTTTTATGCTAAGTTGTTATTTCTAGGTTCCACATTAGTTCTAACTTCTATCCCAATAGTTCTAGCTTGTATACATCCAGTTCTAGCCCACATATTGCTAGTTCTAAACCCCGCCCTAGTTTTTTTTATGCTAGGTTGTTATTTATGGGTTCCACGTTAGTTCTAGATTCTATCCCACTAGTTCTAGTTTGTATACTGCCAGTTCTAGCCCACAACATGCTAGTTCTAAACCCAGCCCAAGTTTTTTTCATGCTAAGTTCTTAATTCTGGGTGCCACGTTATTTCTAGCTTCTATCCTACTATTTATAGCTTGTATACAGCCAGTTCTAACCCACAACTTGCTAGTTCTAAACCCAGCCCACGTTTTTTTCATGCTAAGTTGTTATTTCTGGGTTGCACGTTAGTTCTAGCTTCTATCCCACTAATTCTAGCTTGTATACAGCTAGTTCTAACCCACAACTTGCTAGTTCTAAACCCAGCCCGTGTTTTTTTCATGCTAAGTTGTTATTTCTGGGTTCCACGTTAGTTCTAGCTTCTATCCCACTAGTTCTAGCTTGTATACAACCAGTTCTAGCACACATCTTGCTAGTTCTAAACCCAACCCGCGTTTTTTCCATGCTAAGTTGTTAATTCTGGGTTCCACGTTAGTTCTAGCTTCTATCCCACAAGCTCTAGCTTGTATACAGCCAGTTCTAGCCCACAACTTGCTTGTTCTAAACCCAGCCCTAGGTTTTTTCATGCTAAGTTGTTATTTCTGGGTTCCACCTTAGTTCTATCTTCTATCCCACTAGTTCTAGCTTGTATACAGCCAGTTCTAGCCCACAACTTGCTAGTTCTAAATCCAGCCCGCGTTTTTTTCATGCTAAGTTGTTATTTCTGGGTTCCACGTTAGTTCAAGCCTCTATCCCACTAGTTCTAGCTTGTATACAGCCAGTTCTAGCCCACAACATGCTAGTTCTAAACCCAACCCTCGTTTTTTTCATGCTAAGTTGTTAATTCTAGGTGCCACGTTAGTTCTAGCTTCTATCCTACTAGTTCTAGCTTGTATACAGCCAGTTCTAGTCCATAACTTGCTAGTTCTAAACCCAGCTTGCGTTTTTTCATGCTAAGTTGTTATTTCTGGGTCCACGTTAGTTCTAGCTTCTATCCCACTAGTTCTAGCTTGTATACATCAAGTTCTAGCCCACATCTTGCTAGTTCTAAACCCCGCCCTAGTTTTTTTGATGCTAAGTTGTTATTTCTGGGTTCCACGTTAGTTCTAGCTTCTATCCCACTAGTTCTAGCTTGTATACAGCCAGTTCTAGCCCACAACATTCTAGTTCTAAACCCAGCCCTAGTTTTTTTTATGCTAAGTTGTTAATTCTGTGTTCAACGTTAGTTCTAGCTTCTATCCCACTAGTTCTATCTTGTATACAGCCAGTTCTAGCCCACAACTTGCTAGTTCTAAACCCAGCCCGTGTTTTTTTCATGCTATGTTTTTATTTCTGGGTTCCACGTTAGTTCTAGTTTCTATCCCACTAGTTCTAGCTTGTATACAACCAGTTCTAGTCTACACCGTGCTAGTTCTAAAACCAGCCTTTGTATTTTACCCGCGCAGTTTTTATTTTTGCTGTCGTGTTATTTCTAGCTTAGTCAATGTTTGTTCTTGCTGCTGTGGTTTTAGTTCTAGATGCTGTCTTGTCTGTTCTATCTTAGCCATTGTCAGATCTATTTGTTCTCGTGTAGTTATAATACTTACAACATTTTTGCTAGTGGAGATGATGCTAGTTCTCATCACACATGAAAATACTTTCAACATTATACCAAACATACTAGTTTGTAAATATACAAGCAAAATAGTTAACAACATATCAAGTACTTAGTCAGCAATAGATTCATTACATGTTTTACGGTTGTGACCTTCCACATGACATCGAGAGCATTTAAGTGGCCGGGTGTAAACTGTTCTGTTGTTGATACGCCTGGTCTTATTTCTCCCTTTCCTTTTTGTTGTTAATGGTGGTAGGATCTGTATCTCCTCCCGTGGTACGCTACGCTTCTCGTAATCGGGGATGGGGTAGAGGATTGGCTCGTAGCTCTTTTTAAAAGCTTCAACCGTCATAAACCAGTCACAGAATTGGTAAACATCCCTCTTCATAAACATAATGGTTGCACATGCATGTTTGCAAGGGATACGGGTTAACGTGACCATATCTGGAACATAACAGGGAATTCATCAAAAATACTGAGTTATTTGTCATGTCAGTTCTAGCTGAGTAGTTCTTAGTGAAAGCTTCTATCGTGATAGTTCTAGATGGTACCCAGTTAGTTCTAACTCCAGCTAATTGGGTTATTACTCATGTTCTATTACAAGTGTTGAGTATATCGCCTATGTTAGTTCCGACTAGGTTATAGTTAGTTCCAGTGTATCCATTCATGTCTAATTTAGTTAGGCAAACAACTAACTAAAATAAGAAATGACATAGCTTATAAATTACCTAATTCCGGGGAAAATGCGTTAGCCCAGTTCTCAGGAGCGTAGTTCATGACAATATTGTAGGCTCGTTCGTCCGCCAGTCTAATGTCCTCCACATAATCATTCCATTCTGCTTTAGTATATTTGTAACAAGCAGATTGCAAAAGGTTGCCCAAAATCCGAGTTTCCTTTGCCTTGAAACCCAAATCTCGCAACTTTGTCCTGAAATTCTCAACTAGATGCAGAACACATCTAGAGTGTATAACATCCAGAAAATATTCCATGACTGCTTCTCTGATCCTCTTATCCACAGCAGATATTATAACTAGCTTGTGTGGAGGGTTGTATGGATCTGGCCTTTCATAGAGAATAGACCATAAACCTATAAATATTTGAAGTTAACATATTTGAAGTTAGAGTTAACAACGAAATATTTGTAGTTAACATATTTGAAGTTAGAGTTAACAATGAATGAGTTAGAACTAGCATGAATTCTAGTAGAACTAACATGACCCGAACTAACCTTGTAAGAACCAATTCCAGTTTACAGTATTTTCCTGATCGCAGATGCAATAGGCTACGAACTAACCTTGTAAGAACCAATTCCAGTTTACAGTATTTTCCTGATCGCAGATGCAATAGGCTAATGGCAATATCCTCTGATTTCCATCGTATGCAACGGCGCTGAGGAGTATACCTTTGAAACGATCTTTCAGAAAGGTACCATCCAAAAATATAAGTGGTCTACAACCGTTCAAAAACCCATTTATGCAGGCGGCATAACAGATGAATAGCTTTGAAAACCTCCCCTTATTTTGTTCAACATGAATGTAGCTACCTGGGTTTGTCTTCTTAACCTCATCTACATACCTAGACCATTGAAGATTATATGTTAGGATCAGCATAAATGAAATTAGTGTCTATATTATAGATATTATCTTCTTTTACCATCGTAATTGATCGTAGGACTCATGGGCATCACCATATAGTTGCTCTTGTGCTCTTTCTTTACCCCACCATATCTTGCTATAATCGACCCTAAGCCCATACGAAGTTAGTAACTCCTTTTGTACGTCGATAGGTCGTAAATCTGGTCGGATCTTTAACGTGGGTAATACTTGGGTCGCAATGAATTGTCGTGATGCCCTAGATTGACCTGCATTATTGCCAAAATTCCCACATGTGTGGTTGTCCACGAAGGTTTTGATTTCAAGTCTGTTCTCATTTTGTGTTGGAGAGGCAAATAACATCCACGGGCAATTTTGGGCTTCCTTGAACCGATAAAAGACTTGAATACGCTTCGGTTCATTCTTAGCAAACAAGTACTCGAATTTTTTGGCCATGGAATAGTATAGTAAAGCCAATCTTAATTCCTTCGCACTCTCAAACCGTTGTCCCTCACCGGTTAAAGCAGTGTGACACCAAGCAAGAATCCTCTCTGATCTGCTAATCATGTCATCAATCATCGGAACATTATCTCCAGAAGGATTATCATTGGGGATCCTATCTGAAACACATGTGGGCGTCGACAACGACGGGCCACTCTCTATGCTTTTTGAGTTCATACTGCTGGTAGCGCTGCAAATTTAAAGAACATGAACAAATGATCATAAACTAAACAATAGAAACATCAACAAATAACACAAAAAAGAAAAAGGCAAAAAAACATCAACTGCTTGTGTTATAACTATCGTGGAATACAATTGAACTAACAAGATTTCATTTAGAACTAACATGAAAACGTTTAGACCGAACATGAAGTCACTTAGAACTAATGTAAGGACCATGAATTTTGATACTAGTTAAAATAATTTTTTGGTATTTTAAAATATTTAATTATGATTTTTAAAAGAGTATTTGTATTTTTCTCGATTTTCTATAATTTAAAAATCTGATTATATATTTATTTAAATAATTTTGATATTTATAAATTTGTTTTGTGCTGTAAAAAATTCTAGAATTAGTTTGTTGTGTTATCGGTACTATTAAGTATTATTTTAAATAATATATTGTGTTATTAATATTATTACAAATTATTTCACATAATACATAGTATTATTAAATTACGTGATTTTGGTATAATTTATTGTATTATTTCTATTGTTACATAGTATCTATCATATTAGTATAACTAGTACGTTTTACTGTGTACGTAATTGTCCCATAATTATTTGGTTTTAAATTTAAGTAAAAAATATTTTTATTATTAATTATTCTTGTTTAATTATACAATATGGGTATATTTCAACTATTTCGTATCAACCGTTGTATTAGCACACCAAGTACGTTTTATCGTGTAGATAATTATTCCGTAATTATTTGATTTTTAAAAATAAGTAATTATATGTTTTATTAATTATTCTTGTTTAATTGTACAATTTATAATATTATTTCTTCTGTCGCGTATCAGCTATTGTATAAATACAACTAGTACGTTTTTATTTGTAGATAATTATTCTGTAATTATTTTGATTTTTAAATATCAGTAATTATTTAATTTAGTTAATTTTCTTTTAATTCCCTAAACCCTAATTTCTTTCATATATATATATATATATATATATATATATGCTCCCAGATATGAGAGCATTATCAGTTAATTATTTTTGGAAAGCTAATATGCTTTAACCGGTAATATATGTAATTCATGATCAATTTACATGAATAAGGGCATCTCCAACCTAGCCTCATTTTGGTGCAAACAGTGCTTTTTGTTGCATTGTTCCTTCTCCAATCCAGCCCCATTTTCTGCTCCATTTTGGTGCAAATGAACAGTGCTGCACCAAATATGGCGTCGCACTGTTCATCCGCCCCATTACTGTTCATTTTTTTAAATATTTGTTTTTACCTCTCAATTAATATAAAAATAGATAAAAGAGAATAAAGTGAGAATATACTGAGAATATTCTTTTTTGGTGTAAAAAATGGTGTAATGGATCGAAGCAACATCGTGCCGCTAGCGACGCCGCTAACCTCGAATCCTTCAGCCCTCACCTCGTCGCCGTTGTCCTTGCCTCGTTGTCGACGTTGCTGACGACCTCTCTCGCTGACGGTAGCCCCCAACCGCTCCGACCGACGCTCAAATTAGACCCGCGTACCCACGCCGTCGAAGTTGAATCGTTCGACACAACCCGAGGCAAGATCCCGCTTGCTCAGAACTATTTTTTCTATTTATTATGAATTATCTGTAATTTTAGATCTGTTAATATTTATTTGCGTGGGTTTGATGAATAATATTGAATGAATAGTAATTATGTGATAAATAGTATTTTTAGAACTAATATAATAATTAAAGAATTTATTTTAGGTAACAGAATTATTTTAGATTAATTATAATATTTTTTAGAATTTATGTTGTAGAAGGAAATTATTTTAAAATGATGAATGTTTTCAAAGAAGTTATTTTGGTAAAAGTTTATTTTTGTGTTATGACTGTGTGATTGATAGTTGTAGAACACGACATTTTATGTACATTGACACCGACATGTTAACACTCTTATGTATACTCACTCATGTCATATATGCACACCTGATTCATCGCTAGTCTATATAGTCATGTTCATCATATGATTTGCATAAAATAGTTGTATTTATTTATTATTTCTTGTTTTATTGATAACCGTTAGTAGTTCATGTTCTTAGTGGCCTAGCGTGTCGTGTATAGGACGTAGATACCTGTGATTTGTTGACTTAGAAAAGCTAGAAGAGTTGAGATGGGGAATTCTTTGTTTAGGTGATTGGATGGTATTGTTTATTATTCCAGGCTCACACCAACGATATTCCTGTGTAGCGTTGGGGTGGGTCTGAGGTGCAGTGATGTTGATTGTTGATTATTCCAGGATCCCACCAATGATATTCCTATGTAGCGTTGGGGTGGGTCTGAGGTGTCGTGATATGTGATTGTTGATTATTTCTAGGCTCGCACCAACGATATTCCTATGTAGCGTTGGGGTGGGTCTGAGGTGCAGTAATGTTGATTGTTGATTATTCCAGGCTCACAACAACGATATTCCTGTGTAGCGTTGGGTGGGTCTGAGGTGCAATGATATTAATTGTTGATTATTTCCAGGCTCGCACCAACGATATTCATGTGTAGCGTTGGGGTGGGTCTGAGGAGTTGTGATACGTGGTATTGTTGATTATTTCCAGGCTCACACCAATGATATTCTTGTGTAGCGTTGGGGTGGGTCTGAGGTGATGTGATATTATGCTTGTTGATTATTTCTAGGCTCGCACCAGTGAAATTCCTGTGTAGCACTGGGGTGAGTCTGAGGGGGGTAGTGAAACATTGTGCGTAGATGATTTTTTGAACAATCGGTTATCCAAGAATATGAACGTTGACTCTGGGTGAGATAAGGACAAGTGAGTTGTGATAGGATGGCTAGTTGTGTTCATTTCATACATAGGTTGGGGTTAATATTTAATTATCTACAATTTGAGACATATGGTATATACATGAGGGTTTCCTTGTTTGGATTATTTCGCTCGACGTACTACGTCTCTTGTTGTAGATTTTTAAGTATTAATTCCATCTATTGTATGATCTTGTTACTTGGTTAATATTTGGATTCTTCTGATTATTAGTATTCCAGTTGCACGCCTCTATCGTTATTACTATCATCACATGATCTATTTCTGTTTCTGTTATGGCATTGACCATGCATATATTGTCTTTACTGTTATTGTATTTGTTCCTGCCTTGGGGGATCTTGCCGTGTGTATACACGCTGACGTACTCCTATTTTCCGGGTGTACGTCAGATTTAGGAGATGAACAGCCCCAGTTCGGGATAGTACAGGAGCATAGGATTTGCAGCAGTGAGGTCTTCCAGATGGATCAGAAGAACAATCTGAATATTAGACTTTTTCTTTCTATAGTAGTTGATGAGCCCTAGATCTTTTCTACAGAACCTTACTTTAGTCTGGTGTTGGATCTAGTTGTTTTAGCAGTACTTTCCTTTTATTTCTGTTGGACTATGTATTTTATATTTTAGTTGGACCGTTTTATAATAAGGGCATGTTTGACCCATATTTTTATGTCTGGGATGATTTACCATTGATGATATGTCTATTTCTTATTCTGGATTGTCATTATATTCTTGCTATGTGTGATCGGGGACCTATGACTTCGCATTGTATTTATTTCCAGACGCTTAGCGTATTGGATTGAGAAGAAAAGAAGAAAAAGAAAAAAAATGATAGTGTATATTTTTTCTCAATCTAATACGTTGCGGGCTTGTTCACGTTCTGATTCCCCTGTATTTTGGGAAGCGGGGCGTGACAACTAACATGTTGGACCTAACATAGTTTGAACTAGATATCATAGCAAATCGATTAGCACTAACAATAAGTCTATTGGAACTAACAACTAATAGATTATACTTAACAATAAATCTATTAGAACCGACATTAACTGATATTACATGAATTAACGTGGTACCTAGAATTAACAACTTAGCATAAAAAAAAACGCGGGCTTGGTTTAGAACTAGCAAGTTGTTGGCTCAAACTGGATGTATACAAGCTAGAACTAGGGTAATAGAAGCTAGAACTAACGTAATAGCTAGATTTAACAAATTTTTATTTAAAAACGCTGGCTGGGATTAGAACTAGCAAGTTGTGGGCTAGAACTGGTTGTATACAAGGTAGAACTAGTGAGATAGAAGCTAGAACTAACGTAGAAGCTAGAATTTACAAGTTTGCATTAAAAACACGGGCTGTGTATAGAACTAGCAAGTTGTGGGCTAGAACTGGCTGTATACAAGCTAGAACTAGGGTAATAGAAGCTAGAACTAACGTAGAAGCGAGAATTATTAAGTTTTAATTAAAAAACGATGGTTGGGTTTATAACTACAAGTTGTGGGCTAGAACTAGCAAATCTATTAGAATCCGAGCTATAATCCAATGAACTAACATTAACTGATATTACATGAATATTAGTCTTCGCATCAAAAAAATCCTTGCCCCTACATGTCATCTCGAACTTGAACGGCGCTGTGGACTTTTGAAGAATCCTCTTTTTCCTTGAAAGCTTGCATGTGAACCTCCTTTAATCCTCTGTTATGGCAATGCTCCACCATAGAAGACAGATCCCCCTCGTTCTTAATAGGAAATTTGAAGCTTCCACTCGTTTCATCTTTGAATGACAAACTTAATGATTCATATGGAAGATCTAACCTATCTGACACATCAAATTTTAGATCAAGAATGATGGTTGAAGTGTTAATCTTTATGAATACTGCTCTACCACCCGAAGCTACGATGCAGGTGATGTCCTTTTCAGCCATTATGAAGTGGAGGGAAGAGTAATGGAGAGAATTTTGGTCCGAGGAAGAGTAATGGAGAGAATTTTGGTCTAATGAAGAGTAATGTAAGAGTAATGGATAACTAGATATTTATTGCTCATGATAGACTGAAAAAGGGGGGAAATTTCCCTCCATTTATTACAGTAGTTTGCATTTAATGGGATGTGACGAAGAGTGGTGACAAAGCGTCTGGGGACGAAGGAGAAGGGCAAAGTCGGGTTTTTTTAAAATACAATGTCTCTGGCTGTATACAGCTGACGTGGAGGGCCTTAGAAATATTAAAGGCTGCTTTTTGAGGCTTATACACAAGGGGGAAAATACAATGGGCCTCGTCACATGATTTTTCAGCTTTTGGGGCCTCGACACATTTTTCCCAAATAATTATGATATTTATGCGATTCAAAAGTTATTCTATTTACTTCATTGCTTATTTGAATTATAGTATAATTCTTAATAGTATTTAGTAATATATTATTCTATTTATATTATCATTTTAATTATTTTATTATAATCCATAAATAATTATTATAATAATATAATTGATTACTACTAATAATTGTGTATGCTTATTATATAAATTATTTTATTTTATTATTTTTAAATAATTAATAGTTATTATATTTTTGATAAATATATAGGAATATGAGGAGCAATAAAAGGTTATATTTATTTAATGAAAGATTAATTAGAGATAATGACATAGTTAGAATTTAACAAAGTTTGAGAGGGCAAAAAAGACTAAAAGTTTTAACACCCCGATCCTCTTTTAATTGTAGTATAAATATAGATAAAGGTTGGTCTTTATTCTTGTTTAATTCTTGAAAATCAGAAGATAAAATATGTCAAGAAAGGAAACTATAGGAAAAAAAATTCTATACTATATAAATATATAAATATATAGCTGGCTTGTAATTCTATATTCTTGATTGGTTATGATTAATTTCAGAAAACCTATAACTCAGTCCATAAATGATCTCCACTGGTTTTATTAAACAACTCTTCGTTTATTGAACAGAGCTGCAGTTGCTGATAAGTATGATTAGTGCTGTCCAAAAAGTCCGTCGGCCCGAGCTTGGCCCGGAAACCCGGGCCAGACTCGGGTCCGGGTCCGGTCGTCGGCGCCCCCCGCCCCTGGAATAGTAAATTTTTTTTTAAATATTATTAATATAAATTAATTTTGTAAATATATTGTATAAATATATATATATATAATATATATATATATATATATTTATATAATATATATATATATATTATATAATATATATATAATATAATCATATATATATATAATTAAATATAATATTAATATATATATTATATATATATATATATATATATATACTCTTCCCTTTAGTATTAAGTGTAATATAAGTATATATCAAATTATAATAGTAATTCATACTCCCTCCTTAATAATAAGTATAATAAGTAATACTCCTTACATCAATAATATATTTATAATATATATATATAATAATATATAATTATATATAATTATATATTATACATAAACATATATTATATAAATATTAAAATTATACCCAACAACACACATAAACTTATATAAATACACATATAAGTATATTTAATATTAAGAGTAAATTATATATATATATATATATTATACTATATATATATATATATATTATATATATATAATTATATATATATATATATATTATATATATATATATATATATATATATATATGAAAAGAAAATATGGGTATGCGCTTGGTACCAAGCACAAAAGTTTAAATGCTTGGTAAGTGAGTGTAACAAAATCTCCCCTCCAACTTCAATTCAAATAATGGGAACCCACAATTTCCATGGGTAATGAAGTGGATGGGGAATGTGACACATGCACTACCAAGCACAAAATTAATGCTTTGGTTAACCAAGGCCTAATACCATATTTCTCCTCTCTCTCTCTCCTCTCTCTCCTCTCTCTCTCTCTCCTATTAAATAATAATATATATATTTAATATATTATATTATATATAATATAATATATAATATTAATTATATAATATATATATATATATAATATTATATATATATTATCAAGAATTACTTTTGGTGTACTAAGTTAGTTTTGGTAAAATTTAGGAGTTTGGAGAGGAGGTTAGTGGTTCAAATCCTAGCCACAACATATATATTTAGAAGTCTTTGATTGGGCCTTAGGGGCTCTTGGGGTCTTTGAATTTTACAATTATTTTTAATTTTGTTTGTTTTTATAAATTTTACAATTATTTTATATCATTCTAATTTCTATACTTTTTTATATTTGTAGATTTCATAATTACTATTGATTAGTAATATAATTTATTTATCAAAATTGTGTTTATTTTTTGCTTTGTATTCTTAAAAAAATTAAAAAATTAAAAAATTTTAAATAACTAAGAAAACCGGGCCGGCCCGGAGCCCGGGCCGCTCAGGCCTGGTCGGGATGGACCCGGTCAGGGCTTCGGTTTTGCCCGGCCCGGCCCCGATTTTTCGGGCTGGTACGGATAGACAGCCCTAAGTATGATGCTCGAGTTCTAGACTGCAATGAGAGTGTAACTGTGTTTTGTACTGATATGCGAAAGAAAAAACAAGTTAGACTTTATTGTTAAACTGTGCAAATAATCAATGCCCCAAGGGATTCCCTGCATAATGCTGTGCAAAAATTCACTCTTTGCCTATTTCTAAAAAGCCTGAGTTTAAGTGTCCCAAAAAGAATTAAAAATAATAATTAATTAATTAATTAATTAATTAATTAAAATAACGGAGATTAATTTCAAATAAAAAAGTGCGTCATCATAGATATTATGTTTTTTTTATTTCCATTAAAAACTCATATGACAACCTTGATATTAAATTTGGATGGCAGAACAGTCTAACTAAATGGCTTAACTCATAAAACCCCAACATTAAATATCCGGCTGTTGATGTTAGTACAATGTAAGCACTTTTCTCTACATCGAGATACAAAATGCCGAAAAGCGACACTTACCGCTCTCTATATCAAATCAATTCACTACAAATACACGCGCTGCCTCTTTAATATACATACGACTCATACGTGGAGCTTTTTGTCATTCAAGTTCTCATGCTCATCTCTGCCTGAGCTTATAGTATGCAAATTGGGCAATGATCTGTATTAAATTTCTGATTAAGGAATTAACATGATAGATTATAAATTATTCTATGTACGTAACCTCAAAACAAAAGTATAGATATAAAATTGTACGATGAGAAGGATATACCAGTAAGTCAAGTAGCACGCAAACTATAGCGTCAAGTAACCATGGTGCATTTGCTTTCAACCTGTCCCATCGCACGCTCCTCACAAGAATGCTGCATCCAATAATATTCAATAATGTAATAAATTTTCATTGTAGCTGCTTATGAGCAAACTAAAAGCATCTATACTACATATAAAAGAAGATTGTCTTTGTCAAAACTTTTGATTTTTATTTTTACCCTTTTAAGTTTAACAATTCTCAAATATATTATTAGTTGTAATTAATCATTCACTAATTATATACAACCTCTTATTAATTATGCATCTGCTCACTTTTTCAAAACCTTTAGTCACACTATTTTTTATTATCTATTATGTTATTTAATAGAAACTTAAATTTTATCCATTAATTTATCTTTACATATTATTTAAAAATTTTAGAAAATTTAGAAATAATAAAAATTCATTAGGCTTATGTCTTATGCCTTTGGGTTTCACCTCTTATGGAGACTACCTGTTACCTTTCATCTTTTTAGCCTTTTAAAAGTATGATAGTAATATGTTGTATTTGTAATACTATTAATAGTATAATAATCTTAATAGTATTTTTTAAATTAATAAATTACACTATAATTTAATAACTATATAATTTAGTAAATTATTTACTAATAATGTAATAAACTAATTATGAAATTAAAATGTAGTTACTAATAGTATTATAATTATATTGTGTATAATATTATCATATTTAAAAGAGAAGAAATTATTTAACATATTATAGTTATTTTAATAAATTATAAATAAATTATAACAGTTATCCAAACTATAATAATTGATCATACAGTTCTTTATACAGAGCTTTATCGTACAATATATTCATTAAAATAAAATTGTACTTTTTCAGATTTTATATAGCAATATAATGTTCAGATTTTATATTGCTATATAAATCATTTCATTATTTTATAGCCAACAAAAAACTTTTGAAAAACATAAAACAAAACAGATATGCTCTCACGCAAAGCACGTGCACTATATTAGTTTAATTAAACAAAGAATGATGTGTTACTTCATGCTCTTAGCTGAAATCATTAATGTGACACATATCCAAGCCATAAGCTAAGGTTTGGATATTTTTAATGATATGAATTCAAGTGGCATGGATGTGCCATTAGTAGCAAACTAGCCCCAAAATTAACTATATATATACATACACAGTACACACGCACACACATGTGTCTATATATGTGAGCGGGTACGTGTGAATGAATGAGAACACTGGATATGAGCTATCACTTAATTAGAAAATGAACTATGCAAGAGGTGGGAGGTGATATGTTGTCCTGCTCCGATATATACTTACACATATGTAGAATCATACATGGGATTTGTTCATACCTTCCAACATAAGTTGCATTTGCAATGAGAGCGAAAATGAACATAAGAGGATTCAAACCCTGCACAATTTGCAGAAACATGTCAAAAATTTCAAGGAACAGTCTATGATATCACATTAAACCAAAGGTTAAACAAGGTTAATGAAGGCTATACCTCAACATTCCCACGCTTAATCTGAATGGCAAATAGCAAAAGAAATTAATTACTATAGAAAAATAATTAACCCTACTAAAGATGGGTAATTAAGTTTCTACTAGATGTGTACTTACATTTAAGTATATTTGAGGTAAACGACCTCCCATATATATTGCTGCCATAATCCATCCTAAAATCATCCCATAAGTATTAGCTTCCAAGCCATTCATTATTGTTTCCTGCAGTTTAAATACAATGATTAGTACTGCATATGTTATAGGTTGCCTCAAATACTCAAATCCATATTGCTTTGGGAGTTCCTTTTTTAGGTTGTTTTGTTTTGATCAAGAGTCCTACTTATATTAGACTTTGCATAACCAATCATATTAGATATTTATTCCTACTTGAACTCTTATTAGGTTTTAGAACATGTGAACTTCTATTCCTATTAGAACTCATATTCCTTAGACAGCTAGAGCTGGAATCTTCAAGGCTATATAAGAACAGTCTTTCAAGCTAATTAGATTCATCAATCTTCAGAGCATCAATCAAGAAGAGAGTTCTTTTGTGAAGCCTATTTGATATTCTTCTCTTTTGTTCCTTTAGTTGAGAGTTGTATTAGGCTTTTGGGGTGTGATTTAGGATTGAGAGATTGAGAGATCCACTTTGTATTCCTCACAATTTAGTATAGTTTTCTCCTCCTTAGCCCGTGGATGTAGGCTACAAGCCAAACCACGTATATCTTTGTGTTTGTGTGTTCTTGATATTTTTCATGCTCTCGTGTGATTGATATTAGCTTATCCTGGGAATTTATCATATCAAATTGGTATCAAATCTCTCAGCTATCGATCAGACGAGAAGATAACGACAACTACTACGAAATGGGATATCGAGAAGTTTGACAGCAACATCGGTTTCAGTCTTTGACAAATTAGGATGATCCCGTATTGACAATGAGTGGATTGAAGAAGACTTTGTTCGGGAAGTCGAAGAAACCAGCTATTATAACGGAGGAAGATTGGAACGAGTTGGATGATAGAGCTATCACAACGATTCAGTTATGTTTGACAAACGAAATTTTGTAAAAATTCTCACGGAGAAAACAACCGTTGATTTATGGTCTAAATTGAAGGATTTGTATTTGACAAAGTCGTTCACCGATCGCTTCCTCTTGAAGCAGTGTTTGTACACACTTCGGATGTCAGAAGGAACACCCATCAAATCTCATATTGGTGAATTTAATTCTGTGATTACAGATTTAAGATTGATGTTAAAATCGATGATAAAGATCAAGCCCTATTGTTATTGTGTTATTTGCTGTCTTTCTACAAACACTTCAGGGATACTATGATTTATGGTCGAGATTCTATTGGTATCAAGGACATCAAAGAGAACTTATTGAATAAGGAGAAGATCGACAAAGAGTTAATCACAAGTGAAAGTTACGATAAAGTTGATGACTTGTTTGTTCGAGGAAGATCG
>NC_033801.1:41803667-41810340 GCF_001876935.1 Asparagus officinalis | reverse complement strand
CGGAAGAAATGGGCTTTGGAGGTAACAGGTATAAGTCAAAGCACAAGAATCTGACCTGCAGATATTGCAATAATAAATGGCACATCAAGACCGATTGTTACAAATTGAAGAAAAAGAATAAACAAGAAAAGTATGAAGAAAAATCAAAGGAGGACTCCGCTGAAGTTGATATTGTTGAAGATATGATTTTGTTAGCTACAGATGATATAAACAGGAGCTAGCACGAATGATTGGATCTTAGATTCAAGTTGTTCCTATCATATGTCTCTTAATCAGGACTGGATCACCACTTATGAAGCTATTGATGGTGGAGTTGTTCTTATGAGGAACAACGCCTCATGCAAGACTGTTGGGAAAGACACAATTTAGATTAAGATGAGTGATAGAGTCATCAGGACTTTGACAGATGTTAGGTATGTTCTAGGTTTTAGGAAGAATCTCATATCTTTGGGCACTCTTAATAGCATTGGTGTTTGGGTCAAAAGTTGATTTCTTCATTGCCTTGAATCTATTACAATTGTTTATTGATTACAAGTTCACAAAATAGAAAAGTTGATCTTTTTATAAGATCTCCTTACACAATGAAAAATAAAAGATTATAACTTTATCAAACAACACACAGTTCTTATTTATTAGTCTCTGTTTACGTGAGATCTTTGTCTGTGCCGGGGTTTATCCATGGACCGTCTCGGATCAGATCCGGTTGACAAAAAATTGATTAAAGCTCTTACTTCACAAAGGAAGTAATCGCTGCAGCGATGATCCCGACCAAGCGAGATCACAGTTCTTCTCGAGATTTAAGACTAAGCTTAAATCCGGAGGAAAGGGGGAACGGACCTCAGATCCTTCGAAACGCTCATTCTTTATGCCGGAGTTCGCCAAAATCTGCTAGCCTCTCTTAAATTCGTCAAAACCTCGCCCTAGCTCCTCTGAAATTCGTGGCTCCATTCAGATCTGATTTTATGAGGGTGCTAGGGGTGTATTTATAGGCTTTAGATGTCGTGTTTGTGGATAGGAATACCGTGTTTGTGGATGGGATCAAAGAACAACCGTTATTATCCGTTTAGGTGGGTTTTCGGTTGTGTAACAACTTTCACATGTTTAAAGATAACCACACATATTTATGGATGACCCCAAGGAGTTCTAGAAGCTAATCTTATTAGAAAACACATCGGGAACTGACATGGGCGCGAGTTACTTCGATTGTCTCGCACATGTCCGAGACAGCTTGGACTGTCTCGGGTATTTTAGTCTTAACTCTTTCATCTGACCTCCGATTGAGGTGATTCAAGATGCTTTAGAAAGCTAACAAAGAGACCTATAACTTTTATGTTTTAAGATTCTTCATATTAGAACCATATCATAGCCAAAATCTTCATTTTCTCTGAGACACAGATTGTGTCTCACTGGTGTAAAACGGCCTGAATGGTCTTAGATATTTTGGCTTTAACTCCCTCGTCCGATATCAGAATGAGGTGATCTAAGATGTGTTAGAAAGCTGATGAAGAGACCTACAATTTTCATGTTTTGAACTTTTTAGATTCAAATCATAGCATGGTCTAAATGCCTCTTCTTTTTACAGACCACTTTAAGGTGTTCGACACTTTCTGACTTCTCCGAACTTGTATTGTGCATTTCGTCATTCCGTTAACTTGTACACTCCGATGACTCACTTTGTATATTCGTTAGCTTTCACGGGGCCAGATAATCCTTTTCTGACTTGGATGATGATGCTTATCGTCTGCATTTCGCCTCGAGTGCGTACGGGAATTCATAGGCAAATTTTGATGCCTACAGATACCCCCTCCAAAGTATTTCAGACTCATTCTTTTATAGAAAAGTCTGGAATGCTTTGGATAAGAGAAGCCCTGTCTTTAATCTCTTTAGTATTTCATTGAGGAGATCACATAAAAGGACCTGTGAATTGCTTCAATTCTTGACTTCTTCAGCCTTCAGTCTATTCTGTATTTTGTCGAACCGTTGTTGAAGTCTTGAACTAAAATTGATATGTAAGTTTCTGAACTTAGCTCGTATCATTGAGTTGACTTTGAATTGATCATCTTTATCGGGAATTTATATCTGAACTTTGGAGTTGATCGGAGATCATGCGTTGATCGGCGTTGACTTCCATCGCAACGCGTTGATCAGCATTGACTTTCGTCGCAACGCATCTACCGGTGTCTATACAGTTTATGCTCTTAAGATGTTGGAGCGTGACGGTCCCAAGTGTTGGGGCTGTAAGACCAACTGTTAAAGCTGATTCATCTGTATGTATGTATTTTATCCTGAAGTTGTTGGATCCTCAAGTCACAAGACCGACTAATAGAGCTGATGCGTCAATGAGTCTCACACTTATAGGATTTTTGGCAAACCCTTAGCCATCAACGGGTTTGATGAGCCTTTACCGACTACCGTTTGAGTCGGGCTAGCATGCGGATTGTCTAAGTCTGTTCCGCATGTAATGTTGTGCTAAAAGAGTTAACTCTCTTAGACTTAGTGTTATGATGTTGAATACATAAACTTGGTCATTGTTACGGGAATAGGCTACCCGGCAACGCGTATTGGGCATAGACTTTAACGAACCTTTGATCCCAGGTTATCTTTAAAAATATCATGTGTAATATTCTCCAGGAACTTCCCGCTAGAAATAAGGAAAATGGTTTAGATCGTATACTCACTGGAGTATCACAGAGAAGCAGTTTAACCTCTTATACTCATCGGAGGATGGGAGCAGTTTAACCTCATAGACCTATCAGAGGATGGGAGCAGTTTAACCTCATATACCTATCGGAGGAAGCCGTTCTTATTCGGCTTCTTTCGGTGTTATGATGCCGACGTCAACCAAGGCTTGAATGCTGTTTTTCAGCGTAATACAAGTCTTGGTGGGGTGATGGACCCTCCTGTGGTATGCACAGTACTTAGGATCCGAAATCTTATTTGCTTCCTCCTGATTTGTAATCGGTGGTAGCTTGATCTTATTGTTGGCGAGGATATATTTGAAGATGGGTGGAACTTCATCATCTTCGAAAGAATACTCCTCCTGAAACTTCGGATTAAGAGTCATTTGTTGTCTTCAAGGTGTCTGTTGATGAATATCGTCATCAATTGTAGATACTTTAGTCATCGGTTGGACCCTCTCGAGCTCCTTTCTTTTGAGGAAAAGTTCAACCTGTTCACCACGTAGTTTTAATTTCTTCCAGGTGATTGAGGGGACAACCCCAATGACTTCAAGGATATCGATGGAGAGATTATCATGGCACGTCTGTAAGATGAACTCTTCTGTGACAGGATCCCTACAATTTATTGTCTTGTTGCGGAAGCGTTTGACAAAACTATCAACTGACTCATCGTCTTTTTGCTTCTCATCCAGAAGAGCTTCAATCGACACGTCGATGTCATCGTCGAAAAAATTGTTAAGGAACGAGCTTTCCATATCGTCCCAGCAATTGATGCTCCCTGGCTTGAGACGTCGATATCAATCGAAGGCCGTCCCGCGAAGGGTACCCACGAATGACCGAATCATTAGGGGTTCATTCCCGAAGATCACTCCCAAGTGAGACTTGAAGTAAATCAAATGTTGAGTGGGTGATCCTCTCCCGTCAAATGGTGTAAAGTTAATTAGATTGTACTTCACCGGGTATACGATTGAATCCCACTCTCTTGGATATGGGCACAGAATGCCCGTTCTCTTTACTTGTTAAAAGGACATTAAGGCATTGACTTTATTCTCCAGCTCTTTCATCATCTCGTTATCATCTGTATCTTTCTTTGGGCCATTTTAAGGAGGAACGATGAGACCACCCCTAGCGTTATCATTAGTGATGGGGCTACCCCCAGTATTTTTATTTTTAGTGAGTGCATTTGGACCACCTTCAATGTTATTTAGGGATGCGATTGGACCACCCCCAGTATTTTCGAAGGGTGCTTTGCCCACTTCTGGATTGCTACCAACTACGACGTTCTGAGTACGGTGGCTGAATTTAGCCCGCTGACTAGACTCAGGTAGTGGTTGAAGTTATTGAGCTTGTAACTCTCTCATCTGCTGCATGGTCAACTCTATCTTAGTGTTCATTTCAGCCCTGAATTCCTCTTGTTGTTTAGCCAGTGCTTCTTGAAGCATTTGGATCACTAGGTTAGGAGTGATCATGAACGATTCCCTTGCTTTCCCCATGCTGGACATTGTATCATTGGAGGCAATTGCAGAGCAAGTATCCGACAATTCGTCTTCTAAAGATAGTTCTTCGTGTATCCTTGGGTAATGCTTATGTCCGATGGCTCCTAGCTGGAGCCGAGACATTCGTTGGGCTATCCCTGAATTGACTTTTCTTCCGGGAGAAAAATCAGGATTAGAACCGTTTGAAGTAATGATAGACATTCCTTTGTCAACCATATTAATGGTGACTTCAGGGAATTCATCATCCTGAACAGTGGATTTTCTCTCGTGGAAACGTGTCAACCATATTAATGGTGACTTCAGGGAATTCATCATCCTGAACAGTGGATTTTCTCTCGTGGAAACGTCTTGGCTTAGGCTTCAATGCCTCGAGGGAATTCATCATCCTGAACAGTGGATTTTCTCTCGTGGAAACGTCTTGGCTTAGGCTTCAATGCCTCGGTGGCAAGCTTCTCGAATATTGAGACCCTTTGTGAAATGGTCCTAGGACAGCTACATTTCGATAATACCACTCTGATAAGCCTCTCACATGGATAGTGAGAGTTAGTTTCTCGAACATCATCCTTTTGAGATTTATTCACACCTCCAGTCTGATAGTGCAGCTCATTGGAGCAATCCATTGTTTGTTGGTGTGATACCCCGAGTATAACGTTGTCTTTTGACGGACACATCTTCTTTTGGGGAAGAAGAACCATGTTGACATTCTCAGGACGATTTGTTGTCACCTTTGAATGATCCAATGTCACATCAGGAGTTACACGTTTAGAACCACCCCCTTGCAAGCGTCAGGTATTAACGGGCTCCTGGGTTTCAACACGAACCCTCGGGCGATCGATGCCAAGAGTCGTCTTGTACAGACGCATGAACATGTACAACGAGGTACCCTGGTTTGTTTAGAGATGACGGGACACCTTTGAGTAGCCTTTGGTTTAACGGAAGTGTTTGCACGACCCCAGCCTGAGAAACTTCTCGGGTTTTATTCACCGGAGCTTTGCCTCGATCTGTGTGGAGAGGACCTAGGCGATCCTTCAATGGAATCCTGAATTGGGATAGGTTCACACTATTATAGGGCTTCATCGGTGGTATGGGATCAAAAGGAGTGGGATCAGAGGCTGACGGAGGCTTGGAAACGCCCGCGAGACACGAGTCATGTCTCGCCCTAAGCGGAAGCGTTTCGGCTGTTTTTGCCTTCGGCACCCAGACTCGTTTATATTTTGGTGATTCTTTGACCACCTCTTTCTTTTGCATGCCATGAGCTTTTCGTATAAAGGCACACCCGCGTGCAGCACGTGCACGTCGTTTTTGGATGCGCTCCTTCAAGGTTGAACGAATCCTTTTGATAAGAACTCATTCTCCCGTCGATGATTCGGTGGACGTAGCAGCAACTTGCCGTTGCGGTGGCTGGATTGCTGGATTACCTGATGCTTCCTAGACTCTAAGTCTGCGTAGTAGCGAACTCCATCGACGTGTTCTAATGCCTTGGCAATTTGACGAGCTTGGTGTTGGCGTCGCCTCTGACGAGCCCTCTTCGTCAGAGTTGGCGTACCTTGATTGAAAAACTCCTTGACTGGAGAGGAGTTGTGGTGAGCGGAGTCATTTCAAGCCTTCATCGGTGAATATGCCTCCTTCAAAGATGAGATCTTTCCGCACTTGCAGGGAGAGGAGGATTTTGATGAAGACGAGGAGAAATATTCCTCAAACTTAGCTTCGTCGAACTCGTACTCGACCTCTGAATCAACCAGGATCTTGATCTTCGGTTGCGACACGACAGCCTTGGTGACAAGGCTGTTGGCTCCCACTGTGGTCGCCAGTGTGTTTAGGTCAAAAGTTAATTTCTTCATTGCCTTGAATCTATTACAATCATTTATCGATTACAAGTTCACAAAATAGAAAAGTTGATCTTTTTATAAGATCTCCTTACATAATAAAAAATAAAAGTTATAATGGCATTGAAGGAGGGAATTTAATGAGTTCTGCAAGGAGGGAATCGTTAGACATCGTATAGTCCCTCACACACCGCAACAGAATGGAGTGGCAGAACGTATAGACAAAACCCTTTTAGAGAAAGCTTGTTGTATGATGTTCAATACAGGTTTAGACAAGAAATACTGGGCGGAAGTAGTGAATACGGTTTGTTACTTAGTGAATCGGTCACCATTTACTGCTATTAGTTGTAAAACTTCAGAGGAGGTTTGATCCGGTAAGCCTACCGATTATTCTAATTAGTATTTGGTTGCCCTGCATATGTGCATGTTAGTCAAGGAAAACTTGAGCCGCGAGCAAAGAAGTGCATATTCCTTGGATAAGCATCGGGTGATAAGGATTTTAGATTGTGGTGTCCTGATCTGAAGTCTCCTAAGATTATTATTAGCCATGATGTTACTTTTGATGAATCTGATATGTTCCACTAGAAATGATCATCGGTTTCAGTTGTTGATAAGGCGAGCACTACAGGACATAAGGTGGGGTTAGAAATTCGTGATTCAGCTCTTCAGCAGG
>NC_033801.1:41785098-41803657 GCF_001876935.1 Asparagus officinalis | reverse complement strand
GAGTTAAGCAGCTAGATCCCGTTAAAGTAGATGAAGCACCTCAGCAGCTGCAGAAAAAGCGGGAATATACTATTGCTAGAGATCGGTCTAGACGAGATATCTGACCACCGCGAAGTTATGAAGATACGATAGCTTATGCATTGTTGGTTGACAATTTTGTGCTCTTCAGCTATTCAGGAGCTACTTCAGGTGAAAACTTTGCTAATATTTATTGTCCGAATGCGGAAAATTCAGTCGATTTGTTGAAGTGGCTTTTTTCAGTTAGCAAGTTCAAGCCAAGCTTGGACTTCATCGATACGTGCCGCACTTAGATGTCGTGCGGGCTATTGGAGAAAGTGAAGTAAGTTAGCTTATTTTGGAGCGATGGATCTTCTACGCATTTGAGTCAATGTGGAGATTTGTTATAGGTTGCCTAAAATACTCAAATCCATATTGTTTTGGGAATTTTTTTATGTTGGTTTATTTTGATCAATAGTCCTACTTACATTAGACTTTGCATAACCAATCATATTAGAGGTTTATTCCTACTTGGGTTCTTGTTGGGTTTTAGGACATATGAACCTCTATTCCTATTAGAACTCTTATTCCTTAGACAACAATGAGCTGAGATCTTCAAGGCTATATAAGAACAGTCTTTCAAGCTAATTAGATTCATCAATCTTCAGAGCACCAATCAATAAGAGAGTTCTTTTGTGAAGCATATTTGATATTCTTTTCTTTTGTTCCTTTTGTTGAGAGTTGTATTAGGCTTTTGGGGTGTGATTTAGGATTGAGAGATTGAAAGATCCACTTTGTATTCCTCACAATTTAGTAAAGTTTTCTCCTCCTTCGCCCGTGGACGTAGGCTACAAGCCGAACCACGTATATTTTTGTGTTTGTGTGTTCTTGATATTTTTCGTGCTCTCGTGTGATTGATATTAGCTTATCCTGAGGAATTAGTCATAACAATATATACAACTAATGAACATGATATATTTCATAATTAAAATACCTGTATAATATATTTTCCATATAGATCCATCTGTATCAGAGCTTTAGCTTGAAATGGCAAACATGCAAAACCAAGGACAAAGGTTCCATAGCCTACCTGCACAAAGGGAGGGGAAAAAAAGTCAAGCTATCAAGTACTAATCTTAATTTTTTTTGTTGAATTAAATTATAAGTTTGGTCCAAGTGTTAATCTTATTTTATTATTCTTATTGCTGGAAAGCGTTTGTGCATAGCCTCAACAATGTCTATGAAGGAGATAAAAAAAATCCGAATTCAATTTAAACTCATCTTGTAAAGTAAACAGATACAATCTTATCAAGTTAAAAAGATAAAGATGAAGTACTCAAAGCTTATCCAGATTCATAGAACATTCAGTATACGAGGACAGGATTTTTATCCTCTACATTAACAGCCTGTCTATAAAAAGCCACTTCATCACTCCCAAGTAGTCATTTATTAACAAAATAACAGAGATAGACTTGGGAGGCAAAGAGAAAACTTTCAGTCAAATAAGATACAACAAGAAAAATTATTAAGAATTTTATAGTAGAAATATAACTACGAAACGCATGATAAAATATTAATTAGAATGAAACAACATGTAGAGTTAAAACTGAAAATTGATCAACATTTTCTGCTATATATGAATCTTTTATCTTATTATTTATTCTTGTCCAATTTCTAAAGTAAACAATGTATAAAACACTGAATCATAATCAAGTGGACCGAACACAATCCAAGCTTTACAGAATGGAAACAACTACTGGACCTCACAAAAACTGCTTAAAATTTTTAGGTAGAGAACACTTGCCTACCTAAACAAAGTCAAATTCTATCTATATATGGAACAAGACTATTTTTATTCTAATCAAAGGACTATATATGAGCTTTATTAACAGTACAGATAAATAATACACAATTATAAGAATAAATATCCCCTGATGCTCTTTACTTATATGTTAATGACGTGATACAACTGTTAATGGTGATCCTAATAATATGCTAATGATCTGGATATGCTAATAATAAGAATTATGAAAATCTGATGTATGCCACGACACTTAAACCAAGAGTGCTGCTGAGACTCATTAACCCTTATTTCCTTTATTTACATAGATGGAAATACCTAGGGAAGGAAGGAGAATTAAGTGAAAATTTTGATTAGGACCTTCTACTCCATGGAAATTAAGTGGAAATTCCAATAAACATTCGAATGTTTTGATGAGAAATGTATTGTTACCGAGTGTGAGGCTATCCTCTTAGGCCTGGTAATATTGATCTTGTGCTCATGCTCATGCTCATGCTCCTCCTCCTCTAAATCCTGAAGGGCTGCACCAAAGTCTGATGGACCGCTCCTCGCCACTCTCAGGTATGAAGCTCCCCCATAAGGAGAGCTACCACTGTTGGCAAGAGACGTTGCTGACCTATATATATTTAATTTATTTAAACCCCAAAATAGTTTCACATTGTTACGATAAGGTCCATTTTAATTTTAAAAAAAGGGCGAATTGCTGATACACCCGTATGCGAATTACATCATGATTTTGGCAAATCTTGCAGATGCATCCATGTATTATAGTAGGGACAGGGATCATATTTATTCCTAAGTTGTTTTATTAGCACTTTTGACTCTCTGATTTCAAAATGTATATATCTTTCTGTTAGTTATGTCTGTCATTTGAGTGTCACCTGATGACAACATGTTACCCAGATATTCTTGATATTTCAATGGGTTACTCAGCGAACTCTATGGGTAACAAAGAGAGATTTACTGCACATCATTGGTAATTAAAAACATTTATAAATAAAAGTGGAAAACCTCTTATAGTGCAGGATGTGTATCTGAAATTAACCCTATAAATAAAATTAGAAACCAGTATGCAAAATATGAAATACGTGTAATGAACATCCATCTGTGGTGAGGTTGCAGTTGACACAGTAGCAGATATTGGCATGGTAGGGCCATATTTATCTGGGTTTAAAGGCTTCCTTTCTTCATCAACCTAAAATTAACAGAAAAAAGTGAGATGCAATATTATATAATCAAGAAGAAGAAAAAAACAAAAACAAGTGTGCTGCAAGGTACATCAAAGGTTGCATTAAGATTTTCTTTTGTATAGAAAATATGATATATTTATTTATTTTTTATCACCCAATCCAAAATTGAACCTAAGACCTTAGAAGCTATATGGAACCTCTCAACTATCTGAGTTACTCCTGGTGGATATATGAGATTTATTTTTAATAAGACTATCATATTTTATATTATAGCAGAACCTTGAATACATATCTGACACATTGGTAAAGATAAAACTTAATACTATACACCACTATTTATTCACTAGTAGAAAACCCCTTATTAGCGACGGGGTATTGGTGACGTAAACCAAAGCTGTCACCAATACATACATTGGCGACGGCAGGGGTGGTGTGCGACAATACCCTCGCCAATGTTATCATGTGCCGGACAAGAGTAAGGCCCACTGCCAAAGAAAGAGCTAACGCCAAGATCATGTGCCGATGGTCCCCCCCCACCCGCTAATGATGACTCGCAATAAATGATAAAAACCCTGAAGCCCAAGCGACCCGTTAGATCTGCTTTCTCTTTCTGCGATTTGCTCCCCCACGATTTCCATCCACCCGCTACTTAAACCGTCGTCGCCCGCAAGCCACCACTGGGCCCACGTCCCGCATCGTTGTCGCTCAATCCTCGTCCACACGCTGCGCTACTGCTTACTTGATTGCGCTGACGCCATTGACTCGCACATGCCTGCTGCTTACTCGCCTGTGGCGTCTCCACTTACTCTAGTGTGTTGTCGCCGCTAGTTCGCCAGAGCCCGCCGCCTACTTCGTCGTGTCACCGGTGACAACCCAACCCACCTCGTCTCCTCCTTTATCAATCTCTTGTAAGTTTTTTAAATTTTACAAATTTACCACTTTATAACTATTTTTATTCATTAATTAACTAATTAAATTGTTTTTGGTGCTTAATTGTCCTAAATTTTATTATTCGAATACCCCCACCCTGAACTCCAACCATCGTCGACATCCTCTACCTCCTTGAAAAAAGGTTTTAGTCTTCACTTATTTCCATTTTTATTTTTTTATTATTATAAAATTATTATGAAATTAATAGTATTGATTTTTATAATCATGCAAATGTAGTTACCCTAAACCTAAATGACCTAATTTTAACTCTAATTTCACAAAAACCTAATATTACCCTAATTCTAAACTTAATATCGTAATAATCCAACAATTACCAATATTATACGTGCCCTAGGACTAGTGTCCTAGTAACACTAAACTTAAATACTACCCTAGTGCTCATTACATTTAGTGTGATATATAACACAATAATGTGTTTCATATCCATTATAGGTGAATAAAAAAATAGTTAACACTAACCGTAGATCTTCGTTACTACCAAAATTTTGGACTTATAATATAAGAGAGACGACTCAAATTTAAGCATGGAATTTAATTCCATATCGCAAATGCTAGTTTACTTATATTATAAGTAGAGAGAATTGGCATGTAACTATTGGATCTGTTCAGTTCGGACGGGTTAGGAATATAATAGTGCACACATCTAACTTTGTATATGTTGTGCATTTTCAATTCTAGAAAAATTCGGTCGCATGTAGTCATTGTTCTCCATGTACAATAAGCATATGTTGCTATGCGTTTCGTATTTACCAATTTTGATCTATTACTAATATGCATAATAATATCCACACAGTATAATCGGAGAACAGCGGGTAGGTGCTGCTGAAATTTTCTAGAAATAAAAATACACAAAATATTCAAAGTTAGATTTAAGTACAACTATATTCTTAATAGCATAGAAGTCTTCTTATAACAGTCGAGAGAGTTTCAGACTAACCTAGTGTTTGTTCAAATGTAGACAATGAAGATTATCAAATAGTGTTTAGGCCAATTTAGTACGACAATGACCATTTTAAAAAACTAACTTAGTATTTGTTCAAATCAACTACAGTACAAACTATCAAACTTAAGACGATTTATGAGATATTAAAATAATTAATAATTGTATCTTAACATACAAATGAGAGAAGTTCCTAGCAAGTTGTGGATTGATATTCTTATTATGAAAAGAAGAGCGGGACACCTGATATCGTGTAGGATGACAAGCCTTTCTTGAGTATGCGTATGCGAATCCGAGGAAGTTAGAGAATAATTTGCTATTTTGTCCGTGTAGCATTTGCAGAAATAGGGGTTTGGTGAATAGACTTGTTATATGAAAACACTTAGAAAGATGGTGATTTGATGAAAGGTTCAAATATTGGAGATTTCACGAAGAAGACGAAGATATTGAACAAGTTGACGAAAAAATAAACCTGAGGATAGTTGATTCACATGTAATGTTCAATAATATTGTAGCAATTGCATAAGTTACCAAAGTTGTAGAAATACTGAAGGTTCCCGAAGTTCTCGAAGATGCAAAAGGTGTCAGAAATCCTGAAGATGTGCATTATATGAATGGCTTTAAAAGTTTAATGAAGTTATCGGAAGATGACGAGAAGGATTTGTATGCCGGCTGCTTAGAGTACAATAGATTATCATTTATTCTTCAACTGATGCGTATTAAGACCCTCAGCAGAACGACAGATAATTTTTTTTAAATACTTCTTAATTTACTATGTAAGGTAATTCCGAACGGAGAGAATAGTATATTGTTATGTTGCAAATAAGATCGTTAGCTCTGGGTTTAGATTAGAATAAGATCAATACGTGTCCTAATGATTGTATCCTGTATCATAAGGATAATGAGAATATTAAGGAATGTCTAAAGCATGGAGTGCCTTGTTGTGAGAAAGAATACACGCACTTCAACACGAAAAGAAGATGAGTAAGTGAAGTAGTAGAAGAAAATTCCAGTGAAGGTGCTCTGATATTTTCCCTAGTGCCTAGGTTACTAAGGTAGTATATGACTGAAGACACAGTTAAAAATATCCTATGGCATAAGGAACGATGAGTAGTTGATGGTAAACTTAGACATCCGGCAGATGCAGATGCGTAGGAGCATGTAGAACAACCTTATCCCTAATTTGTCACAAAGTGCAGGAATGTCACACTCGGTCTATCTAGCGACGGATTCAACATGTTTGGCATTATGAGTTTGAGTTGGTCTACTTGGCCAACTGTGTTAATGCCTCATAATTTGCCATCGAGACTTTGTATGAAACAACTGTATATGATCCTTTTATTGCTGATACCAGTCAAGAACTCACCCAGTAACGACATAGATATGTTCATAAAGCCATTAGTTGATGAGTTAAAACTTTTGTGGGATGAGGGGATCCAAACATAAGATGCATTTTCCTATGTCATTTAATCTCCGTGCTATTCTTATGTGGACGGTTAAAGATTGTTTAGCTTATGCTAATCTCTCTGGTTGATCAACAAAAGGGACATACGCTTGTTCTGTATGTGGTTCAAACTTTGAGGCTTTCATTTATAATAGAGTCGAGAGATGTATTATTAGTTTACCAGAAGATGGTTATGAAAGGAACATAAATACAGGGGTAAAAAGTGGGTGAATAAATTTGATGGCCAAGAAGAGAAAAGAGGGGAGCCACATGTAATGACCGGAGATGAGATTGTAGAAATGTTGATGGATATCCTAAAATCAAGTTCAGAAAGCCGATAAATAAGAGAGGATATTCTAGCTCTGAGATGCAATTCTATCATGAAGAGGAAACCGAAATGAAAGAGACAAGTGTCCATTATGGATGACATGCATGTTGAGGAATTGCCAAGAGGACGGAAAAAATTTAATATATTCTTTTAGCTTCCGTACTAGCAAAAGCTCAAAATTCGACATAACTTAGACGTAATGCACATTGAAAAAATATTTGGGACATCTTATATTCCACACACTTACAGAATGGTAATAAATCAAGGAATGATTTATGGACTCGGCGAGACTTGAATGCATTGAACATTTGACATGATCTACAAGTACGAGAAGTCGCTGATGGCAAATTTGAGCTACCCTCATCTCACATTACGATGTCAAAGGTTGAGATGCAGAGATTTTGTGAGGTGCTCAAATCGATAAAGTCGAAGGATGGTTATTGATCTAATATTTCTAATAATGTTCAGGTGACAGAGCGAAAAATTTTGAGACTTAAAACTCATGATTATCACATCCTTCTTCACTAATTGCTTCCGGTAGCACTCGGTAACAACATGGTCGATGATAAAGTAACAAAGATTATAATTGAAATCTGTGGACTTTTTAGAAAGTTATGATCAAAGTATCAATGTAGCATTTCGACGAAAATATGAATTCAAAAGGGCTTCGATTAGGGCTCGATCTCATTGATGAAGTCTAGGAAAAGGCTCTCCGATCCTAAGTCGTCAACCAACAACGTTTGTAAGGCACTACAACAGCAAAGTCCGGCCCAAAGATTCAACATCGATGATCTAGTTCTACGAAAATTCATTTTCGACAGAGATATCGGGCACAACAAATTGGACGCCAATTGGAAAGGCTGTTATACAGTCCTCGAAGAAGTGCACCCAGGCACCTATTGATTGAAAAGCCCTGATGGAAAGATCTTACAACATCTCTGGAATATCAAGCCTCTCGAAAAGTACTTCAATAACCTTGATTGTAAGACTCGTTTGTAATATAAAATCATTTATGTTTAACAAATTTATCATATTGTGCTCTTGTGGCACTATAAATACTCGTAGGAAGATGAGACTGACTCATCCCTTGAGTGGTCGACTCATACTAAGACCTTGGCATCAATCTCCTAAGTCCAAGACACGTACCAAAAGGCCTTGATATCATTCATATGAGTAAAGACAAGGCACTCCATCAGCAAAAAGCCTTGGTACCCTTTCGGGATAAAACCAATGCGCGTTAACCATTCGGTCGGCTTCGACTCAAAAGACCTTGGTGTCATTCATATGAGTAAAACCAAGCCACTCTATCTGTAAAAGACCTTGATACCATCTCAGGATAAAATTAATGTATGCCAACCACTCGGTCAGCTTTGACTAAAAAGACCTTAGTGTCATTCATATGATTAAAACCAAGACACTCTATCAGCAAAAGACCTTGGTACCCTCTCGGGATAAAATAAAGGTGCACCAACCACTCGATCGACTTCGACTCAAAAGACCCTAGTGTCATTCATTTGAGTAAAACTAAGGCACTCTATCAGCAAAAGACCTTGAAATTATTCATATGAGTAAAATCAAGGCACTCTATCAGCAAACGACCTTGGTACTCCAACGCGCTTTGCAAGGCTTGAACTTCTGCAAGGGACAACTCGTGCTGTAGTTCAACTACCAACGCGCCTGAGAGTTTTCCTCTAGAAGCCTCTTAACGGCTACCCTTTCCTCCTCCAGCTCAGTTTTCAAGCGTTGGACGACATGACTGTCTGACTCTGCTTGCTCTAAAGCTTGATCCCTCTCTCGTCTCCCAAGCACGACCTAAATATCTTATCCTTTTATTTAGTTCGTGGAGCTGACGCTCGAGCTTGCAATCTCGACCGACTTCTGGCTATGCGAGGCCTTTAGACCATTGATCATATTCTCCCGCACCTCCATCTCTTGGCCCCAGAAGACCAGTTCCTTCTCCTTAGTCGTCAATGATAGGAGAGCCTTTTCCAAGTCACCTTTTTGAGCCTCCAACTCCTCCTGAAGCTTTAGATAGGAGGCTCAGACTTGTTTTGACTGGACAAACATATCCTGCTCCACCAAAGCCCTACGAACCAGGTAGCGCCTAAGGCTCAGGTGAAGACCGATGTCAAGAACCTCCCCCTAAAAGTTCTTCGTCATGGGGGAGGTGGATTGTTCAACCGCTTTCGACTGGTCGAGGTGAGATTCATTAACCGATGCCCTCTCATCAAGATAACGAGTTGGCCTATACATGTGCTCTAGAGTCAGCTCTTTGTCATGTTAGGGACCGACTTTGGAGGACCTTATCAGTAGCATCCTCAGATTGTTCCACTTCTCTGGCTCGATCTCATCAATGCGATGAGGATGCGGTTATCCCAGTCCCTCCGAGGGGGACGTCTCCTCTCCGGTCGACTCATTCCCTTAGTGTTGGGTTGATTTAGCAAGAATAGCTGGAGCCCCTTCACCCCCTCCATGAGCCTTAGTCTCCACCTGAATCTCACCCTTCCTAGGGTCCCCAGACTTGATCTCCGCCACCTTATGGCCGGCCCTCTCTTCTCTTGCTGAGGACTCATCATCAACATGGATGACTTCAATCCCTATCATCTTAATTGTTTTCTCGGGCCCTTGGTTACTCACCTACCTCAGCTTTTTATTCTTTTCGACCTGAGCAATCACAATTGTTGGTCCCGCCGATCCAGTGGCTATCTTGGCCGCTTGGGCTCGAGCCTCCATTGCCTCCCTAAAGACCAGATCCTGACAAGGTTGCTTCCCCAGCCTCATGGAAGGTCCTTCCTGGGACCCCTCCTAAGTTTCAACAGGAAGAGCCGTCTGCATATGGACAGCTTCATCCGAACCCAAAGTCAGCATCGTCGCTCTCGCATCTTCCCCGACGGAAGGAGGCACAGAAGAGATACTGACTACTTGCAAGACCAAGTTATCAAGTAAGGATTCTATCTTGTGAGAATCTGTGTACACCTTAATCTTGTCCAGCACCCACCTCTTGGCACTAGATAATGGCCCCACCTTCAGAGCCTCTTTAAAGATCTCGGGCCAATCAGAGCAGCCCAAGTCAGATTTGTCTCCCGAAACCCATACGAACCTCTCCTTTCACTCTTTGTTCATTTCAGGAAAGTCGATGATTATCTTGTATGCCCTCAACACCTGAAGATAATAATGAGCCTCTCGCTGATGCACTTTGACACTAACAAGGTTGCCAAGCATATTTAAGGTTAATTCGACTCTTAACTAGTGACAGATGACGATGAACCCTACGAGGGTAGCAATCGAATTAGGCTTTATCTGCATCGGTGATACCCCCAAGTCCTTAAAAACTTGGCAGAGGAAAGGATGCAGGGACAGACGTAGACTATACTCCAAACGCTTCACATACATCGGAGCTTGGCTTGCGTTATGGTCAAAAACTACGTGTGACTTCGCCGGCGCCATCAAGGTAAAAGCTCAAGGAATGTTAAGTTTTGAAAGTTACAAAAAAACCCCCAAAAATGTAAAAAAACCCTATCGCAAATGACCCCAAAAAAATTGCCGAAACCCCTCAGGAAAGTTTAAGAAATTTCAAATGATCCCCCGAAAAATTGCAAAACGCCGCCAAAAGTTTCAGAAATTGCAAATGATTGCAAAAAATTACATAAAAGCCCCCAAAAGTTTTAGAAATTACAAATAACCCCTAAAAATTGCACAAAACTCTAAAAATTTCAAAAATTGTAAATAACCTCCTAAAATTTTTACATAAAACCTCAAAAAAGAAGAAGAGGAAGGGGTTCTTTTTTTTTTACTTGGATATGAAGGTTAATACAAATGAGTGAGAAAAGAGGGGAGGTAACAAGTCAACAGATAAAGGTAGAATGGGGAGAAATAAAGGTTTTTTCTATTTTAGGGTTTCAATATATTTACTTTATATTTTGGAGCATAAACACTTAATGACTAAGTCTTGGGGTTTAGTCACATATACTTCCCTAAAAGAATATTTCCCCAAAATAATATTGATCAAGACCCACCTCTAATGTGGGCCCATAGCCTCTATTCTACCACCATGGGTTTATAGTCACATATACTTCCCTGAAAATATATTTCATCAAAAAAATAATGATCAAGACCCACCTCTAATGTGGGCCCATAGCCTCTATGCTTCCACCATCTGGTGAAGCAATCATCGTAGTAAATAGTTTGCACCACTAACACCAGAGTGGTAACCGCGTACAACTGCACCAAACATTGATTTGCATATTAGTAAAGAGTCTTTTTTCTTACAAACTATCTCTAAAATATGGTTATTTTATGAAAATCATCTTTTATTTTTAATTTATACATAACAATCAACTATTTTTTGTTGCAACCAATCATCTGGCCCAGTATCCAGTTGAATTTTTGGGTAATTGACCCCACCTAAGATAATCTCTCTAATATACTTGGTTTTTGAACTAATAATTTCAACAAAGCCTAAAAAACTTGGTTTAAAAGTGAGTTCTGGTGGTTAATTGCAACAAAAACAGTTTAAATGTGATTTATATATGTATAAATTAAAAATAAAAGATGGTTTCGTTAGAATGACTCTATTTTAAAAATGGTTTCCATGAAAGAACCATAGAAATAAAATCAATTTCTCTATTTATTAAAATCAAATTGAAAACTAAAAATTAATCTTACCACGGCTGAATAAAATTGTGTTGGTAGCTGCATTCCAAAAAAAAAAAAAAAATTCTAAGGGACTAAAAAAAATTAAAACCAAAATAAAATCATCAAAAAAGTAACAAAATTAAAATGCATTAACTTACAGTGGCTGGTTCAAGAACGCAACCCACCAAGTTAAACACATCACTACACCAACAAAAAAAAATCACTTAAATAGATCTCAATTGTATATGTATTGCAACTTAAACATCAGGAGAAAATGTGTAAATCGTAGATAATCTTTTTTATTTATGACTCCAGCAGTACTTATTACCTCTCAACTCATTTATTAGTACTTATGACTCCAAAATTGATGAAAGGAGTGTCAAACTGTCAATACCTGAGATAATAAATGTTACTGAAGTCTGAAGATAAAAATGAGGGGGGGTTATCTGCAATTTATCAGGAAAAAGGAATATTATCGGTGACAGACCCAGTGACCCAAGTGAGGAGGAAACATAGGGAGACTCCATGGCCAGACTTGGTTTGGAAATTGGTGATGATCTGCGGGATCTCAGCGATGGCCCAGCACGAGAGGCTCAGAAGGCCCAGCCCAAATGAAATCCCACTGCTGAGGTCGCAGACGCAGTCTTTAAAGTACACCTCAACCCATCTCACGCAACCATTGACGCAAGGAGCCATTCCGTCTGGTGTAATTTGGTTTTGGAGAAGCTTGTTGAAGGTGGTATCTCGGAATTCCATTCTTTTTCAACTCGGTTGAGAGTGTATAAACCAAATTTATGAGGGCAGAAGGGGAATTCGAGAATCACAGTCTACGAGGCATTTAAATGGCACGACTACTAATGATAAGGGCACTCGTGCCACTTAATTTTGAATTTCTAGACCTATCTAGATAAAAAACTTAAAAAAGACCTAACTAGATTTGTAGAATAGAAAGAATCTGTCAGCATATACCCCAGCCACTTAATAATTGAATTATATTAGCACGTGGTGAATGTAAAAGCTAAAACATTTATGAGAAGATTATAGCTAAAAGGTGGACCTCACGTCTGAGTTGTCAGAGAACGCAATCCATGGTGTGTTTAGGGGGTGTTTGTTTGCATGCAAGTGAAAAATGAAAGTGAGAAAGTTACTTTCATTTAACAATTAAGGTGTTTGTTTACATGTAAGTGGTTATGAAAGTGAGATGTAAGAAAGTTGCCACATAAGATTTAATGCAATTTTGACTTCCCCTAAAAAAGTGGTGAAGTCACATGAAAGTGACAAAAAAAATAACTAATTTAATTAAATAATTTTAATTATATTTTCTAATTAATCTTATTTTGCCACATCATCTTCACATTGCACTTTCGATAATAATTTAATTTTTCAAACAAACACTGTATTTCACTTGCGTGCTGACATGGATGTAAAAGTTATTTGTAAAAAAAAAGTAACTTACATATTTTAAATTCACTTTCAGATTGCCAAACACCCCCTTAGTTTGGTTGAGCGTTTTTGGGATATAATACTGTACTCGATAGTATGTGATAATATTATAACAAAATCAGTGTTTGTTTGGGTAGATGTGGTAGCTACTATAGCTGAGGTGGTACTTCCCTGTTAATTCCTAACAGAAGGCTTCGTTTTAAGGTGGAGTTATCATAATTGTTAGGTACAGCTGGACCATTTGATTATGCGTTACTATAGTAATCGCGCAGTTTACAAAGGAATATCCGAACAGACTGTGCCACACAAGAATTGACGGAAAATCCGAGTAAAATAGAGGGATTTGGAAGCACAATACTTAAAAAATATTTTAGAAATTACCAAAAGTCAAAAAATTATTATTGTATTACTTTAAGTCTTTTAATTTTTATTGATTTCACATAGTACTATTACTACGATACCTATTTTAAAAATAGAAATTTAATCATAAGTACGACCCACAACAACTATTCAAATGCATCAACTTGGTATACAAATAAACAAAAAATTCCATATTCTTGTTTCAAAATTAACTTTTTCTTCAACTATTCTATCGACTAAACACAAAACTAAAAATTTAGGCTTCTTTTAAATACCATGATGTTTTCCTTATTTCCATAATACTTTTGGAAAAAATAAAATAGCATGCGTTTAAAATTTTTGACCTAAATCATCCTCAAACAAAAAATACAATACTTATTTCAAAACACCTTTAGGTTTGGTTTTAAGTTTGACGAGGTGTTAATGTAATACCTAACATAATATATTAAATATTATTGATATGGAGTTATTAACAACATGCTCATTATATTATATTATTTTATATTATATTATACTATATTATAGTTAATCTAATGTATTACTAATATTTTATTAATACTATAAAATATATTAATAATTAAAATATCATATATGATAGTATAATAACATATTGGATAGTAATATTTAATATGTTGTAATAATTAAAATATAATATATAATAGTATAATAACATATTAGATACTAAATATTATATTTAATTATTAAAAATTAGTAGAATAATAATATAATAATAAAACATTCCATAGCATACATTATATAGTAAATATAATATAATATATAGATAATATATTAATATATGATATAATAAATAAAAAATATATTATATAATAAAGAAAAGGGTTTTTCTATAGAATGCCCATTGGCACTCTATAGAAGAGGAGAGAGATAGAGAGAGATGATTGAGGAGGGGGCCCACCTGATTTGTATTAGGATCTCCTCCCCAATCATCTCTTTCTATCTCTTTCCTCTCTTATAGAGTGCCCAGGGCACTCTATAGAAAAACCCTAAAGAAAAATACATTGTATAAACAAAACTTATGAGGGTAAAAGGTGAATTTGAGAATCACAGTCTACGAGGCATTTAAATGGCACGACAACTAATGATAATGGCACTCGTGCCACTTAATACTAAGAGCATCTCCAAGGGTTTCCTATAATGTCCCTTAATTTAGGGGGAATTTTAAGGGAGGAGAAGGTTCTCCTTCAATGGTTTCTCTTAAAAGTCCCCCTACCTCTTAATTATTCATATTTAAGTGTTTTAATTTTATTGATTAGGATTTAATTAAATATATGGTTTGTTTATAAATAAATAATTAATTAAATATTAATAACTAAAATTAATTAATTAATTTAAATTAAGAAATTACCTTATGTACTCATTAAATTAATTAATCATATTAAAATTTAACAAATAATTAATTTATATAATAATTAATTTATATAAATCATGTTAAAAGTTAAATATTATTTTAAATTTAGATTCATATTATTTTAATATTAATTTCATTTAACAATAATATTTCAAAGGTTATATCTCAACAGTCGTATTATAACGTTCATATTTCAACGGTCATATTTTAACGGTCAAATTTCAATGATATACTAGAAAAACAATCTATAATTAAAAAAGCCTATACTAGAAAAACAGCCTATACTAGAAAAAAAGCTATACTAGAAAAATACCCTATACTAGAAAAACAACCTATAATTAATAAAAATATTAATAAAAATTATAATAAAAATTATAAGGGGTACATTTTTAAAAATATTAATCAAATTGAACTAACTATACATTAACTTAATTATATTATTTTAAATTAACTATACATTAACTAAATTTAATTAACTATAAATTAACTCCAAAATAAAATATTTTAATTTAAAATTATAAGGGGAAGGTTAAGGGACTTTAACATTCCCCTTAATTTAGGGAGGAAGTTAAGGGACTTGGAGTGAAGGGGATCTTTTTCCGGTCCCTTGAAGCACAAAACCCTTTAAATCTCCCTAAATTTAGCTCAGGGGTCGGATTTTTCCGGCCTCTTGGAGATACTCTAATACCTTCAAAATTTTGAATTTTTAGACCTATCTAGATAAAAAACTAAAAAAAACCTATCTAGATTTGTAGAAAGAATCTGTCAGCATATACCCTGACCACTTAATAATTGAATTATATTAGCACGTGGTCAATTTAAAAGTTCACATTTAGGGGTTGTTCGGTTGGCAAAAAAAACATGGAAATCAAAGATAAGGAAACTTATTTCCTATAATAGTTCTTTTTCTTGTGTTTGATTCACTTCTTAAAAGTAAAAAGAAGATGAGTTGAGATGAGTTGTCACAATATTATTGGATGATGTGAGTGATTTTTTTAAGAAAGAAATTATAAAAAGTATTTCGAGATTGTTTGGTTGGCTAAAAAAAATATGGAAATGAATTATAAGAAACTTATTTCCTATAATAGGTTCTTTTCTTACGTTTGGTTCATTCTTAAAACTACGAAAATAGATGAGATAAGATGAGTTATCATTATATTATTGGATGATGTGACACATACTTAAGGAAATTAATTTCCTTGTTTTTTTAGGAAATTGATGGAAATAAAATTTTAATGAGATGAGATGAGTTGTCACCATATTATTGGAGGACGTGAGTGATTTTTATGGATGAGATGAGATGAGATGAGATGAGTTGGATGATGTAACTCATTTCTTGTGTTTGGTTAATTTTTAAAAGTAAAAAAGGAGATGAGATGAGATGAGTTGTTGGATAAAAATAATATTTTATTGAATGATGTGGGTGAGTTTTAGGGATAGAAATAGATAAAAATAATATTTTATTGATTTCCATGTACCTATTTCCTTTTCTTGGTTTTTAGGAAACCAACCAAAGGGACCCTTATGAGAAGAATATAGCTAAAAGGTGGGCCTCACGTCTGACTTGTCAGAGAACGCAATCCATGGTGTGGTTGGTTGAGCGTTTTTGGGATATAATACTGTATGTGATAGCTGTGATAATATTATAACAAAATCAGTGTTTGTTTGGGCAGATGTGCTAGCTACTATAGCTGAGGTGGTGGTTCCCCGTTAATTCCCAGCAGAAGGCTTCGATTTGAGGTGGAGTTACCATAATTGTTAGGTACAACAGGACCACTTGATTATGCGTTACTATAGTAATCACGCGGTTTACAAAGGAATATCCAAACAGACCATCATGACTGTGCCACACAAGAATTGCCGGAAAATCCGAGTAAAATAGAGGGATTTGGTAACACGATACTTAAAAAATATTTTAGAAATTACCAAAAGTCAAAAAATTATATTGTATTACTTTAAGTCTTTTAATTTTTATTGATTTCACAGTACAATTACTACGATAACTATTTTGAATAGAAATTTAATCATAAGTAGGACCCACAACAACTATTCAAATGCATCAACTTGGTATACCAATAAACAAAAAAAATTCTAGATTCTTGTTTCAAAATTAACTTTTTCTTCAACTATTCTATCAACTAAACACAAAACTAAAAATTTAAGCTTCTTTTGAAGACCATGGTGTTTTTCTTATTTCCATAATGCTTTTGGCAAAGACAAAATAACATGCGTTTAAAATTTTTTGAGCTAAATCATCCTCAAACAAAAAATACAATACTTATTTCAAAGCACCTTTAGGTATTTTAAGCTTAGTGTTTTGGTTTTGAGTTTGAAGAGGTGTTAATGTAATATCTAACATATAATATATTAAATATTATTGATATGGAGTTATTATCAACATGCTCATTATGTTATATTAATATTATATTATACTATACTATATTATAGTTAATCAAATATATTACTAATATTTTATTAATACTATAAAATATATCAATAATTAAAATATTATATATGATAGTATAATAACATATTGGATAATAATATTTAATATGTTGTAATAATTAAAATATCATATATAATAGTATAATAACATATTAGATACTAAATATGTTGCTAATATATTAAATAATAATATAGTTAAAGCAATATAATAATAATAATAATAAAATATAAATAAATTTTTAATAATAAATAATAATATAATAATCACGTAATTATATACTATATAATATTATATAATCACTATAATATTATTTATTTTTTTAATAAATAATATGTAGTAAATTAATAATAATAAAATATTATATAACACTATTATTTTTAATAATTAAAAAATAGTAGAATAATAATATAATAATAAAATAGTAGAATAATAATATAATAATAAAATAGTCCATAACATACATTATATAGTAAAGGTAATATAATATATAGATAATATATAAATATATGATATAATAAAGAAAAATATATTATATAATACAAGAAAAATACGCATTGTAATGTAAAATAAGAAAATATAATTATATAATAAAAAATAAAATTATCAATAACGTAAAATAATCTATTAGTACTGAAATATATATTCGCTAAATGAAATGTTAATGTAATAATAATGATTTTTTATATAATAATATTTCATTAATATCATAAATATAAATTTTAAAGTATTATTAATGAAGTAGCTACATATTAGGAGTATAATATATGATATAATGTTAAAGTCGTATAATATACATAATTTATTAATAATAATTTACTTTCTAAAAAAATAAATATTAATATTATTAATAAATATAATATTATAGTAAATAATAGTATAATACTTAAATATTAATAATAAAATAATATGATTTTAGAAAAATATTATATAATTTCTAACAATAACAAATTTATATACCAAAAATAATTAATATGTATTATTATTTGAAATAATATGTAATAATTATAATATAATAATAAAATGGCATTAAAAATATATATAATATTATAATACATTAATAATAGTTAAATTTAATTATATTTACTATTAATAGTGTTATAATAATGTAGAATCAAATATTATATAAAGTTGTAGTTATAAATATATTCTATTACAATTTAATATATATTATATGTAATAATATATTTAACTAATCTTATAGTAGTGTTTGCCGTTAGAAAAATTATATTTTTGCATTTGTATAACTCATTACCACTTTGATCGTTTAGCAATAAGTTCAAAAAAGATCGTCTTTTTTATAAGACTCTTTACACAATGAAAGAAATAAAAATTACAACTTCATCAAACAACCGCAGAGAGATCGTTTATTTCAGTGCTTCTGGCTTATATGGGGATCTATTGCCTGAGTGCCGGGGATGTCAATATCCCGTGACGAGCACCTTTGATCTGATATCGGTTGAGTAGAAAATTCGGCAGGGCTTCAGCGCTTTGGCCGAGGAAGTATTTGATTTTGAAGGCACTGAGATGCGACCAAGCGAAATCAGTACTCTCTCGAGATTAAGACCGGCAAAGTGCTAATGCTTAAGGAAGCGGTGGAATCGGCTTCAGATCCTTCAAATATCTCATTCTTGTATGCTGGAGTTTCCGCGGGTGCG
>NC_033801.1:41683291-41785073 GCF_001876935.1 Asparagus officinalis | reverse complement strand
TAATAATGAAGAATAAATATTATAAAAGTTTATTTATAATATATTCTATTACAATTAATATATATTATATTAATAATATATTTAATACTAATCTTATAGTAGGTGTTTGCGTAGAAAATTATATTTTTCATTGTATAACTCATTACAACTTTGATCGTTACAATAAGTTCAAAAAGATCGGTCTTTTTATAAGACTCTTTACACAATGAAAGAAATAAAAATTACAACTCTATCAAACAAACGCAGAGAGATCGTTTATCAGTCTTCTGCTTATATGGGATCTTTGCCTGTGCCGGGGATGTCAATATCCGTGGACCACCTTTGATCTGGATTCGGTTGATAGAAAATTCGGCAGGGCTTCACCTTTGCCGAGGAAGTATTTGATTTGAAGCACTGAGATCGACCAAGCGAAATCAGTACTCTTCTCGAGATTAAGACCAAGTCTAATCTTAAGGAACGGTGGAATCGGGCTTCAGATCCTTCGAATATCTCATTCTTTATGCTGGAGTTCGCCGGGATCTCGCTAAACCTCGTTGAAATACGTGGCTCTTGGCTCTAGAGTTTGACAGCACCTCCTCATCTTGATAATAAATCCGCCCCTGTGAAACGAACCCCTAGGCCTGTATTTATAGCTTCGATTGGGGGGGGTTCGGATGAGAATGATGGATTTGGTCTTATCTTCAGTTAATAACGGCCTAACCACGTTTGTAAATGAGATCAAGTCAGTTAGGAACCCCTGGAACAGATAAGATGTGCGAAAAACTGCTTTAAAACCGAAAAACGCATCCTGGGGTCGAAACAGCGCGGGGGGCTTGGGTCGGTCAGATCCGACCCGCTCTTGCGCAGGTCGGTCATATTCGACCCGCGCTGGCACGGGTTGGACTGATCCGACTCTCGCGATGCGCGGCTCGATTGAGTCCGACCCGCGCGAGCGTGGGGAATCCGGTCTTCTGTTGAACTTCTGTGTTTTCTGACTTTTCGGGACTTGTAGTTTCTCCCGTTTCGTTTACTCGCCCGTCGTGTTGACTTGTACGCTTTGTGCGAGTTGATTGACACGCGTTGATTGACGCCAGCGTGCTGATTGGCACGCGTGTATTGACCGACGCGCGCGAGCTGAATGATGCGCGCGAGCTAATTGACGCGTGCGAGCTGAATAATTCGCGCGTGTTGACTGATGCGCGCGAGCTAAATGACGCATGCGAGCTGAATAATACGCGCGTGTTGACTGACGCGCGCGAGCTGAATGATGCGCGCGTGTTGAACGATGCGCGCGAGATGATAGACGCACATGAACGCACGCGAGCTGAATGATGCGCGCGTGTTTGTTTTCGTCAAAAGTTGGTCTCGTTGTGGAATTCATCATATCTTCGGTCGATTACAACAAATTCAAAAGAAATAGCCTTTTTATAAGACTTCTTTTACACAACAAAAGAAAGATTACAACTTTTTAGAAACAAACGCAGGATCGTTGTTTGGATCGCTGCTTGCGTGAGATCTTTGCCTGTGCCGGGAGCGCTTTGACTCGTGGACCACCGAATCACAGATTCTGATTGAACCGTGAGGGGTTTAATGATCCTTCCTTCGTTTATCGAAGTAAGAATTTGAAGCGAATATCTTATCGATATAAGATGTTCACTCTTCTAAAGATCAAGTCAGAGCTTAGATCTCTAGGAATCGCCAGAAGCTTCTTGAGAATGTTTGTGAAGAAGGAAGACTTTCTCTCTTGCTCTAATTCACCAAAAACTCAAGGCTCTCTGCTCTAATCTGCCCCTCCTTTCTTTATTTCGTGTCTAGGGAGGTATTTATAGGGGTATGAGTGCACAACAGTTGAAACAGAGGTGCACCTTAGGTTGTCGCGCCTTAGCCGCGGCACGATATGCTGCCGCGCCTTAGCCGCGGCACCATATGCTGCCGCGCCATGGCCGCGGCGCCATGAGCTGCCGCGCCGGAGCCGCGACACCAAGCGTTGTTTGTTGGTGTGTACATGTTCTTCCATGTTGTTTTGCTTTCTTTGGATCATTCCCTTCTGATTGAGAGAGCGGCTTGCCTTGAGTGGTATTTGAATGTCTGTAAGCATTTTTTGACGCCTACAGATACCCCCTCCAAAGTATCTCAGACTCATCATTTTTTGGAGAGGAGTCTAGGACACTTTGGATATGATAAATTCTCTTTGCAATTTCTTCAGAACTTTGTTGAGGAAGTTGCGTAACATAGTCTATGGATGGCTTTAATCCTTGACTTCTTAATCTTTTAGCTTATTCAGTGCTTTGTAGAATAGCTAAAATTCCTCCGGTGCTGCGTTTATCGTGTGTCCGTTGTCGAAGTCTTGAATTTGAACTGCCGTCGAAGAATGGAGAAATAGTTTATACTCATATGCTCTATTGGAGTGTTCGGGAAATAATTTTAACCTCATATACCCGTTGGGAGGTTTGGGAAATAGTTTAACCTCATATACCCGTTGGGAGGTTTGGGAAATAGTTTAACCTCATATACCCATTGGAGAAATACGGTCCCTTTTTTGTTGGTAGAGATGAACCCAATGATGGAGAGGAAGAATTTTATATTCTATCTCCTGGTGCAAAAGAAACTCAAAGTGGGGTCTCCACTTAAAGGATCTAGACTGGTTTGAATAATCCTGACTGTCATAGGGTTTGATTATCCAATTCAAAAGTAGACCTCTCGTTCATGAATTGAATCGAAAGGGGATTTTGGTTTTGGTTTTAACTGTAGTAAGGTTTGACCAAGTGGGAGTTCTGAGACGATCCTAACTGTTTAAAGGTTTGATCGTTCAATTTGTGGACCTTTCGTTCATGGAAGGAATCGAAAGGGGATTTTGGTTTTGGTCCTAACTGTTTAAAGGTTTAACAAAAAGGGAATTCGAGACGATCCTAACTGTTTAAAGGTTTGATCGTTTAATTTGTGGACCTCTTGTTCATGGAACGAATCGAGAGGGGATTTTGGCTTTAGTCCTAACTGTTTAAAGGTTTGACCAACAGGGAATTTGAGACGATCCTAACTGTTTAAAGGTTTGATCGTTCAATTTGTGGATCTCTCGTTCATGAAACGAATCGAGAGGGGATTTTGGCTTTGGTATTAACTGTTTAAAGGTTTGACCAACATGGGGATTTGAGACGATCCTAACTGTTTAAAGGTTTGATCGTTCAATTTGTGGACCTCTCGTTCATGAAACGAATCGAGAGGGGATTTTGGCTTTGGTCCTAACTGTTTAAAGGTTTGACCAAAGGAGGGTTTGAGAGGGAAGATTGATCCAACGAAGTGATCGAATCTCATCTCAGCAAAAGAATATTCGTAAATCACCGTGGGGATGTAGTGTTTAACACTTTGTTTGTAATGATCGGGTTATTCCTAAGAAAATTACATATAGCATTCTTTCGGGAACTTCCGTTACATGAACCATCCACCCCCAGCTTTTTCTTGCGAAACTGAGTTTATCATTATGTTTAGCTATATGATCGGGTTATCCTTAAAAGTACCATGCATGGCATTCTCCAGGAACTTCCCGTGAAAGAAGGGAAATAGTTTAGACTCATATACCTGTTGGAGTATTAAGGAGCAGTTTATACTCGTATACTTTTCGGAGTGAGATAGAGAAGCAGTTTATACTCGTATACTCATCGGAGTCAGGGAAAACAGTTTATGCTCGTGTACCTAATGGAGTAATATGGTCGTCTTTACTCGACTTCTTTCGCCGTTATGACACCGGAGTCAATTAAGGCTTGGATTCTGTTTTTGAGTCCAAAGCAAATTTCGGTGGGATGAAGAATCCTTCTGTGATATGCACAGTAATTTGGATCTGTAATCATCTTAGCACCCTCCTGATCTTTAATAGGCGGTAGTTCGATTTTGTCATTGGCGAGGAGGTATTCCAATATGGCTGGAGCTTCATCGTCTTCGAAAGAATACTCCTTTTGGAACCTCGGATCGAGAGTTGCGTTCACATGAATTGTGGATGTCGTTGGTTGACCTCTCTCAGCTTTCTTTCTTTTAAGAAAGTGTTCAGCTTGTTCACCCCGAGATTTTAACTCCTTCCAAGTTGTGGATGGCACGATCCCCAGAGCTTCCAAGACATCGATGGAGAGGTTATTGTGGCATGTTTGCAGGATGAACTCCTCTGTAATAGGATCTCTGCAATTCATCGCCATGTTACGGAAACGCTTGACAAAATTGTCGACTGACTCTCCGTCTTTTTGCTTCTCATCCAAAAGGATTCCGATTGACACTTCGGTGTCATCATCGAAGAAGTTGCTGAGGAACAAACTTTCCATGTCATCCCAGCAATTGATGCTCCCTGGCTTGAGCCGTCGGTACCAATCGAAGGCGGGCCCACGAAGGGTGCCAACGAATGACCGGATCATTAAGGCCTCGTTTCCAGAGATTATGCCCAAATGAGACTTGAAATAAATCAAGTGTTGAATCGGCGAACTCTTCCCTTCAAACGGTGTGAAGTTAATCAGATTGAATTTGGTCGGGTATGGTATTGAATCCCATTCCCTCGGATAAGGACATGGAATACCCGTCTTCTTAACTTCTTGAGCCGTCATCAAAGCATTGATTTTGTCTTCAAGTTTTTGCATTTTCCCGTCATCGTCTTCATTTCTTTCTGAATGATGTCGAGTAAAGATAATTGGACCACCCCCAGTGAGAGGTGCTATTGAACCACCCCCAATATCGTTATTGGGAGGATCCGTTAAACCACCCCCAGCGTTATTGTCATTGGGAGGTGTATCAGCCATAATGACTTCATCCACCTCTGGATCACTGTCCTCTACAACATTCCGAGTGTGGTGGCTGGATTCAAATTGCTGATTGGACTCAGGAGGTTGAGGCTGTTGAGTTAACAGTTCTCTCATTTGTTGGATAGCCAACTTCATTTCTGTCTTCACTTCAGCTCTAATTTCTTCACGTTGTTTGGCTAGAGCTTCCTGAAGTATTTGAGTGAACTGATCAGCAGTGATTGTGAATACTTCTCTGATTTGTCCTGTGCTAGACATTGTATCATCAGAAGCGATTGCAGAATAAGTGTCCGAGAATTCATCCTCCGAGGACATTCCTTCTTGCATTCTTTTGTAATCTCTGCGTCTGATGGCTCCTAATTGGAGTCGAGACATCCTTTGAGCAATTCTTGGATTGACTTTTCCTCTCGGGAAAAAGTCGGGATTTGAGTCACTTGAATGCCGCTTAGACCTTCTTTTATCAGCCACATTGATGGTGACTTCGGGGAATTCATCATCATGGGCAGCTGATTTTCTTTTGCGGAAATGCCTCGGTCTCGGCTTAGGCTTCGACAATACAGAGACTCTTCGTGGGATGGCTTCTCGTTTGAAACAGTCACATTCTGATGATGCTGTTTTAACGAGTCGCGCACAGGAACAATAAGAGTTTATTCCTCGAATAACTCTCTTTCGAAAATTATTCACAACCCCAACTTGATAATACGATTCATCGGTATGATTGCCAAAAAATCGTATCGTCTGTTGGTATGATCTCCCAGGTATGACGATATCATTTGGTGAATGCGTCTTCTTCTGGGGGTGTAAAACCTTGTTGGCATTCTCAGGACAATTTATTTTTGTCTTTGAGTGATCCAAGGTTATGTTAGGAGTCGCACGTTTAAAACCACCCCCTTGCGGGTATGGAGTCTAACGGGCTCTGAATGCTGATTTTGCATAAGTCCAGACTTTGAATGCTGATTTTGCATAAGTCCAGACTTTGGAATCCAAACTTGGCAGAGTTTCGGTGGTTCTTCGGTCACCATTTCCTTCCTCCTTTCTCGTTTTTGTTGTGAGAGAGCACGGACATGAGCAGCATTTGCACGACGTTTTTGTATACGTTCTTTGAGGGTCGAGCGAGCCCTCTTGACAAAAGTCCATTCATCCATCGTTATTTTAGCAGAGATACGAGTGATTGGTTGTTGAGACAACTGAACCACTCGATGTCTCCTCGACTCTAGGTCCGCGTGATAACGAACCCCGTCAGTTTGTTCCAAGGCCTTAGCCATTTGGCGAGCGCGGCGTTGACGTTGTCTCTGACGAGCTCTTTTCGTCAATGCTGGCGAGCTTTGATTCGATGACACTTTAACTAGATAAGAGCCATTGTGAGCAGAGGTGTTGCGAGTGAAATCCTCAGCAACAATCAAGCGAGAGTCTTCATTTTGTGCCTTCTTTGGCATGTAAGTCTTCCTCAATTATGAGATCCTCTTGTACTTGCGAGACAATGAAGATCTTGAAGAGGATGATGAGAGATATTCCTCAAACTTGGTTTGGTCGAATTCGTATTCGACCATGGATTCAACCGACGACACGACGGTCTCGGCAGCGAGACCATTGGCTCCCACTGTGGTCGCCAGTTTGTTTTCGTCAAAAGTTGGTCTCGTTGTGGAATTCATCATATCTTCGGTCGATTACAACAAATTCAAAAGAAATAGCCTTTTTATAAGACTTCTTTTACACAATAAAAGAAAGATTACAACTTTTTAGAAACAAACGCAGGATCGTTGTTTGGATCGCTGCTTGCGTGAGATCTTTGCCTGTGCTGGGAGCGCTTTGACTCGTGGACCACCGAATCACAGATTCTGATTGAACCGTGAGGGGCTTAATGATCCTTCCTTAGTTTATCGAAGTAAGAATTTGAAGCGAATATCTTATCGATGTAAGATGTTCACTCTTCTAAAGATCAAGTCGGAGCTTAGATCTCTAGGAATCGCCAGAAGCTTCTTGAGAATGTTTGTGAAGAAGGAAGACTTTCTCTCTTCCTCTAATTCACCAAAAACTCAAGGCTCTCTGCTCTAATCTGCTCTCTTTTCTTTATTTCGTGTCTAGGGAAGTATTTATAGGGGTATGAGTGCACAACAGTTGAAACAGAGGTGAAATAACCAACCAGATGGCTGTTCTTTGGCCGCTGCAGTCGACACTGCCGCGGCTATTGGCGCGACAGTGTGGACTGCCGCGGCCAAAGAGGCAGTTATCCACGTCAGCACACGTTCTATTTCTGATACGCCGCCACGTGGACTTTAAATAATCATCAGATAACTGCATTATAACTGCTGTAGCACGCCCTTTAATGGCCGCGGCACTTTAGGTTGTCGCGCCTTAGCCGCGGCACGATATGCTGCCGCGCCTTAGCCGCGGCACGATATGCTGCCGCGCCTTAGCCGCGGCACGATATGCTGCCGCGCCTTAGCCGCGGCACGATATGCTGCCGCGCCTTAGCCGCGGCACGATATGCTGCCGCGCCTTAGCCGCGGCACGATATGCTGCCGCGCCTTAGCCGCGGCACCACATGCTGCCGCGCCATGGCCGCGGCGCCATGAGCTGCCGCGCCGGAGCCGCGACACCAAGCGCTGTTTATTGGTGTGTACATGTTCTTCCATGTTGTTTTGCTTTCTTTGGATCATTCCCTTCTGATTGAGAGAGCGGCTTGCCTTGAGTGGTATTTGGATGTCTGTAAGCATTTTTTGACGCCTACAATGTTGATTTACGCACGCGAGCTGATTGACGTGCGCATGTTAACCGATGTGCGCGGGCTGACTGGCGCGCGCGTGCTGACTGTTGAGCGCGCAGGTCACTTGGTTCGTCGTTTCACTTTATGCGCTTGTCGGCGTCAGATAATCCTCTTAGACTCGGATAACGACATTCGTCGTCTTCTCTCTGTGTTGAGCTGTGTGCAGACACCTATATGTATTTTTAGACGTCTACAGTAGGTTAAACTAGTGTTCACCAAAAATGCTCAGCATGATGTTTTTTCTTACAAAAACACAATGATGTTTTTTTACAAAAACACAACATGGGAAACATCACAATATTTAAACGAAACCTTTAGATCTTAAAGATTTATTGCATTTATGACATTCTCAATCCGAAATGCAAATCCAATGGCCAATTAGCCCTAAGAACACCCACACCCTAGTTTAGTACGATTATCATAAAACTCTCTTTAAGTTTAAGGCTTATAAAAAAGCCCTTTAACTTTGAGACTTTATCATAAAACTCACCTAAAAGTGATGCATTTATGGGTTTTTTTTGATAGATCTCAATGTGTTTTGTTTAATTTATTTGGGGTAGGGGTGGGGGGTTGTTACTAATAAGATTAACTAAAGAAACCTTAAAATAATCAGGAGAATGAAAAAAACATCCCCCAAGTTTCTAATTCATCAATGTAACACCCCTGTAGTGTTGACTTCTCATCACATTCATATTTCCGTTAGTTTAGATGGAGAATAAGTATTCTATTGACCAAAATGCCCACTTCTTTCACATTAATTTTTACTCGATTCAGTAAGAGGACAAATCTTGCTTATTTTCACTACACTAATTTATTAAGTTCACAAAATTTGCACCAAGAGGAGAATAAAGGGATCCTAGATTTTTTGAAGTTTCTTTTTTCCTAATAAAATCCATTCATCACCTTTCATAATATGGCATGATATTCTGAAATTAATAAGATTAAAACCTTATAAGCACATGCAATCCACAAGCTACAAACAAAACTTCCAACTCTTTCCTTGGGCTCTCAGACTCTCCGTGTCTCAATGACCTGATTTTTCCAATTTCCCAGTTAATATCCACCAACACCTTTGTCATTTACATAGTAGTATACACTCAATTATACAAGGAGAGGGTACATGGATGTCAATCTCCTGCGCGGGGAATAAAAAACTCTCATTGGACATTTTTATGATTGGATTTTATCGGTTAGAAGAAAGAATAAAGAGGAATTAGGGTTTACTTCTGTGTTTGAAAGTGATTTGCCACTAATGGATTAAGGGGCAAAAGGACATTTAATATTTTTTTTAGCTAACACCGTTAACATACCATTACTCCAAATATAAAAGTTAAAAGAGTAGGAAGGTCGATTTATGACCTAGAGCGGGGAGCGGTGTGTGTGTAGAGGTTATGATTCTAGTTATTACTTGAGGAGGGTTTTCTTAATTTAACCCTTTCTAATAAAATATTAAAGTTAAATGGAGTCTTCTGATAATCCCTATGTTTAAGGGGGCCTTTCTGATATTTTGAAAATTATCGGGTTATCTGATAATTGTTCAAAGTTAAGGGGAGTTTTCTAATATTTATCCTAACATTTATCATGTATATTACATATATTACGAATACAATTTTAACAAAATGCATAATTATATTTCTCTATTTATGCTAATAAATATTTTATGATCTAAATTTAATTGCTCATGTGTAAACTTTTTATTACTTTAGTTAAATTTAATATATTGTCATGCCATTTCTAATTTATTCAGATTCATAATTTAGTTTGATTAATCATGAAATTTTCTAAGAAAATTTCTCCTTTGAGTAGGTCCTAAAAAAGGAAAAACTGCGTTAAGGCATCAATTTAAATCAGCCAATGTGATCAGCCCCTCTCTATTTTGGGCATTGTGTTTCAGCGCTAAATACTAATAGTATCTGTGTCAAGGCACCAAATAAACTGCCAAGTAAGTAATTAGAGAAAAATCCCACTTAAAATTACTTCCAAACCCTTATGACATGACACTCTCAAAATTGGTAACCGTGCTCATAGCCCCTTTCAAGTACTCTCTCCCTCTCTCTTCTATTGTTAAAAGGAACCCTAAAATCCCAAATTCTTTTTCTCCCTCTTGAAATTCAACTTAGGGTTAGGGTTTGCTTAGTAAAAATAGCATCTAAGGAAGTATTCGATCTTAAATTCATAGTCGTCCATCATCATGGACAACAGGGCAAGACGACGACAACTGTGAAAGACGGTCCCTACACAAAAATGAAGCAAAATCTACGTCATTTGTTCCAATTCATAAGAGAAGGGTTGAAGTTGATGATGATCACATGGCCTCTTCGAGTGATGACAGACTTGCCTATAATGATGGTGAATCTTGTCAATCCTCTAGGAATGGAAGCACGAAGGAAACATCAAAGACCCTTTTGGACATGCAAAGGGGTGAACTACTTGGAAGAGGCAATAAAAGAAGATCAGTAGGGGATGGTTCCAAGCCTAGAAAGAAGTAAGTGTCACTTGTTAAATTTATTGAAGTATATGTTAACTTCATCGTAATTTGCAAAACTTAAAATGTTATATTGATGTAATTTATAGTTAATTTTGGAAGGATGTCTGATATGTGTAAGTGAGTGACTGGAGTTTAAATTTTTTGGAAGAATTTCTGCAAAAAGCAGTAAAAAATTATTTGTTATGTTAAGTCTAATCAAATACATAATATGTAAACTGAGTTTCATGTTAACTAAATTGAGTTTCATGTTAACTAAACCGAGTTTTATAATAACTAAACTGATTTTCATGTTAACTAAACTAAGGTTTCTTGTTATGTTTAATCCAGTACATGAGAATGAAATTAAGTTTTACGTTAATTAAACTGAGATCGATGCTGACTAAACAAAGTTTGTATTGTTAAGTATAAAAAAGTATGTGTTAAGATTATTCTAATGCTTGTCAATTAAACTAAGTTAAATAAACTGATGTTCATGTTAAGTTTAATCCAATAAATAATAAGTAAACTAAAATTCATGTTAACTAAAATGATGTTCATGTTAAGTTTAATCTAATACATGTTAACTGAACCGTGTTTTATGTTAATTAAACTAAGTTTTATATTGAATAAATTAAGTTTTATGTTAATTGTACATTTGACTTTCTTTTTAGGCAAAAGCTTGGTGATCTTGCTGAAATTAGGCCAACTGCCAGTTTCAGTGCATATTATGAATTTATGAAGCTTCTTGTCCCTAAGACGTGTCAGTGGAATAGGAATGCATATGAGGGATCCACATTTGAGCATTATATTCTCTTTGCTGCTCCTACACTTTATTTTCTAACACTTGAGCTAGTACTAAGTTATTATGATCTTGGTAATAAACATTTTCTATCCCTGATGATAAAATTAGAAGAAAAAAGAATTGTCAACTTTGACTTGGATTGGGTTCATGATCATACTGGTTTTCTAATTGACGAAAAAATTATTTATACCAATCGGGACCCTAGCAGCAGAATATGGAGGGAATATTTTGTTAAACTATATATGCATGAAGAGGGGGCGAAGGAACAAAAAAGAAGAGCACAAATGAGCATGTGAATACATGTTGAAGATCTACTAGAAAGTATTGTGAAATCAAAGAAAAAGAAGGATATTCGTGACTTTGTTCTGCTACAAATACTTTATCAATGCTTGATGTTATGGTGTCCTAAAAGCGTGCAAGATATCCCTAGGCTATTATTTAAGTATGTGGATAGCATTGAAAGAGTGAACAGAGTTGCATGGGGGAAATTCATTTATATGGAAACTATTAGAGGCATTAAAATTGCTTTGGAGGGCTTGAAGAAGCTAGGAGTTACATATATTTCGGAATGCAAGCCACTAATTCCTTTAAGTTCTATATTTAAATTGTTAATGTAATAAAATTTATGTGCATAATTTTATTTTTATTAAGTAGGCTTGTTAAGTATTTCTGTTAAGTGTATAATTCCTCATATAAAGTATAATATATTTCATGTTAAGTCTATTTCAAATCCTATTAAGTGTAAATTATTTACTGTGTAGCTTTAGTATTTCCATGTTAAGTCTAATTAGTTTCCTGTTAAGTTTACTTCAGTTCATGTTAATCCTATATTATTTAATATTATGTATAAGTTATATATTGTTAATTATAAGATGTTACTGTTATTTTGAATATGAACATTTTCTAATTCTTAGTTTGGTGATTGTATTTTTTTACAGCTTTGATATTATGAGATGATAGATATAATAAAATATGCCCTTATCAACAGATTCAAGCCTCCAATGACTAATTGTGTAGGGTGAGGAAGTTGGATCTTTGAGGAAGATGACCATTGTTTCAAAGGTAGAAAAAGCTTCTATAACATTACTTGAGAAACCTATTATTGTAGTTGGTCCCTAATGTGAGGAATGACAATGTTTCAAGTCTTAAAAGGAAAAGAATCCTACCCCTAGCATTGAGGAAACAAGATCTGCATCGTCAGCCTAAACGACTTGCTAGTGAGGAGAGTTCAAAGAAGAAGGAGAAGAATAAGGAAGTTAAGAAGAAAGGCCCAATAGGCTATGTAAGTTTTTTTGATACTTTATTTAGGCTTTATTTCCTGTTAATTGTAAATCATTTATTATGAAGTTTAAGTTATATCATGTTAAGTCTAATTTAGTTTCTATTAAGTTTATTCCATTCCTATTAATTCTAAATAATGCTATGTTAAATGTAAGTCATTTCAGGTTAAGTATGATTTATTTTTTGCTAATTATAAAACTTTAATGGAATGTTTAAGTCATATCATTTTAGTCTAATTATTTTCCTATTAGGTTTAGGTAAGTTTCTAATAAGTATAAATCATTTCATGTTAACTATAAGCTATTTCCTGTAAATTATAAACATGTTCATTTTTTACTGATATAATATAATGTTTATAAAATTTTAGAACATTCAAATTTTGCTAAATTTTATCGACAATTGTTGAATACTGGTATATATTGTAAAGCATTTATGATTGAGATTAGCAGACTCAATAGAAAAGAAGAAAGTATTGAAGAATGTGCTGATGTTATAGACTCGGAGGTGCTGAAGGAGAATATTAAGAAGAAAATTACACAACACAGGAACTATAGTCCATAGGCAACTGAGAAGGAACACCATTCAACAGTAAAATTTGGAAAGGATTTTGATAAAGGAGAGGAGGAGGTTCGCATTCCCGTTGAGGAGAAAATTAAAAAAGATGTTGACAATTACATTCAGAATGATAACAAAGGAAGTTTTAGAATTTAATTTCATAATGACTTTTACAATGGTGATAATAAAGGAGAGGGGAATTTGCACAATGAGAAAGAAGTTAAGAAAATTATTAAGAAAGAAGTTGGAAAAAAGGAGGTTGGGAACATGAATGTGATAGAAAATGAGAATGAGAATGCAGATAAAATTGAGCATGTGGATAAAATTGTGGAATACATCACGGATGAGTTGCAAACTATCAAAGAGAAGGTAATCACAAAGAATCGTCTACCTCATAAAGCTAGGGCACCAAACAGAAGAGCTACGAAGAGATCACATCATGTGAGGACCCCATTCACAAAAGGAAAGAAGAAGACTAAAAAAGATAAATATATAATTGAGGTACCTAATCATGTGGATGAAGAGCAAGAATCCATTAAATATTACTTCAACAATAAAGAAGCAAAGTGTTGTGTCCTTTTGTTTTGATGATGATTTACAAATAATTTACATCTAATATTGTTTGTCTAGTGTTTGTGTTTTATATTTATTCTAGGAAAACAATATGTTGGAGGATGAATGGAATCGAGCATTCACGATCATATCCAATGGAGGTTGGCGGAATAGTGGTTGAAGCCAATGCAATTCAAGTTAAAGATCCAAGTTCAAGCTTCATCCGTAAGTTTACCAAGTCGAGCTCATTGAAGACCTTCATCAAGCTTGGGTAATTTAGTTTAGGTTTTATAGTTTACAAGTTTATATAAATATGAAACCTATATTATTGTTTACATATATATACATGTTTCATATTTGTTAAATGCATATTGTGCAAAATCTTATTTTTGCATAGTATTGAGTTATTAATTTATAGAGTTAACAATCATAACATACATCTTTTATTAAGTCTATAAAATTAGTTTATAAAGTTTCAAAATATGGTTTATGTCCAATGTCATAAACAAGTGTTTTTCATTTATATGTTTTGGACTATCTTGTAAAATGAAGAGATTTCTCTTTTGGGAGGTGTTTTTTTTTGAAAACCAGTTTTTGTAACATGTATATTATCATGTTTACAATCGTTTCCTAAAGTTTTATATTTTTCTGATTTATTTGCTATTTTTAAAAGAGGTTTAAAAATCAGATTTCTGTTTCAAAACAGGCTGATAACATGTTATCAGTTGACTGGTCAGTCAACTGATGACATCAGTCGACTGATGAGTCGACTAAAGAAATCACCTGGAATGTCAAAAAGTTTCTATTTTGTTTTGGTCGACTGACTAGTCGAGTGATGAGATCATCAGTCGACTGATAAGGTCGCCAGTCAATTGATGAGCTAGAAAATGACTCTAACGGTCAGCTCATCAGTCGACTGGTAAAAGCCATCAGTCGACTGATGGCATAACAGCTAGTTTTTTTAGCCTTTGTCATGTTTTGGTTTTTTGGTCTTTTTGCTGGGGTTTCTTGATCTTTGGGGTTTCCTATAAATACCCCCTTATATCTAGCTCTATTTTAGTAACCAATAATGTTTTAAACAAGTTTAACAAGGGTTTAAAGTTTATTTTAGTTTGTTTAAAAGAGTGTTTAAGAGTTTTGTTTGTGAAGAGAATATCACAAGAGTAAGTGGAGATCATCTATTGTGTTTGAGCATCCAACTCTTCTCCCTCTTTCTCTTGATCTATAGAAAAGTTTTTCAAAACTCTATTTCTAGCTATTTATATATTTGAACTTAATTTCCATATCTAGATTCACATTGAGTTTAGTTTTGATTTATTTATCTCTTTGTTCACACACAACCTATTGAGCTTATTATTTACATTCATAGTATAATTTGGGTTGTGGGTTTGTGACTCAGAGTGTGAGCTTATATTGTGTTCTCACATTGTTTAGAGAACAAATCATTTGTTGATTTAAGTGCTTAATTGTGAGGTTCACTTTGTATTGCACTAGTACACCGAGAGGAGTGTGTGGTGAGAGACGGGGTCGTCCTAAGAGGAGTAGGGTAGGTGGTAATACCTAGAGAGAGGTGTGTGGTGAGAGACGGGGTCGTCCTAAGAGGAGTAGGGTAGGTGGTAATACCTAGAGAGGGGTAATAATTCCTAACACTTGAGGAAGACACGGGCTAGAGACTAACACTTGAGGTGGTAGTTAGTATAGTTACATTGTGAATGATTATGAACGTTGATCGGTGAGCATTGAAAACCAACATTGTGAGGTGTAAAAGTTTTTCGGGTAAGCATAGAAAACCCGGTGTGATAGTGGAGATTTCCTCAAGGTGAGGAGGGGAGACGTATGTCGTGGGGACCGAATTCCATGAACATATCTTTTGTTTGTGATTGCATTGGCGTACTTATTTTTATGTTCATTGCCTATATCGTCGATTGCATCTTGTCTATTTCATCCACTATATTGTTTGCTCTTGCTTAGTTTACTTATCATTGCATATATATATTGTTATATACCATATTTGCTAGGATATTTGTTAATTAGTTTTAAATTAGCATAAATCGGATTAGATTAGCATAAACCTTATTCACCCCCCTCTAGGGTTCTTTCCTAGTGGCATTAGGGTTCTTTCAATTGGTATCAGAGCTAGGTGCTCTTTGATTTAAGGTCTAATCGCCTTGAGTTAAATATTCAAGTTATCTTTTTGTGCTAATCTAGTTTTGAGATTTATTGTTATCTTGCTTGCATATATATAAATATTATGGACATGCATTGTGCACCTTATTTAGGCTATGATCCAAATGTTGCTTCTAGAATAGATAATTTTCCCTATGATCAATAGTGTTCTAGATTTAATATATTTATTAGATCTAGACATTTTGATTTATAGGATATTATAGATTGTGCTTATATTATACCCACTTTGGTGAAATCCAAGTGGAGCAAAAAGGATAAGAAAATGTTTACAATGAATAAGCTATTGTTGGAATTTTTGCGTAATATGCTTTTGATTCATCTTTTTCTAACAAGCTTGATTCATTTGATAGTGCTTACAAATTATAGAAATTCATAGAAGTACATCAAGGAAACTTGGAGGTAATCCGACAAACTTTGAAGGATTCTTCTTCAAGTTCATGTGGATCATCATGCACACGACCACTAGACAATAGCCCTAGTGAGGTTTGTAAGTTCGAATCCATTAGTGATTTTTCTAGTGATGAACTTGCTTGTGCATTTGAAAAATTATTGCATGCCTATAACAAATTGTATTATACCTTTTTAGAGTTAAAAAGCAAGCATGTAGAATTAAAATCTGATCATGAGGAGCTAGTGTCAAAATTGGATGTCATTGCAAAAGAAAATACCATGCTTAAAGAAAACAATGACATGTTAATTTTGGAAAATAAAAAATTAAGCACATCTATAACTAGCTTATCTCATGAAAAAGATAATGTCATATTAGAAGTAGAGAACATAAAAAATAATACTGCTTCTTTTATAAATGACTATTTATGTTCTACTTCTAATGTTAATGCTAATATGCCTAATAATGAGTTGAACAATGTTAAAAATTGTATTTCTTCTTTAGATTCAACTCTAACTACATGCATTAATAACCATATGAAGCTTGTAAATATGTGTGCTAAGCCTTATACCAAACATCTCACACATCATGCACACATATATAGCAAAGTTTACAAATGCTTTATTTGAAAGGCCATTTATCTAAATATTGCTATGATGCATAAAAATCTAAAAATGTTAATACTAATGCTTCTTGTGCATCTCATAAGGCTTCTTCATCACACACACATATACATGCACACACTCATAAAGTTCATCATAAGTAAGATCGTGTGTTTAAATGTGATTTTTGTCGTAGATTTGGCGATTTGGCAAAGTTTTGCTTTGATTTGAGAAAATATTCAAACTTGCCAAAATTTTCAAATAAACCACATTTGTTTAACAATATTTCTTATTTGAAAAATAAATTTAAAAGACCATCCTTTCTTGCAAATGATTCCCGTGCATGCCTATTTGGTTAACATAAACAAATGCTTCATTTCCATTATACTTATTGCAATCAGAAGGGTCATATGAGTAATTTTTTATGACCATGTTAGTGTGCCACATGCGCTCAAATGGATTCATAACCCTAGGGCATTAAGCTTTCATGATAGGGATCATGTCCCTAAACCATTTGGTACCAAGAATATTTGGGTACCAAAACATGTTTGATTTTTTTTAACCAAGAATTTTAATGTTTTTATTTTTTATGTCTTGGTTTTGAAAAATGTTTTGAAACTCTTGTAAATGAAAATAATTTTCTTTTGCTCAATTCTTTTGTTTTCATTTTATTAACTTTGATTTTGATGAGAGGTTTGTGTTTATAAAACCCTCCAGATTTGTTGGGTGTTTATTCTCAAATCTTGTTTACCGGGTGCTAAAATGTTTATATGAGTTGGAACAAGTTTAAGAGCTTGATATATTGTTTCCTCTCTTGTATTTTGTTAAATTTTTTTGATTCGTTGCTTTGAATTCATTATATAGCATAAATAGATGATTCAAATTTTAAATATGCTTTATAATTTATTTTTTATGTGGTTTGATCAAGTTCTATAAAGAAAACTTCCTTTATTGATCAAACATTATTTTGGGTTTAAATTTTGATTTATGATTTCATTTGAGTGATTTGTTTTCATTTGAAATTTTTTTCATGATTCTCATGTTTCCTATTCATTTGTTTTCATAAATCTATTTTCATATGTTTTTATGTTTGTGTAATGAGTCACTATTCCATAATGATACATCCATATGTGTTCTCATTATCTTATGGTATGTGGGGTTATACTTAGCATATTTTCCATCCATGCTTGCTCACATATATTTGCCTTGGTCATCATTGCATATATTCCATAAGGCATTTTGATAGGGGAAGCAATCCTATATTTGTTTTTATACTCACCCATGCTTATTGGTAGGGGGAACTTTCACTCTCTTCTTTTTTTGTTTTCTCCTTTTTGATGTTATCAAAGGGGGAGAAATATTGTGAGTGCCTTTGTTTTTATACATAATAATTATAATTTATATATTCATATTGTATCATGTATATCTCTTTGTGTAAATTGTTTGTCATCATCAAAAAGGGGGAGATTGTTGGGTCCTTTTGTTTTGATGATGATGTACAAATAATTTACATCTAATATTGTTTGTCTAGTATTTGTATTTTATATTTATTCTAGGCAAATAATATATTGGAGGATAGATGAAATCGAGCATTCACGATCATATCCAATGGAGGTTGGCAGCATAGTGGTTGAAGCCTATGCAATTCAAGTTGAAGATCCAAGTTCAAGCTTCATCCGTAAGTTTACCAAGTCGAGCTCATTGAAGACCTTCATCAAGCTTGGGTAATTTAGTTTAGGTTTTATATTATGTGTGTTAAGTACTCTAAGCTCAATATCATATACACACACATTTTATTTGGTTTCTATGTATATATATATAGTTATGTATATATACACAAGTTTTGGTTTTATAGTTTATAAGTTTATATAAATATGAAACCTATATTATTATTTACATATATATATACATGTTTCATATTTGTTAAATGCATATTGTGCAAAACCACATTTTTGCATAGTATTGAGTTATTAGTTTATGAACTTAACAATCATAACATACATCTTTTATTAAGTCTATAAAATCAGTTTATAAAGTTTCAAAACATGGTTTATATCCAATGTCAAAAACAAGTGTTTTTCATTTACATGTTTTGGACTATCTTGTAAAATGAAAAGATTTCTCTTTTGGGAGGTGTTTTTTTTAAAACTAGTTTTTGTAACATGTATATTATCATGTTTATAATCATTTTTCAAAGTTTTACATTTTTCTGATTTTATTTGCTATTTTTAAAAGAGGTTTAAAAATCAAATTTCTGTTTCAAAACAGGCTGATAACTTGTTATTAGTCGACTGGTCAGTCGACTGATGACATCAGTTGACTGATGAGTCGACTGAAGAAATCGCTTGGAATGTCAAAAAGTTTCTGTTTTGTTTTGATCGACTGACCAGTCGACTGATGAGATCATCAGTCGACTGATAAGGTCGTCAGTCGACTGATGAGCTGGAAAATATCTCTAATGGTCAGCTTATCAGTCGACTGATGGAAGCCGTCAATCGACTGATGGCATAACAGCTAGTTTTTTCAGCCTTTGTCATGTTTTGGCTTTTTGGTCTTTTTGCTGGGGTTTCTTGATCTTTGGGGTTTCCTATAAATACCCCCTTATACCTAGCTTTATTTTAATAACCAATAATGTTTTAAACAAGTTTAACAAGGGTTTAAAGTTTATTTTAGTTTGTTTAAAAGAGTGTTTAAGAGTTTTGTTTGTGAAGAGAATTTCACAAGAGCAAGTGAAGATCATCTATTGTGTTTGAGCATCCAACTCTTCTCCCTCTTTCTCTTGATCTATAGAGAAGTTTTTCTAAACTCTATTTCTAGCTATTTATATATTTGAACTTAATTTCTATAAGCTAGATTTACATTGAGTTTAGTTTTAATTTATTTATCTCTTTGTTCACACACAGCCTATTGAGCTTATTGTATTTATATTCATAGTATAATTTGGGTTGTGGGTTTGTGACTTAGAGTTTGAGCTTATATTGTGTTCTCACATTGTTTAGAGAACAAATCATTTGTTGATTTCAGTGCTTAATTATGAGGTTCACTTTGTATTGTACTAGTACACCGAGAGGAGTGTGTGGTGAGAGACGGGGTCATCCCAAGAGGAGTGGGGTAGAGGGTAATACCTAAAGAGAAGTTGTAATTTCTAACACTTGAGAGAGACACGGGCTAGAGACAACACTTGAGGTGGTAGTTAGTGTAGTTATATTGTGAGTGATTGTGAACGTTGATCGGTGAGTATTGAAAACCGACATTGTGAGGTATAAACATTTTTCGGGTAAGCGTAAAAAACCCAGTGTGATAGTGGAGATCTCCTCGAGGTGAGGAGCAGAGACGTAGGTCGTGGGGACCGAACTTCGTGAACTTATCCTTTGTTTGTGATTATATTGGCACACTTATTTTTATGTTCATATCTTATATCGCCTTTGTATATTGCTTGTTGTTTATATTATCCTCTATCTAGTTTAGATTATTTACCCTTGTGTTACTTGTATATCCTTGCGCATATATTTATAATATATCATTCTTGCTAGGATATATTTGTTAATAAGTTTTTATTTGACATAAATCAGATTAGATTAGCATAAACCCTATTCACCCCCTCTAGGGTTCTTTTCTAGTGGTATTAGGGTACTTTCAATTGGTATCAGAGCACTTTCACAAAGTGAGATGTGTTGAGAATGAAAAATATGACGAAGGGGGAGGAATATCTATAGAAAGTGTTAAATGAGGGGATTCCCGATGCTTTAAATTTTAGCATACATATTCTTGATACCACTAGGACATTTTTTACTCAACTATAAGATACCTCCAACAGTATCCTCTAAACTCACTCCAACAGAAAAAATGGCTATCCCATTTTTGCTGTAAAAAATATCATAATTAAGTTTCAATGATTTTGTTATGTGTTAGCTTTATTACAATATGTGTTAACTCAATATTTGTGCATATTAATGTTTGCTGATAATTGTTACTTATTTTTTCAAGAGCTATGTTGGTATTAATACAGATAATATCAAAATGAATATATTGGAGCTTCTACACTTGTTACGTGGAGAACATCTAGATGACCATGTAAGATTCTAAATTAGTGTTTTTAGGATCCTTATTTATACTTTAGAACCCTAGTGGTATTAGGGTACTTTCAATTGGTATCAGAGCACTTTCACAAAGTGAGATGTGTTGAGAATGAAAAATATGACGAAGGGGGAGGAATATCTATAGAAAGTGTTAAATGAGGGGATTCCCGATGCTTTAAATTTTAGCATACATATTCTTGATACCACTAGGACATTTTTTACTCAACTATAAGATACCTCCAACAGTATCCTCTAAACTCACTCCAACAGAAAAAATGGCTATACCATTTTTGCTGTAAAAAATATCATAATTAAGTTTCAATGATTTTGTTATGTGTTAGCTTTATTACAATATGTGTTAACTCAATATTTGTGCATATTAATGTTTGCTGATAATTGTTACTTATTTTTTCAAGAGCTATGTTGGTATTAATACAGATAATATCAAAATGAATATATTGGAGCTTCTACACTTGTTACGTGGAGAACATCTAGATGACCATGTAAGATTCTAAATTAGTGTTTTTAGGATCCTTATTTATACTTTATTTATAATTAATGCTAATTATAAGTTCTTTACATATGACAAAAGCTTTGATAGATAGATTACAGAAAATAGCATTGAGTAAAAAATATGGCATCGTATCAAAATTTTTTTGTGTATGTATTTTTGTTAAGTATACATTTCTTTCCAATATTGAAAATAGCGATAACGCATAGCGTAACGCTCACCTCCGGTTAATGTAAAATGCAAAATAGCGTAACTCTTAACGTAGGTTAAATAATTTATTATTTTTAAATATTTTATAGATACATAATATTCAAAATCAAATAATATGAATAATCATCACAGTTTTCGAACATATCATCATAAAAATACTATCAAAAATCAATATATGACAACAATTTCACAACAAAATCAAGCATGTATGCCTTAACAATCATTCCGGAAGCATAGTCGTTTAAAAAAATATACATCACACATTATCACAGTAAGTTCTAGTAGGTAATAACACATCATAAATCTAAAAATATCTAATAGTAATCCAAGTAAAGTTATAACTTTTATTTTTGAAAGAAAATTACTAATTTTTATTGCTTCTAAATCTGATTAATTAGAACAAAAGTAATTAGTAATTCTTTGATATATTTTTAATGTTTTTAGTGCAAAATCTGATTAATTTGAAAAAAAATACTCAATCATAGCCATCAAAATTCTTTAAAAATTAATCCCAGCCCTTGAATAATTTAACCTAAGCTATGGAGAGCTATGAAGACGTGCTACAAATCTTATGCTATGGGTAAAATAACATATGTTATTTTGTTTTTACGCTATTTTCTAGCGCTACATAGCGCTAGGGTAGCACTATGTTACGCTATGCGCTATTATGCGCTACATAACCCATTATTTTCTACACCGCTTCTTTCTATAAAGTACAATATGAATGATGTTATGTTATATCTATTTACTTTCCTATTAAATGCAAAGTGTTTACTATGAAGATTAAGTTATATTATGTTATTAAGTGTAATTATTTTCCTGTTAATTTTAATATAGTTTCTATTAATTCTAAAGCATGTGAAGTTTAAGTTACATCATTTCTTGATAAGTCTGCTTTATTTCCTATTAATTGTGAAGTTTAATTTATTATGTTAAGTCTTGTTCAAGTGAGGTTAAGTTATCAGGTTAAGTCTAAAGGAGGTTCCTGTTTATAAATCAGTTCCTGTTAATTCTATTTGTTATGTATTAGTTATTTATTGTTAAGGCTAATTTATTTCTATTAAATTTATGTCGTTCTTGTTATGTCTAAAGTATTTCATGTTAACTGTAAGCCATTTCGTGTGACGTTTAAATTAGGTCCTGTTAATTCTATATCTTTTCATGTTATATGTGTAAGTATTTCTTGTTAATTATAAGTCTTATATTGTTTGGATTACATCATTCACTCTACGTCGATGTGCCTGATTATGAGTTGTTATATTCATCATATATACAAATACATATCGCCTCGGAGCAAATGATTCTATTTATTCCTATCTTGTGTCACGACCACTAGCATCTTGCTGAAGTTCGATTGAATGAAGAAGTTGCGAGGCACTATAGTTCATCAGGGCATACTGTGTACATCAAACCTGTTGAGAAAATCATGAGTTTTATGGACTATAAAAAGGCTGCATTTGATTCTAATAATATATACAGAAGATTCAAGTATTAACCCATCACATGCCAGTAACAAAAAGGACAGTTAGTATCATAATAATGTTCTCAAGTGAAATTTGTTGCATTAACTAACTACTAACTAATTTTATTCACTCTCATTGCAGCTATGATTGTGGTATGTACGTCTACTTCTATATATAGGCAATACTTCTTAAACATGATACATTGCATGTTGCTCCTACCGATGATTCATCTGAGGTTATACGTGCAGGGCTCATTGCAGATATACTCATTGAAGGATGTGAACAAAAGCATAAAGAAGGAGCACTAGATGAAGCTGATCCTAATATGCATTGAAAAATGATGCTAAGAGTCAAGGGAATTGATTATTTAGGTTTAGCATTTTGTAACTTAGAGTCAATAGTAAATGATATAGACAAAAGAAAAAGTTACTTTTTGTTTAACAAGAAATTGCATACATTTTATAGTTATTTTGTTTAACAAGAAATTACCTTCATTTTACAGTAAGTGGAGTGGATTTAATAAAAAAATTACCTATATTTAATAGGGAGTGTATGTGTTCAATAGTATATATCTATATTTAACAGGGAGTGGGCTGTATTTAACAGGAAAAGACTAAAAGTTAAACATGATGCGATTTAACGTTAGTAATTACTTAAAATTAATAGGGAATGATCTCGATTTAACATGAATGACTTATACTTAACATGAACTTGATATAAACTGCATTGTTTACATAGCAAACAAATATCATTTGACATAAAATTAACTTAATATGAAATTATTTGTAAGTTAACATCCTACAAAATACTTGACATAGAATTAACAGTCAATGACATAAGAAAAACACATAGTCTGTAATAGTACAAGGAAGACACTTAACAACCTACAAAAAAAAAAAAAAAAATCAAAATGTTGACTCTATTTAAACTTGCTTCTTTAATCATTGACAGGTTCATTGTATGTTGTACTGTTATGACCTTGCATATGGCATCGAGAGCATTTAAGTGGTCGACTATAAATGGTTTTATTATTGATCCATCTAGTTTTATTTCTCCATTTCCTTTTTATTGTTAGTGATGGTAAGATCTGGATCTGATACCTTTTTTAAAAGCTTTGACTATCATAAACCAATCATAGAATTGGTAAACATCTCTCTTCATAAACATAATAGCTACGTATACATGTGTACAAAGAGTACGAGCTACGTCCCACGCATGGCACGTGCATGCATTGTACTCCAAATTCATAAATTTTATGGGATTGTACTTCAAATAATCCTTTATGAGATTGACGCACATCTAATGGGCGCCCATTTTCCATGTTCCCTTTAAGAACAAGCTCAACTTTGTGAGAAAGAAATTCGCTCCATTTTTAGTCATGTTTCGCCGATCATTCATATGAACCATAATTTGTTTATGTATATGCTCCCACTATTTGTAGTATATGTAGCAATTTAGCCTCATGTATTCAATTGTTGAAGGACTCAGCAACATTAGAAGTAATGTGACTATATCTAAGATATAACAAGATATTACAATAAATAGAAATTGTAATAGATTTAATAGTTATTTACTTACAATTAACAAGATGGGACATAGGGTTAACATGAACTGGGTTACATATAACAGGTAGTGATCATAGGAAATAACATAAACATAACTGGAAGTGTGGGAATTAGACTTATGATGATATAACTTATAATTTAATATAAAATTACTTATACTTCAGCTATGAATTTACTTGAAAAAACATGTACTTAACATGAGATGAATTATACTTTACCTACTTCCAGTAAAGAATGCGTTTGCCAAGTTCTCTAGAGATAGTTGATGACAATAGTATATACACTTTCATTTACTAGTTTAATGTCATTCATATAATCATTCCATTCTGGTTTAGTATACTCTGTAACTGGTTGATTGCAATAGATTTCCCAAAACTTAAGTATCCTTCGACTTTAGTCGTAAATCCTTCAATTTTAATCCAAAATTCTACACGAGATGTAGAACATATCCGGAGTGTAGAGCATTTGTAAAAAAAATTCTCTAATAGCTTCTCTAATTCCCTTACCTGCATCTGATATTATAACCAGTTGATGTGGAGGATTGTATGGATCTGGCTTTCCCTAAAGTATAGATCACAAACATTGTAAGAACCACTTCCAGTTAATGCTATTTTCCTAATTGCATATGCAATAAGATAGTAAAAATATATCAAGATTTCAATCGTATGCTATAGTGCTAAGGATTATACCTTTGAATCGATCTTTCAGAAAGGTCCCTTCTAAAGTATAAGTGGTTGACATCCACTCAAAAAACTATTTATGCAAGCAGTAGAGCAAATGAAGAATCTTATAAACATTCCCTCACTTTGTTCAACATGAATATAATATAAAACCCCGTAAAATTGAAAATAATATGAATAATAGTAAAAATGATTTTTTGTTGTGATAAATATCATTTATGGATGTTTGAGTATGCTAGGAATTGATTTGAGATCAATTCAATGTATATATGTGAGTAAAGGAGAGAAACATGCACGGACACACACGAAACCAGAAAAACTGATAAGTCTCTGCTAAGTCGACTTATGAGTCAACTTAAATAAGATAGTAAAAATATATCAAGATTTCAATCGTATGCTATAGTGCTAAGGATTATACCTTTGAATCGATCTTTCAGAAAGGTCCCTTCTAAAGTATAAGTGGTTGACATCCACTCAAAAAACTATTTATGCAAGCAGTAGAGCAAATGAAGAATCTTATAAACATTCCCTCACTTTGTTCAACATGAATATAATATAAAACCCCGTAAAATTGAAAATAATATGAATAATAGTAAAAATGATTTTTTGTTGTGATAAATATCATTTATGGATGTTTGAGTATGCTAGGAATTGATTTGAGATCAATTCAATGTATATATGTGAGTAAAGGAGAGAAACATGCACGGACACACACGAAACCAGAAAAACTGATAAGTCTCTGCTAAGTCGACTTATGAGTCAACTTACCATAAGTTGACTTGTGACACTTATAAGTCGACTTATCATAAGTCGACTTATCATAAGTCAACTTGTGACACTGATAAGTTGACTAATCGGCTAATTTCCAGATTTCTTTTGGGTTTCGGCTCATAACCGTTTTGTTTCCATCACAGGCTTATATATACCCTTCTAAACCCTAATTTTCTACACTTTTCACTTAAGAATACAGCCACCCTCTTCCTTTAAACCCTAGATCTTATTTTTTGTGTTCCTCGAGGCGTTTGAAAACGTGATATTGAGCAGAGGGAGAGAGATCGTGGGCTTTTATTGGAGAAGAGACCTTGCACGCGTGTTAGGAAAGTTCAACAGCGACCTAAGGTAAGAATATCTTCGTCCAAACTCATCCCCATAGTTAAATAATTAGTTTAAGATGTTTAATATGTTGTTTACATGTTTAATCTTAACCCGTATTGTTAAATATTAGATTTTTTATGTTAAAACTTAGACCAATGCTAGATCAATAATCTTTTCTTATTATTTATGATAGTATCATGATTATGATCATTAATATTTTATTAAATTTCATTTTTAACCTTTTAAACATGCTTAACTCATGTGTTAACCCTAGTTTGATGTCTAATTAAATTTTTATGCTAATTAATCATGCTTAAACACTAGGTTTGTGATACCTAAATAGGCTAATCATTTTTTAAATGAATTTATACCTCTGTTCATATTTATAATTTATCATGCTTTGATAATCATGTTGGTAATATACGAGGAAACTAAGAATTTTGGTTATTTATGAAGTTAATCTTAATTAGTTTTTAATCCAAGAGTTAAATCATGTGATATGATCTTTGTTAACTAATTTGAGAAGTTTATAACCTGCTTCCTATGTTTTATGTAAATCAGAACAAGTTTTATTTGAGAAATATCACGAAAAAACATCAAAAATTCAATTTTGGAGTCGACTAAGTCGACTTACGGGAAATATTTCAGATTTTTCTTTCTGTGTTGGTTTTGCACTATTTTGAGATGCGTTCGTGAGGTTTGAGCTACACTTCTTTACATGTACATTCATGAACACAAAAGTACAGTGTTGTTACACACATATGGGTATCCAAGAAGAGGATTAATATGAGTTTGATCTGTTTACACTCGAGATAAAGGTTGATTACACAGTTTATACACGGGATGGATATCGTTGATGAGCTCAGTTCAGTACTACGTGGGGTAGTGCATCGATATTCTATTTGTACATGTCATTGAGTCAGGTTTGGATGCTTTGTCTAGCAGTCCGTCCGTACGAGGGTGCGATGAGACTTATTAGCTATCTTTTAGGATACCTATATGGTAGACCATCCAGCACTCATGTTACGCATTGAGATCACGATGAGACTAATGACCTGTGTATACTATTTAGGATACCTACAAGGTAGTCTTTCCTGCAAGATAAAGCAATAAATCATAACTTGTAAGGGTTTGCATTGTGACGATTGTTGATAGCCTGAGTCTTTAGCGAATTCCTTTTATGTATATGACTCATTGCTGAGATATATGACCAGGGCACTTTGCTCCTAATAATAAGCGGGTTTTTTATGCTGATATTTATCTTATCTCCCTAGTGATCGTGGAAGATATTTTAAATAGGATATTATGAATGTCTTTACTTTCTGTTTTCTTTATTTTATTCATAGCTTGAGATCAATGACTAGTGATTCATAATTTGAGATACATGGTATATACATGAGGGTTTTTCTTGTTTGGGTTATTTTTCTTGGCGTAACCAGTCTTTTGTTATGAGTTTCTAATTATTGATTTCATTTAGGTCATTTGTTCTTAGTTCGGTATTAATGTTTAGGTATCTATAATTTGAGACACGTGGTATATACATAAGGGTTTCCTTATTTGGATTATTTTGCTTGACATACTACGTCTCGTATTGTAGGTGTTTAAATATTAATTCCATTAGATACAGGGAAAATGATCTAGGTAGATTATGCTTAATAGATAGAGTCTTCACTTCATCTAGCAGCCCTTCCCCTGAGGGCTGATGAAGGTAATCATGTTATAGAGCTTTGATGTTCTTATTGTTGTTCTTTTTATTGTTTTTTATTTCCTTTTAGGCAGCTCAGAGTTTTGGAGAGTCGCAGGATGACGGAGTTCTAGCATAGTCGCCGTCGCACATTTTAGTAGCTGAGACTCCACTATAGTTCTATGTTTTCATATAAGCATTATAGTTTTGTTTTCATATTGTAAAGGTAGCATGCCTTAGTATGATTTTTAGTTGATTAATGTTGAGATATTTTCTTTATTCCATATATTAGATGTATTTCAGTTGAGACATGATTTTTATTTATGAGATATCTCCTTCCATATCATGTCTATTACGTTTATTTCCTTATTTTTCCTGTTTTGTACCTACACTTCTTTTGATTCCACTAGAGGGTATTACTATGATTGGTAAAACATATTATTGTATAGTATGGGTGCTTGTAGGTTTGATATCTCTGGGTTCACCTTAGACTACAACCATGTGTGAAAACAGGGGCGTCACAGTTGGTATCAGAGCTCTAGTTCTAGCATCCTTAGGATCATCCTGTGTCGAGTCATGGAGCTAGGATAGAGTTTCTTAGGATTCATATATAAAATCCTCTAGGAATTCCTAGAATGAGTGAGGATGTAATATGTATACCTCGAAAATTATAATTTTTTTATGACTACCTTACTTTGATTGAAAAGTATCTGCGTGTATACTATATGATACGTTATGTTATGTATATATTTGCGACCTCATTTACTGTGTCTACTAAGATCTCCTCTTGATATTATAAATGTCGGGATGAGGATGTAATCAAGATAAAACTCATACGCGGAGAACTGGGCAAGTAGAGCCCGAGCCGCAATAGACTCCATAGTATCTGATTGACTCGGTAACACCGATTGTAGAATCAAAGACTAGTAACACTCGAGGAGCGAGTAACGAGCCACATTATATTTTCTAAAGTTCCACCACCAGTTGTACCAGTCGTACCTATTGAAAAGATAATACCAATGATTTCACCGTTATCACAACCAGCTGTTGATAGAATCACAGAGCAGGATGCTTGGCTCTGTAAGAATAAGAAAGAAATCAGACACTAAGAGCATCATAGTTTCAGGGTACATCGGATTCATGTGCAGCCTATAAATTGAAGAAATATATGAAAAATTATTAACATCAACTCAATACTAAAACAAAGTTAGATGTATTCAGCATAGAGTATATCACTGGAGGATAGCACCGGAGGATGACACTGACTTTAGATTTTCGCCGGAGCACCGAATACCACTTATTTGGGGTAATTTTGTTTACTTCTTTGACAAGCAGTAAAGCTAGTCCGATTAAAACAGGGAGATATGCCTATAGTTAATTATAAAATCTTGACCAGCATAGTGATAATGGTAAGGGCAAGAGACCTATTGTGGAATTTAGAGAGCCCCAACAGCGTGGTAATGATTTTTTACCGCCAGCAATAAGGACAACATAAGAAGAGAGCACAACCTACAACATGATTCGAGAGCGCCAGAACAGTGCAAAATTTAGCGTACATGTTTACAATTGTAACAAGATCGGATATAGAGCGAAGGATTGTCACAGTACACCAGTAGAAGGTTAGCATGATAGAGGTCAGAGTCAGCAGCAGCAGGGCCGTGGTTATGGCTAGCAGCAGAGGATAGAGGCACCACCTACCATTCCGAGGATTAAGGGGCCAGTAGACAAATTCACGCCATTCAGGAGATTCCTGAGGGATAGATAGTCTCATATGTTCCCCAGCCAGCAGTTCAGTAGCCGCCAGCCACTGGCAGAGTTTATACAATCATACCACGCGACCATGGTGCGAGTGGAGCCATTGTTGAAGGTACTTTCTTAGTGAATTCTTTTCCAGCTCGGATCTTATTCGATTGAGGAGCTTCCTATTCCTTTATCTATCATACCTTCATGGATAGGCATCAACTAGTTGCACATCCCTTAGACGTTCTGCTATTTGTCTCTACTCCTTTAGGGGAGGTATCCCTTTGGAGAGTATCTATAGGAGATGTGTCATCAGTCTAGATAAGTCTAAGTTCATCATCGATTTGATTATTTTGTAGATGTCGGAGTTCGACGTTATTCTCAGTATGGATTGGCTATCATCCTACCATGTCAGTATCGACTGTTTTACTAAAATAGTTAGTTTATCCAATGGGTCTGAGTTAGTCGTAGCGATCTCACAGGGCAACCAGATTGCGTAGTCATTTCTAGTTTACATCGATGAGGTGATGCTGAGGGACCGGAGTGATAATTTGTGCGAGACTAGAGTTGTCTCAGATTATCAGGATGTCTTTCAGGACATATCTGGGTTACCTCCTGTGAGAGAGGTTGAGTTCTGCATTGAGTTATAGACGGGCACAATAAAAATATCCCGAGCACCCTATCGTATATCACCTACTAAGATGAAGGAGCTACAGACTCAGCTAGATGATCTTTATCTCAGGGATTTATTCACCGGAGTCATTCTCCGTAGGGAATGCCGGTCCTTTTCGTGAAGAAGAAGGACGACGGAATGCGATTATGCATAGATTATCACGAGTTGAACAAGGTCACCATCCGGAATAGATATCTACTACAGAGGATTGATGACTTGTTTGACCAGATGTAGAGAGCACATCATTTCTCTAAGATTGATCTTCGTTCTGGATATCATCAGTTGCGGGTTCGGGAGATGTATATTCCAAAGACCACCTTCCTGACTCGATATGGGTCCTTTGAGTTCCTTATCATGCTATTTGGGCTGACCAATGTACCCACGATATTTATGGATTTGATGAACCAGGTTTTCCATCCATATTTGGACAAGTTCATGATCATATTCATCGATGACATTCTTTTCTATTTGAGATCAAAGGCAAAACACGAGCAACATCTTTGATTAGCATTGCAGACGTTGCGGGAGTATTAGTTGTATGTCAAGTTCAGCAAATACGAGTTTTGGCTTTCTGAAGTTAGATTTTTAGGCCACGTCCTCAGCAAGGAGGGTATTACAGTAGACCAAACAAAAGTGGAGGCAGTGCTTGATTGGGAGCCGCCGAAAACCATTTCCGAGATTCGAAGTTTCTTGGATTTGGCAGGTTATTACATGAAGTTTATTTAGGACTTCTCGAAGATTATGATGCTACTTACATGCCTTATAAAGAAGGGTGTATAGTTTGTTTGGGGCATGGAGTGCCAGGAGGCCTTTGAGACTTTGAAGGCTAAGTTGACTATAGTGCATGTACTAACTATCCCGAGCAGTGATAAGACCTTCGTCGTCTACATAGATACATCATTAGCGGGTCTAGTAGGTGTTTTGATACAGACCCAGAGAGTAGTGGCTTATGTCTCGTGACTGTTGAGGACAGATGAGCAGAACGATCTCACACATGATTTGGAGCTAACAGCAATAGTCTTCACACTGAAGACATGGATACATTAGTTGTATGGAGTGTAATTCAAGCTGTTCACAGATTACCAGAGTCTAAAATACCTATTCTCCCAGAAAGAACTCAACCAGAGACAGTGGCGATGGGTCTAATTTATTAAGGATTATGTGTTCGCGCTTTAGTATCATCCGGGAAAGGCGAACGTTATAGCGGACACGTTGAGTAGGAAGCGTCGGCATCGGATTATGGCTTTGAGGTGTTTGTTGTATCGAGATATTTACACCCTTAGTCAGTTTGACTTTAGGACATCGATCGATGGGAGTAGTACATTTTTGGGAGCTTTGTCAATACAAACATCTTAGAATGATAGAATGGTTAGAGCTCAGCTATAGGACTCTTGGATTTAAACCCAAAAGAGGGTGATTTCTAAAGAGCCAAAGGTTGATTGGACCGTTGACACAGATGAGGACTTCGAATGAAGGGCCTATTAGTGATGCCAAGTGATCCACAGCTGAAGAAGGAATTATTTGATGAGGTGCATTGTACCAGGTACATAGTGCATCCAGGCATAACTAAAATGTACAAGGACCTGAAGAGACACTTTTGGTGGAGAGGCATGTGTAGGGAGATTGTAGAGTATGTGACTAAGTGTTTTACCTACCAGAAAGTAAAAGCAGAACATTAGAGACCAGCAGAAACCCTACAGACCTTATCCATTCTGGAGTGGAAGTGGCCAGATATATCTATGGATTTCATTGTTGGATTGTCGAGATCGAAGAAGGGGAACAATTCAGTTTGGGTGATAGTGGATCGAATGACAAAGTCAGCACATTTCATTTCGGTGAAGACGACTAATACATCGGAGGCTTATGCGAGGATATTCATCTAGGAGATAGTGAGATTACATGGAGTTTCAGAGACGATTGTATCAGATCGAGGCTTGGTTTTCACTTCATATTTTTAGAGGAGCTTCTAGAATTCTTTTGGTAGTCAGTTATCGTATTCTAGTGAATTCCACCTGCAGACAGATGGACAAACAGAGAGAGTCAGCTAAGTGTTGGAAGACATATTGCGGGCATGCATTATAAATTTCCAGGACAGCTGGGAGGACCACATCCCACTGATTGGGTTTGCTTATAACAAAAGTTATCAAGTGACTATTGGCACGGCACCTTACGAGATATTGTATGGGAGGCCTTGTAGATCTCCTATTTGATAGGCAGAACCAGAGGACAACCTATCGCTTGGGCCGTAGCTCATAAGACAGACTACAAAGAAGATATCAGTTATTCGAGAGCGCATTGTTAGACAACAGAGTAGACAAAAGAGCTACGCAGATCAGAGGCGATGACCATTAGAGTTCTAGGTTGGGGACTATATATTATTAAAGATATCGCTGATGAAGGGAGTTCAGCGATTTGGTAGACGGAGAAAATTTGCCTTGAGATATATTGGTCCTTTCATGATAGTTGAGTGCATTAGAGCCTGTAATGACCGTGAACTTTCGATACTAGTTAAAATAACTTTTAGTATTTTAAAGTAGTTAATTATTATTTTTAAAATAGTATTTGTATTTTTCTCGATTTTCTGTAATTTTCTTTGATTTAAAGTCTATGTTTTATATTTATTTAAATGATTAGGTATTTATAAATTTATTTAGTATAGTAAAATTTTTTGAAATTTATCCATTGTGTTTTTGATACTATTACGTATCATATTAAATAAGTCGTTATATTATTGTTACTATTACCAATTATTTCATATATTATGTTGTATTATTTGTGTAATTTCTTCTATTATTTTAATTGTTGCGTATCAACTGTCATATTAGCATAACTGGTACGTTTTATCGTGTAGATAATTATTCTATAATTATTTGATTTTAAATGTAAATAATTAAATTTTTTATTAATTATTCTCGTTTAATTGTACAATTAGTTGTATTATTTTTAATATTGCGTATTATCTATCGTATTAGTATAGCTGGTACGTTTTAATGTATAGATAATTTTCACATAATTATTTAATTTATTTCGTAATTAATATTATTTGTAATTAATTAATTTCGTTAAAACCCTAACCCTAAACCCTATATATTTTTTCGTTTTCTTTTTTCCTCTCATGTTTACGTCGCCTACCCCTCCTCCCCTCTCGTTCTCTCTCTCCCCGCTCGACCACGAGCCCGACCACTATGCCACCACATCCCTCAACCAGGCTGCATCCAAGCCGCCCTTAACCGCCCATCTCCCTAACTACCGACCACGCCTTCGACGTCGACAACCTCCACCGAGCCCGACGCCGTTCTCCCATAATCACGCTACGCTCAAACAGCACTAAGCTCTGTCCAACCTTAGCCCCCATTTCGAACCTCCTTGCCTCATCGTCGACACCGAGGCCGGTGATAGCCCACCGACAGCCACGCAACTCCTCGAGCCTCTCCTCACGACCACCTCAGGCCAATCTCCAGCCCTGCTGCGCGGCTCCGCTCTCCGCTCCAACCGCTGCCCCGCCGACAAAAGCCTAGACTAACCTTCCACCTCCGACAGCCATGCCCAAGCCGCGCCTCTATCAGATCCATCCACCCCCTTCACCCTCACACGCGACGTTAATCTCTCCAACACCTTCAACCCCTAGTCCTCCTCCCTACACCCTCTGCCCGCGCCCCTTACGGAGCCTTCCCGAGCTTCCTCACCTCCGTCGTCGGCCGAGCCATCGCCTCCGCTCGCCTCCATCATCAGTGGACCTACCTGCCGATAGCCCAAACTTGATGAACTATGCCGCCCTTGCCATCGAAACCCGTCGTCATCGCCACCTTCAAAGCCGAGCCTGACAGCGCCTCTCTCCCCTATCATCGCCATCGAGCTTCGACCAACTGGCCACTACATTAGCCCCGATCTCCAGCAGTCACCTCTAACAGCCCCTTCTTCCTTACCGACAGCGTCGATTCATTCGATGAAACCCCGAGGCAAGATCCCTCTTGCACTTTGACTTGTCATTTCAATATTTATATCGGTTATTAATTGATTACATTGATTAGTTGCATAGAATATATCGTAATATATTATTATCTACGTGGATTGTTTGATGATAGATAAAAATAACTGATATTGTCAGGATAAGAATTATTTCAGAGAAAAAGATTATTGGAATTAATAGATTATTATAGTTAAAGAATATTTTTTGAATTGTTTAAGAGAGTTTATTTTGGAATAAGGGTTTATGTTGAATTATTATATGAGAAAATAATTAAAAGAATTTATTCTAGAAAAAAGAATATTTGGATTATTATAATGAGAAATAATTTAAAAAGAAATTATTTTGGAAAATGAATTATTTTCTGAATTACATAGTTGCTGTTCATGATTTATAATTCTTAGGCTTGATTATCTGATATGCTATGATATTATTGCACATGATTAGTTATATTGATTGTTTCTGATTGTGTTGAGAACTATAGTAGTTCATGACTTAGTGGCATTGTGCATCATGAACAGACTTAGTGACATGTGTGGGTGTATTGACTAAATTTAGGAGGTGAACCAGAGATCTAGTTCAAGTTATGATTGTGTAGAACCCCGAAAATTTTTATATGAATATATATGAATTATTAGTAAATAAATAATTCTTTTATGATAAATAGCTTGAGGTCATTGATGTGCATGATAACAAGTTATTTGAGATGATATGATAGTATGGGTGTAGAGTTTTGTGCATTGGTTTTGCAAATAAGCAAAACATGCACAAAAACAAATTTGTTCCAGATCAGTCGACACATCAGTCGACTGACCGTGTCGGTCGACACATCAGTCGACTGATACGCTGATCTCCAGTTTTTACAAGTTTCGGGTCTGTTTTGTTTTGGTTCGGGTTTGGGTCGGGTTTGGGTCGGGTTTAGCAGTTCACATATATTATTTCTCACCCGAATTCACCCCTTAGAACTTCAGAACTGAGAAAAACCCTAACCCCCTCTCCCCTATCTCAAACCCTAGCCTTGTTCTTGGTGATTTGGAGAAGACATTGGAGGAATTTCGACGAAATCTTCATGTTGCAGCGAAGGGGAACCTTTCTCTCTCAGATCTAGGACCTTCTCATCACCCCAGAGGCGAGTAACATCTCGCCCAACCTTTCCCTATTTTTCTAAACATTTTCAAAGAGTTTTTATGAGTTTTGATGAGCCAAAAATATAATTTTTGTACAAAGAATTGATTTTTATAGCATGTAGTGAAAGATATATGATTTTAGAATATTCAAAACACACAAATGTTTATTTGAATCGGAGATCTAGATCTAAAACGTTTTTACAAGAGATTTAACATGGGTTTTGTTTTAAAATGTTTTAAAACATAAATACACATGTTTAAGAGATTTAACATGGGTTTTGTTTTAAAATGTTTTAAAACATAAATACACATGTTTAGGGTTTTGTTTATGTATTCACTTTTAAAATGTTTTAAAACATAAATACACATGTTTAGGGTTTTGTTTATGTATTCACACATGAAATTTTCATTTCAGTTTAGTTCATACATGCTAATATCAGTATTTTCATGCTTGGGGTTGATGGCAATAAGTTTGGATCGAATTTGGTGTATATAGCAATCTGTGCAGAGGTTCTGCAGTCTGTCGGTCGACTGATCAGTCGACTGGTGAGCTGAGGCTTTGTTGCCTGAGCCTGATCGGTCGACTGATGAGTCGACTGATGTCACCAGTCGACACATCAGTCGACTGATGAGCTGTTTTACAGATTCTTGATCTGTTTGAGTTGTCTTTTGGGGTCGCTTCGATAACCTGACCCTAGCTTACCATGTTAATGACTTATCTGTACATGTGGGTTGACTTTTGACACAAGTTTAGACATGTACACCGAGATGCATGCAAGTTTAGATTTTATATATCTGTCTGCATATACTTTTCATAGTTACACAGTCCTCGTGTTGGACTATAATCCATAGCAGTTCTCGTGTTGGACTATAATCCATTTCAGTCATTGTGTTGGACATTTGTCACTTATTCCATGTGTTGGAAACCACATTATTTAGTTCCTACATCGGACATATTTTCTTAACCCTGTATGTGACTTTCTCATAGGAGTTCATGACGTGACACTTATGGATATTATAACATGACATACATGTAAGTAATAACATGATGCTCATGTAAGCTATGACATGGCACTGTGCTTATGCTTTGAGATTAGTTGTATTTCCTTTACTATTGTTTCCTGTACTAGAACATCGGGTTTAGTGTTTAGGGATCTACAATTTGAGATATAAGGTATATACATGAGGGTTTCCTTGTTTGGATTATTTCGCTCGACGTACCTATGCTTGTGTTGTAAATTTCTAAATACTAAAACCCCCTTTTAGTAAGATTAATAATTTTAGATCTATTATGTATTAACTGTATTTTCTTATACAACGAGCTGTTCCCTTGGGGTTGGTTGTGATGTTACTCGCTAGCGCTTTGACGCTCGTTGTCCCTCCCCCTTTCAGGTAACAAGCCCGGAGCCCGGAGAGTCGCAGGTTGATGGCGACACACTTTAGTGTTCAGCTGTCTATTTTAGCTATGTTATTTTGGAGCTCCACTGTAGTTTTGTTTAGTCATTTGAGAGTCTTATTCTAGAAGTTATAAAGGCTGTGTGCCTTATTTCTTTTTGTCAGATATTTGTATTTGAGACTCGTTGAGTATTCCAGTTTATCTACTCAGATCTTGACTATGTATTTCAGTATGTTGGATGTTGAGACACTTATGTGATTATTATCATTTCATCAGTATTCCTTGCATTATTCTTTACTTGCTTTTGTACCTATACCTGTTGTTGACTCTACTAGATGGATGTTAATTGTGATGGTGAAACATGTTATTGCACGGTGTGGTGCATGGTAGGTTTGATATTCTTGGTTTCACCTTGGACTACAGCCTTGTGTGAACCCAGGGGCATCACAGTTGATATTAGAGATCTAGTTCCATTATCCTTAGGATCATCCTGTGTCGAGTCGTGGAGCTAGGATAGAGTTTTCTAGGATTCATGTATAGAGTCCGTAAGGATTTCCTAGTATGAGTGAGGACGATATATGCGTATATCTCAAAATTTGAGAATTTTTTTTATGACAATAATTTTTGTATAAGTGTAAAGTATTTGTGCAAATACTATATGTTGTGAAAATTGTATTGTGTGATACGCTATTTATGGAAGTCTATTTTGACTCATAAACTCTTATTTTCTTATGACCAGAGAGAGATGGCAGGACGTGGTAGACCTCGTACCAGGAGAGCTACCCAGGCAGAGTCACAGCAGACTCCATCAGAGCAGTAGCCAGCTCAGTCCGAGCCTCAGCAGGTCCCCCCGGAGCCGCAGCAGGCTCCTCAGTATTTGGTGGACATCATGGCTCCCCTCATTGCCCGGATGACAGCCATTGAGGAGTTGGTGACTACTCATATAGCACCACGGACCCCACCACCACCGGTAGCTCAGCAGCAGGGGATACCTGCCGTTCCTATTAGAGAGAGACCCCCAGAGGTCACGCCTGCAGCCAGTCCCCTAGCAGTCCCAGATAAAGCTACAGAGCAGGAGGCTTGGCTCCGTATGGTGGAGAGATATCAGAAGATGAGGGCACCAGAGTTCTAGGGGTCACCAGACCCTCTTGCAGCCCATAAGTGGAAGGAGGATATGGGAAATATTCTGGATATACTCGGTGTAGACTCAGTCCAGAAGCAGAGATTGGCATCCTACAGTGTGAAGGGAGATGCCGGGAGATGGTACCGATTGTAGTTTACTCCAGAGCAGAGGATGACCCTCACATGGGAGGACTTCATTTACTTCTTTGATGGGCAGTACGTTTCTTCAGTAGCACGGACTGGGAAGGAACTTGAGTTGTCCCGTTTGACTCTGGGGGATATGATAGTTGCAGACTTTGAGAGCAGGTTCATGGAGCTGTTGCATTTCACGGGAATGTGGCAGACAGGAGAGCGTCAGGCTCAGATGTTCTTAGCAGGGCTTCGCCCTAATATCTGCCGGTACCTCGTGTCCAGGAGGTTTTATTTAGTTAGGGAGGTAGCTGAGGCTGCCACCTCTCAGGAGATTGAGACTACTATGTTCCAGAAGGACAAGGAGGGGAAAGCCAAGACAGGACAGAGTAGAGATAAAGGCAAGAACAAGAGATCTTTTTCTGGACAGCAGCAGCAGCATCAGGGCCCTTATAAAAAGGGACCCAAGCAGGATCAGAGAGCGCATCAGCAGCGAAAGTTCCAGGGATCTTGTTTTAACTGTCACAAGGTCGGGTACAAGGCATCGGAGTGTCGTAGTGCACCAGCAGGAGCCCAGCAAGGCAAGGGTCCGAATCAGCAGCAGCGCCAGCAGGGTAGAGGTTAGGGCCAGCAGAACAGGCTTGAGGCACCGCCAGCAGTTCAGAGGACTGAGGGACAGATTCGAGCAGTTCAGGAGGTTCCTCAGGGGCAGATTGTCCCATATTCTCCATCTCCAGCAGCAGAGCAGTCTTCAGCCACGGGCAGGATTTATGCAGTAGTTCCTCGTGATCATGGAGCTAGCGGTGCAGTAGTGGAGGGTACGTTCTTTGTGAATTCCTTTCCCGCCCGTATTCTTTTCGATTCGGGAGCTTCGCATTCCTTCATATCGCATGCATTTATGGCTAGACTCCAGCTCGTAGCTCAGCCTCTAGACATACCTTTATTTGTTTCCACCCCTTTAGGTGAGGTATCGCTTCTGGAGAGCGTTTGTAGGAGGTGTACCGTCAGTTTAGATGAGTCGGAGTTCATAGTTGATTTGATAGTGTTGCATATGTCCGAGTTCGATGTCATCCTTGGTATGGATTGGTTGTCTTCCTATCATATTAGTATTGACTGCTTTGCAATGACAGTCAAGTTGCGAGCGTCCGATGGGTCCGAGATGATTGTAGCCACCTCTCAGGGCAACCGATTTGCGGAGTCATTTCTGGCGTACATCGAGGAGGTGATGCGACGGGATCAGGGTGCTGAGTTATTAGAGACTAGAGTTGTCTCAGAGTATCAGGATGTCTTTTAGGACATACCTGAATTACCTCCGGTGAGAGAGGTGGAGTTCTGTATTGAGTTGCAGCCAGGCACAGCCCCGATATCCCGCGCACCCTATCGCATGGCACCAGCTGAGATGAAGGAGCTTCAGACCCAGTTGGATGAGTTGTTAGCTCAGGGTTTTATCCACCGGAGTCATTCTCCATGGGGCACGCCGGTCCTCTTCATGAAGAAGAAGGATGGTAGTATGAGATTATGCATAGATTATAGAGAGTTGAACAAAGTCACTATCTGGAATAGGTGCCCACTACCTAGGATTGATGACTTGTTTGACCAGCTGTAGGGAGCGCAATATTTCTCGAAGATTGATCTTCGTTCTGGCTATCATCAGTTGCGGGTTCGGGAGATGGACATTCCCAAAACCGCCTTTCTCACTAGATATGGATTTTTTGAGTTTTTGGTCATGCCATTTGGGTTGACCAATACACCCGTGGTATTCATGGACTTGATGAACCGGGTTTTTCGTCCTTTCTTAGATCAGTTTGTGATCATTTTCATCGATGATATTCTCATTTACTCGAGATCGGAGGCGGATTACGAGGAGCATTTATGGACAGCACTGAGGACTCTTCAGGAGCATCGGCTGTATGCTAAGTTCAGCAAGTGCGAATTTTGGCTTTCAGAAGTCAGATTTCTTGGCCACGTCATCAGTAGAGAGGGCATAGCAGTGGACCCGGCTAAGGTCACGACAGTTCTTAATTGGGAGCTACAGAAGACGGTGACAGAGATTCACAGCTTTTTGGGTCTAGCTGGATATTATAGTAAGTTCATTCAGGACTTCTCGAAGATTGCGACGCCTATTACACACCTTACGAAGAAGGGTGTACAGTTCCAGGACTTCTCGAAGATTGCGACGCCTATTACACACCTTACGAAGAAGGGTGTACAGTTCATATGGAGCACGGAGTGCCAGAAGGCCTAAGGGTGTACAGTTCATATGGAGCACGGAGTGCCAGAAGGCCTTTGATATTTTGAAGACTAAGTTGACTACAGCACTGGTTTTGACTATTCCGAGTAGCGACAGGACATTCGTCGTATTTACAGATGCATCGTTGGCAGGCTTAGGAGGCGTATTGATACAGACTCAGAGGGTTATAGCTTATATCTCATGATAGTTGAGGGTGCATGAGCAGAACTATCCCACTCATGACTTAGAGTTAGCAGTAGTTGTATTTGCACTGAAATCATGGAGGCACTACTTATATGGAGTGCAGTTTAAGTTATTCACAGACCATCAGAGTCTGAAGTACCTCTTTTTCCAGAAGGAACTCAACCAGAGACAGAGGAGATGTATTGAGTTTATTAAGGACTACGAGTTCGCGATCCAGTATCATCCGGGGAAGTTGAACGTCGTAGCAGATGCCTTAAGCAGGAAGCGTCGACATTGGATTTCGGCTTTGAGGTGTTCACTTCATCGGGATCTTACCACTCTTAGCCAGTTTGATTTTAGGCCTGAGATTGGAGGGACCAATGCATTTTTGGGAGCTGTGACAGTGCAGCCATCTTGGAGTGACAGAGTCGTCAGAGCTCAGTTAGGAGACTCTTGGATTCAAATCCGAAAGGAGGAGATTTCCAAAGAGCCTAAGACTGATTGGACCATTGGAGTTGATGGAGGTCTATGGATGAAGGGTAAATTAGTTATGCCAGCCAGTGCAGAGTTAAAGAGAGAGTTATTTGATGAGGCACACCGTACTCGGTACACAGTGCACCCAGGAACTACCAAGATGTACAAGGACTTGAAGAGACATTTCTGGTGGAGCGGTATGCGTAGAAAGATTGTAGACTATGTGGCTAGATGTTTTACCTGTCAGCAGGTGAAGGCGGAGTATCAGAGACCGGTAGGGACACTTCAGCCTCTACCCATTCCGGAGTGGATGTGGGCAGACATTTCTATGGACTTTATTATAGGGTTGCCGAAGTCGAAGAAGGGGAATGATTTAGTTTGGGTGATTGTGGACCGGTTAACGAAGTCGGCACACTTCATTCCAGTGAGGACTACCTATACTACCGAGGCATATGCGAGGATATTTATCTGAGAGATAGTTCGACTTCATAGAGTTCCAAACATGATCGTATCGGATCGAGGATCGGTTTTCACCTCGCATTTTTGGAGGAGTTTCCAGGACTCATTTGGCAGCTGGCTATCTTATAGCAGTGTATTTCACCCCCAGACGGATGGCTAGACGGAGAGGGTGAATCAGGTGTTGGAGGACATGTTACGGGAATGTGTCATTGACTTCCAAGGCAGCTGGGAGGATCATATTCCATTGGTAGAATTTGCTTATAACAACAGTGTCATTGACTTCCAAGGCAGCTGGGAGGATCATATTCCATTGGTAGAATTTGCTTATAACAACAGTTATTAGGCGACGATTGGTATGGCGCCATATGAGGCATTGTACGGGAGACCCTATAGATCACCGATATGTTGGGCAGAGCCAGAGGACAGCTTGATGCTTGGGCCAGAGCTGGTGAGGCAGACTACTGAGAAGGTAGCATTGATCAGGGAGCGGATTCTAGCCGCTTAGAGTCGGCAGAAGAGCTATGCAGATAAGAGGCGAAGACCCTTGGAGTTTCAGGTTGGCGATTCAGTTATGTTGAAGGTATCGCCTATGAAGGGCGTGCAGCGATTCGGATGACGGGGAAAGCTTGCGCCGAGATATATTAGACCATTCCTGATTTTGGAGCGCATTGGGGTTGTGTCATACAGACTAGATCTTCCAGCATCGATGTCTAGTATACACAATGTATTTCATGTTTCTATGCTCAAGAAACACTTGCATGATGAGGAGCAGCAACGAGTATTGGATTCACCAGAGATTGAGCTTCAGGAGGATTTGACTACTGTCGAGATTCCAGTTCGTATTCTTGCCAGAGAGGACAAGAGACTTAGAAACAAGGTGATTCCCTTGGTGAAAGTTTAGTGGAACCGAGGAGGCATTGAGGAGATTTCTTGGTTGCACGAAGAGGATTTGCGTCGTGACTACCCACACCTGTTTGAACAGGTAAATTAAATTTTTATGATACGTATCTTATATGATATTTATACATTTGGTTATATTTACATTTAACACTAGAATGAGGACATTCTCGCTTAATTCTTAATCCTTTGGAACACATGGTATATATATGGGGGGTTCCTTGTTTAGATTTTTCACCCAATGTACTAGTTTCACTAGATTAGGGTTTGAGTGGGAGTATTACCATTTTAGATCGTTAAGTATGAATATCTCTATATGTTTATTTGGAAGTTCATGTTGTGAAATGCATATAGTTTCCGAATTTTGAGGACGAAATTCTTCTAAGGGGGAAGAATGTAGAACCCCAAAAATTTTTATATGAATATATATGAATTATTAGTAAATAAATAATTCTTTTATGATAAATAGCTTGAGGTCATTGATGTGCATGATAACAAGTTATTTGAGATGATATGAGAGTATGAGTGTAGAGTTTTGTGCGTTGGTTTTGCAAATAAGCAAAACATGCACAAAAATAAATTTGTTCCAGATTAGTCGACACATCAGTCGACTGACCGTGTCGGTCGACATCAGTCGACTGATACGCTGATCTTCAGTTTTTACAGGTTTCGGGTCTGTTTTGTTTTGGTTCGGGTTTGGGTCGGGTTTAGCAGTTCACATATATTATTTCTCATCCGAATTCACCCTTAGAACTTCAGAACTGAGAAAAACCCTAGCCCCCTCTCCTTTATCTCAAACCCTAGCCTTGTTCTTGGTGATTTGGGGAAGATCTTGGAGGAATTTCGGCGAAATCTTCATGTTGCAGCGAAGGGGAACCTTTCTCTCTCAGATCCAGGAGCTTCTCATCACCCCAGAGGCGAGTAACATCTCGCCCAACCTTGCCCTATTTTTCTAAACATTTTCAAAGAGTTTTTATGAGTTTTGATGAGCCAAAAATATAATTTTTGTACAAAGAATTGATTTTTATAGCATGTAGTGAAAGATATATGATTTTAGAATATTCAAAACCCACAAATGTTTATTTGAATCGGAGATCTAGATCTGAAACGTTTTTACAAGAGATTTGACATGGGTTTTGTTTTAAAATGTTTTAAAACATAAATACACATGTTTAGGGTTTTGTTTATGTATTCACACATGAAATTTTCGTTTCAGTTTAGTTCATACATGCTAATATCAGTATTTTCATGCTTGGGGTTGATGGGAATAAGTTTGGATCGAATTTGGTGTATATAGCAATCTGTGCAGAGGTTCTGCAGTCTGTCGGTCGACTGATCAGTCGAACGACGGGCAAATTTTTAACCATCAGTCGACTGACGGGCTGATTCTATTTTTCTCAGCTTCTCAGTTGACTGATCAGTCGACTGGTGAGCTGAGGCTGTGTTGCCTGAGCCTGATCGGTCGACTGATGAGTCGACTGATGTCATCAGTCGACACATCAGTCGACTGATGAGCTGTTTTACAGATTCTTGATCTGTTTGAGTTGTCTTTCGGGGTCGCTTCGATAACCTAACCCTAGCTTACCATGTTAATGACTTATCTGTACATGTGGGTTGACTTTTGACACAAGTTTAGACATGTACACCGAGATGCGTGCAAGTTTAGATTTTATATATCTGTCTGCATATACTTTTCACAGTTACACAGTCCTCGTGTTGGACTATAATCCATAGCAGTCCTCGTGTTGGACTATAATCCATTTCAGTCATCGTGTTGGACATTTGTCACTTATTCCATGTGTTCCACAGTATTTAGTTCCTACATCGGACATATTTTCTTAACCCTGTATGTGACTTTCTCATAGGAGTTCATGACGTGACACTTATGTAGCTGTATGTGACTTTCTCATAGGAGTTCATGACGTGACACTTATGTAGATTATAACATGACATACATGTAAGTAATAACATGATGCTCATGTAAGCTATGACATGGCACTGTGCTTATGCTTTGAGATTAGTTGTATTTCCTTTACTATTGTTTCCTGTACTAGAACATCGGGTTTAGTGTTTAGGGATCTACAATTTGAGATATAAGGTATATACATGATGGTTTTCTTGTTTGGATTATTTCGCTCGACATACCTATGCTCGTGTTGTAAATTTCTAAATACTAAAACCCCCTTTTAGTAAGATTAATAATTTTAGATCTATTATGTATTAACTGTATTTTCTTATACAACGAGCCCTGTTCCTTTGGGGTTGGTTGTGATATTGCTCGCTAGCGCTTTGACGCTCGTTGTCCCTCCCCCTTTCAGGTAACAAGCCCGGAGCCCGGAGAGTCGCAGGTTGATGGCGACACACTTTAGTGTTCAGTTGTCTATTTTAGCTATGTTATTTTGGAGCTCCACTGTAGTTTTTTTAGACATTTGAGAGTCTTATTCTAGAAGTTATAAAGGCTGTGTGCTTTATTTCTTTTTGTCAGATATTTGTATTTGAGACTCGTTGAGTAATCCAGTTTATCTACTCAGATCTTGACTATGTATTTCAGTATGTTGGATGTTGAGACACTTATGTGATTATTATCATTTCATCAGTATTCCTTGCATTATTCTTTACTTGCTTTTGTACCTACACCTGTTGTTGACTCTACTAGATGGATGTTAATTGTGATGGTGAAACATGTTATTGCACGGTGTGGTGCATGGCAGGTTTGATATTTTTGGTTTCACCTTGGATTGCAGCCTTGTGTGAACCCAGGGGCGTCACAGATTGTTGACTTAGAAAAGTAAGAAGAGTTGGGATAGGGAAGTCTATATTCATGTGATCGGATGTGGCTGTTGATGTATCTTTCAGTCTTAGCCAATGAATTTGTGTAGTCACTGGGGTTGGTTTGTTGGGCTAAAGTGAATTCTTGTAGTCACCCCGTGACTTGTTTCATCACCAGAGCTTTGCCTGAGCTCAGACTAGGCCGAGATCAGATTACGTGTAGTCCTCTGACTGATTCATGTAGCGGTATTGGATGCGTGTAGAGGATTTATGTACAGTTAGTTATCCGGTGATATGAGTGTTGACTTTATTTGAGATGTGGACCAGTAAGTTTTAGGATGGCTAATACTCGATCCAGTTATAATGTGTAGTTAGCCTTATGATTATTATGTTTTAGTAGTGTTTTCGCATGTTGATTTTGTTGGATTTCCAAATGTGCATCTTTTTTTCATTTTTGTTATCGTATCGTTTTTCGCTTGGGTTTTCATTCGCTCTATTTGTTTTGTGGGATCTTGTCGTGTGCACGCTGATGTATACATGTTTTCTCTGGTATACGTCAGACTTAGAGGAAGAACATGTCTAGTTTGGAGACACGCCAGAGCCTGAGTATTCTCAGTAGGAGTGCTTTACAGACAGAGCAAAAGAAGAAGTTGAAGCCTAGTCTTTTCTTTTATTAGTTGATGGTCCTAGTTTACTTTTGTAGTTTTTTCTTTTTCTATTAATCGATGTATTTTTGTATCTCTTCAGCATTCATTTTTTCAGTTTTGTATAAGGGTATGTTGACCCGAATATTATGTCATGGATGATATTTACTTATGATATAGATCACTTTCTTATGAGTTTGCCTATTATATTATTGTTAACTATGATCGGGGACCTATGACTTCATATTGTATTTATTTCTTAACGCTTATCGTATTAGGTTGAGGGGAAATATTATTTTTATTTATTCTCCTTAATCTAATACGTCGCGGGCTTGTTCACGTTCTGATTTTCAGGTATTTTGGGAAGTGGGGCGTGACAGTTTTTTAGTGGTGGCCTATGTAGGTCATGGTCCTGAGTTCCTACCAGTGAGAATATAATGGACAATTTAGATACATATCATATTTTATCTGTGACACTATTATTAAGTCATTATCCTATTTTCTTGATAGATTTCATTTCGTCCTTATCTTATCATTCTTTGACTCCGAAGTTTTCTATGGTTCTTGTCTCATCGCTTCGCGATTACCCTCTCTTTGTATAACTTTTCTTTCCTCGTACCGGTCATTATTATATATGTTATTATCTTTATAACTATATTTTTCTTTAATTTGACTTAGATATCATTTGATTGTATTGATTTCTGTATTATTTATTATATTATTTTATATATCACACACAATGTTATATTGTAGGTTTTTCGTTAAAAATATAAATCATTACTTATATATTTCAATTGTTCAAATCATGTTATTAAGTGTTTTGCATTGCTCTAGACTCCACATATACATCACATAGCATATCTGATATTCAGATATTAAGTGTTTTGCATTGCTCTAGACTCCACATATACATCACATAGCATATCTGATATTCAGATTATTTTCTTGTGTTTAAATATATTTATACATCACATAGCATATCTGATATTCAGATTATTTTCTTGTGTTTAAATATATTTTTGCATATCTAAAATTGTGTATGTGTATGTTTTTTCTGTTATACTATCTATCATTTACTTATGTTCTAGATTATATTATAGTGTTCGTATTTTATGATATAGTTTAATAAGTTTATGATTTTAGTATTCTACATATGCATTATATTCTTATTCTTTATTCTCAACCCATAACATTTTCAGTACATAATTATCTTATCAATTAGTTTTGTTTTGTTTAGATTATTTTAGTATGTTCACTTTGGTTTTGTTAGTTCTAAGAGCTATGTATTTCTATTTTGATATTCAAGCATTTATATTGTTAGGTTTGAGTTGAGTTATTAATTATCTATGTTTGTTACATTATCTCATATAATTAATTATTATCTTTTTTATAATCAATATAAAGATAATTCCAAATAGTGTTTGTGAGTATGTATAGTATTTATTCATGATTTCTTATAGTGTATTTGCATATTTGTTGTTGTTTGCTTCGTTTTCGATATGTATTATTTTGTCATTGTGGCAATATACATTGTATACACGTGTTATTTTTTTAGTATTTATTTGTGGTATTTTTAGATGTTTATGTCTTTTATTGTGTCATTGTTTGTTGTTCATTCTCTATTCATTATTTTTGTTACTTGTGTTGTGTTTTATTTTTTTATTTTTTTATAATTACTATTCTCTTTTTATTATAGTGTATTCACGTAGATTATTATATTTATGATGTTATTTTTATTGATTTATAGTCATTCATTATTTTTAGTATCAACTGTGTAACCATGTTTATCTAAAATATATAGGTGTTTTTATTATACGGAATTATGCTCTTCTTATGTTTTCATTTGCTTATATACCTATTTTACCTTTCATAGTTTTTATTTTTATATATTATACTTCTTTATCTAGTAGTATGTTTGTGAGTGTCAGTATTATTAGTAAGCATTTATGTTTCAGTGTATTCTATAATTTTTGTATGTGTTAATTTATTTTGAGTTTTATACTGTCAATTTGTTCGTTACTTATTTGAATGCATTGAGTCCTTTAATTATATTTTTCTTTGTCAGATTGGTATTTTTTATTATTTTGACTTGTGTTATTTTACATCATGTTACTCTTCTGTTTTGTTTCTCTTTTTTTTGTATTTTTTGTAAATTATATTATATCAATATCATTTTATTCTTATATTTTTCTGTGAATAGGAGTTATTATTTTTCGGTGTGAGTGTGTGGTGTTATAGCTTTATAGTTTGTGTATAGGGTTATTAAAGGTTGTTACAATGCGTGTGTTTGTTTAGCTTTGATTTTTGTGTTTTTACATATTGCATTATGGTTACGTATTTAGTCGAAATATTTTGTAGTTAGTGAGTTTTATATTTTATGCAGTTTATTCTTGCTCATGTTTTTTTATATTTTAATTTGTGTATAACTATACTTATTGTGATTTAGTATTTATTATGTTTTTGCTACAATTTTTGTTAGTAGTCACGTTATGGTGTAGTTGTTTTATTTTGTGTTGCATTTGTTTTATTAATCCTACGTAGTGTAGATATTACTTATACATGTTTGCTGTGTGTGCTACCACATAATTTTGGTCACATTTTACCTTTCATGTACGTGTTTTGTTATCATTATTGTTTGGTTATTTATCAAGTTATATATTTTTCTTGTATGTGTTTTTATGTTATCTTTAATTTTATTAATTTATTAGTTTATTTGTGTTATTTGGGTTATATTGTTTATTAGTTAACATAGTTATTTCTTTTACATTTCATTAGTAGTTTCATAGTTTATTTAGGATGTGAAATGAGTGTTATAAGTTTATACAACTTAGTTATAGATTTTGCACATTATATATATTTTATTGTGTTTATTAGTTGTTTTTCTTTTGCTAGGTTGTGTATATTTTACTCTAATATTGTATTTTATTATCTATTCATTAATTATTTCAATTATTATATTTATCAATTTTTCATATGCAAAAATATCTGCATTACTGTTTTAGTTAACTATTCATGTCGATATTTGATTATTGTTTTGGATATTAATACATGGCAATTCATATGTTATATTATGTTTATTATTTATCTATATTGGGTTTATAGTTTTTGTATCATATTTGGTTATTCTAACAGGTATAATGATGTAATAGTTATTGGTATATTTTGATATTGTGTTCATTGTGTAAATATTATGAATACATAATTACATGATTGTTGCATATATTTTATGTTTTTTATCAATGTCCATTATTGATATGCTTTTACTTCCTATTATCAGCTATTATATGTATTATTTTTGCTTTACAGATTACTATATGATATCGTGCATATCTTATTGTATTATTTTTGCTTTACAGATTACTATATGATATCGTGCATATCTTATTTTAATTCTGAGGGTGGAATTTGTTTTAAGGGGATTACTATATGATATCGTGCATATCTTATTTTAATTCTGAGGGTGGAATTTGTTTTAAGGGGGTAGAATATAATGACCATGAACTTTCGATACTAGTTAAAATAATTTCTGGTATTTTAAAATTTTTAATTATTATCTTTAAAAGAGTATTTGTATTTTTCTCGATTTTCTATAATTTTCTATGATTTAAAGTCTAAGTTTTATATTTATTTAAATAATTTATATATTTATAAATTTATTTAGTGCGGTAAAATTTTTTGAAATTTATCCGTTGTGTTTTCGATACTATTATGTATTATATTAAATAATTCGTTATATTATTGTTACTATTACCAATTATTTTGTGTATTATGTTATATTATTAATTACGTATTATTTGTATAATTTGTTATATTATTTTAATTATTGCGTATCAACTGTCATATTAGCACAACTGTTATGTTTTATCGTGTAGATAATTATTCTATAATTATTCGATTTTAAATGTAAGTAATTAAAATTTTTATTAATTATTCTCGTGTAATTGTATAATTAGTTGTATTATTTTTACTATTACGTATTATCTATCGTATTAGTATAACTGGTTGTGATGCTCCTGGGTTCACACAAGACCACAGTCCATAGTAAAACCAGAGATGTCAAACCTTCCATGCATCCACACTGTGCATAAACACGTTTCACCAATCACAACAATATCCTCTAATGGAACCAAATAAAAGTGCAGGTACAAAACATGCAAAATAAAGGGAATAAATGTAATAGATATAATATAGAAGAGATATCTCATAAATGAAAAAGAATTATGTCTCAACTATAATACATTTGATATCTAAATAATGAAAATGTCTTAACATGACTAAACTAAAAATCGTACTAAGGCACATTGCCTTTATAATATGAAAATAAAACTCTAATGTCTGGATAAAACTCAAAATACAGTGGAGTCTCTACAAGTAAAAATACGCGACGATGACTATGCCAGAACTTCGTCACCCCGCGACTCTCCGAAACTCCGAGTTGCCTGAAAAATAATTTAAAAGAAAAAGAATAACAACAAGAGCGTGAGAGCGCTATAGCAAGATTACCTCCATCTGTCCCTAGGGGAAGTGCTGCTAGATGGAGTGAAGGCTCTATCTATTAAGCATAGTCTACCTAGATTTATTTTCCCCGTATATAAGTGGGATTAACATTTAGAAACCTACAACACAAGACGTAGTATGTCGATCGAGATAATACAAACAAAGAAACCCTCATGTATATACCATAAGTCTCAAATTGTAGATATCTAAACATTAATACCGAACTAAAAAACACAATCTAATGGAACCAACAATTAAAAATCCATAATACGAGACTGGTACGTCGAGCGAAATAATCCAAACAAGGAAACTCTCCTATATATACCATATGTATCAAGTTGTGAATCTCTAATCATTGATCCCAACTAAGAAATAAAGAAAGCAGTAAAAGAATTAAGACATGAACATATCGTATTTAAAATATCTTCCACTATCACTGGAGAGATAGAATAAAATATCAACACGTAATTTTGTATACTTTCAAAAGCAACGTATCTCGGGCATATAGTTCGGTGATAGGTTGTATTCATAACCGATATCTGCCACACTTAGGCTATTAAGTAATTGTCTCAGTGCAACGAACTACCCTATAGGTATCCTGAACTGTGTACACAGCTCATTAGTCTCATCGCGATCTCAGTGTGTAACATGAGTGCGGGACGGACTACTAAATAGGCATCCTAGAAATACGGCTCATGAGCCTCATTGTACCATAGTGCGGGACGGACGACTAGATCAAGCCTCCTAAAATTCGACTCAATGGCCTGTACATGTGGAATATCGACACACTACCTTATGTAGTACTAAACTGAGCACATCAACGATATCCATCTCATATATAAACTGTGTATATCTGGTATGTCGACACACTATCCCATATAGTACTGAGCTGTGCTCATTAACGATATCCAACACGTGTATGAACGGTATCTAATTCAAATATGATCAAATCAAAACTCATCATAATCCCCTTGGGATTCTCAACTGTGTAACAAAATATATTCATGACTATACGTGTAACATCAAGTGGCTTAAAACTACGCGAACGCATCTCAAAACGGCTTAACACAGCTCCACAAAACGAGCAGGAAAACAAACGGGAATTCTGTTAGTAAAATAGGTATATCTTTCTTTAGGAAAACTATTTTTATAACTGGTTTTCTGTTTTGAAAACTAGATTCATACATCTTTCAAATGGAATAAGTTTTGTTCAGTTTGAAGTTAATTTATTATTCAAATCTCCAGTTAAACATTATACATGTACAGCGGTTTTTCTGTAGGACATGTTATTAGTAAAAAGAATATTTCTCTCTATATACAAACTCTTTTTAAGAATTATTTTCTGTTTTTGAAACTAGATACATACGGCTTTCATTTGGAATTAGTTTGGTTAAATTTTGAGTTTATTTGCTATCTCAAAATCTCAGTTAAACATTATACAAGTGCTGTAGTTTTCTGCAGAAAATATATATTAAGTACATCTCTTAAATTTCTCATATATAAATAAAATTATGAATAACCCTAATGATCATGATCATGAAACTATTGTAAACAGACATAAACTCTTTTTAAGAATGACTTTCTGTTTTAGAAACTAGATACATAAATCTTTCATTTAGAATTGGTTTGGTTAAATTTGGAGATTATTTGCTATCCCAGATTCAGGCTCGTGCACGTGTGCATGATATCACTTCTATATTCACATTTATACATTGAATTGATCTCAAATCAATTCCTAGCATACACAAACATTAATAACGATTATTTATCATAATATAACACATTTATTATTATTTATTACAAAATATTTAAATTTTTGGGGTTTTACATTCTCCCCCCCTTAAAAGAATTTCGTCCCCGAAATTCCGCAAACGTATCTTAGAGATTAATAATACATTATCATAAATCTTCAGATATAAAATATTGTAATGTCTATACTTAATGATCTAGAATGCGAATATTTCTACTTAACCCCTAACTAAGCAGAACAAGTACTCCGGATGAGAGATACCAAATTGTAAATAGCTAAATACCAAATCCCAAAAAAAGCTATAACGTGGAGCAATAAAGAAATATAGCTCCATCTCTAACCATAATATCAATGACCTGTCAGATATCAAATATGTGCCCAATTCATGGACTAAAATAGGTAAATGTCCAATACATGAACTGTAAAAGCTTAAAATCCAATACAAGGACTGTAATGGATTATAGTCCAACACGAGGACTTCAATGGATTATAGTCTAACACGAGGACTTCAATGAATTATAGTCCAACACGAGAACTTCAATGGATTATAGTCCTACACGAGGACTTCAATGGATTATAGTCTAACATGAGAACTTTAATGGATTATAGGCCAATACGAGGACTTCAATTAACATGAGGACTTCAATGGATTATAGTCCAATATGAGGACTTCAATGGATTACAGTCCAACACAAGGACTTCAACATGAAAGTAATATAAAAAAATAAGCATATTTACTACTCACTCTCGTACCTCGGTGAGTGAATCTAAAACTCATATCCGTAATCAACTCATATATACAAATCCCAATGTATTATAATCCCATATAACCTAGATATCTCACCAGCCACACAAACTTATGCAACAACATGAACATGTAGAAAATTCCCCAGTAGTCGACCGTGAAGAGACAAAAACCTTTTCTACAAGTTTCTGCTCCCCGAGGTTGATTCAAAAGTCATTATACGACGATTCTATATACTACAATTCCTATATACGTGATTTAGCATTTCTAGAATATGTAAAAAAAATACAATCTAATCACTATAGACAAAAAGAAACCTTTTAAACACATGTATGCATGTCAACACGTTTGAAAACAATTATCTTTCTTTCAAAACTCTTGTTAGGAAAATTTTTAGATCTAGATCTTCATTAAGAAATTCGTGGGTGATCTTTATTAACTGAAAACTTGTTTTTTTGCAACATACAATATAAAAATCTATCTTTACACATAAAATAACATTTTAGGCTCATAAAACACAGAAAAAACTTTATTAAAAATGTTTAAAATATAGGTGTAGGATTGGGCGAGATACTCGCCTGAGGGGTGTTGATGAACTCCTAAAGACGAGTGAGAATGATCCTCCTTCGCTGAAAGGCGGTCTTGGAAATATTCATCTCCCGAACCCACACGATTCTATATACTACAAATCCTATATACGTGATTTAGCATTTCTAGAATATGTTAAAAAATACAATCTAATCACTATAGACAAAAAGAAACCTTTTTAAACACATGTATGCATGTTGACACGTTTAAAAACAATTATCTTTCTTTCAAAACTCTTGTTAGGAAAATTTTTAGATCTAGATCTGCATTAAGAAATTCGTGGGTGATCTTTATTAACTGAAAACTTGTTTTTTTTGCAACATACAATATAAAGATCTATCTTTATACATAAAATAACATTTTAGGCTCATAAAAAACAAGAAAAACTTTATTAAAAACATTTAAAATATAGGTGTAGGATTGGGTGAGATGAAACTCGCCTAAGGGGTGTTGGTGAACTCCCAAAGACGAGTGAGAACGATCCTCCTTCGTTGAAAGGCAGTCTTAGAAATATCCATCTCCCGAACCCATAACTGGTGATAGCCAGAACAAAGATTAATCTTAGAGAAATGTTGCACTCCCTGGAGCTGGTCGAACAAGTCATCAATCCTCGGTAATACGTACCTGTTCCGGATAGTGACCTTATTCAAGTCACAAATATTTATACATAGGCGCATACTATCATCCTTCTTCTTCACGAAAAGGACCGACACTCCCCACAGAGAATAACCCTAACGAATAAAACCCTGAGATAATAACTCATCTAACTAGGTCTGTAGCTCCCTTATATCAGCATGTACTATACGATAGGGTGCTTAGGATATTAGTGCTGTACCTGGCTACAACTCAATGTGAAAACTCAACCTCTCTCACTAGAGGTAAACCCGGTATGTCCTGAAAGACATCCTGGTACTCTAAAACCACTCACGTCTCGCTCAAATCGGCACCATGATCCCGTAGCATCACCTTCTTGATGTACGCCAAAAATGACTCTATAAACTGGTTGCCTTATGAGGTTAGTACTATCAACTCAGACCCATTGGATGCTCGTAAGCTGACTGTTTTAGCAAAATAGTCCATATTAACATAAAACATGGTAGGATGATAGTCAATCCATACCGAGAATAACGTCGAACACCGACATCCGAAAAATGATTAGATCTATTATAAACTCAAACTCATCTAGACTAATGACACATATCCTATGGACACTCCCTAATAGGGACACCTTTCCTAAAGGAGTAGAAACAGATAACGATACGTCTAAAGGATGTACAACTAGCTAAAACCTATCTATGAATGTATGAGAGATAAAGAATGAGAAGTTCCTGAATCGAACAAAATTCATCTGGAAAGGAATAATCACTAAGAAAACTCCGCTCGCACCATAATAATGCGGTATAATTACATAAACTCTGTCGATGTTGGTGACTGTTGTGCTACTGGCGGTAGAATTTATGGGACTATCTATCCCTCAGGAATTTCTTGGATAGCACAAATCTGGCATGCTGGTCCCTCTATCCTCATAATGGCAGGTGGTGCCTCGATTCTCTGCTACTGGTCGTAACCGTGGCCTTACGATTGCTAACCCTGACCACTAATCTGCTAGTGGTGATGAAAATCCTTACCCCATTACTGGGTTCCTCCTGGTTTTGCAAAAGGTTTATTGTCCTTGCCATGGTCTCCGGACAATCCTGCTTCCAAAATTAACTCTTAGTACGTCTCCCTACTTCAATCGGGTTAGGTCTAGCTGCTTTTAGAAATAGTAGATGAAGTCCTTCTATAAAATTAACATTCACTGCTCCGGTATAACTAAAATTGGTGCTATCCTCCGATGTTGTCCTTTAAGTTGAATATAACTAATCTCCGCCTATGTACTGAGTCGACATTAATAAATCTAAAAGTATTTCCCAAATATTTCATCCTTTTATGGGTTGTAACTGAATTCGATGTGCCCTAAAATTTTTGTGCTCCCAACTTCTAATATCTTCCTCAATCTTACCAAGCCAAGCTTCCTGCTCTGCAACTCTATTAACAGCTGGATATGACGATGGTGAAACCTTCAGTATTGCCTATTCAATAGGTAGGCTGGTACAACTAGTGGTGGAACTTCAAAAAGTGAAATCTGGCTTGTTACTCACTCCTCGAGTGTTGCTAGTCTCTGCTTCTGCAATCGGTGTTACCAAGTCAATCAGATACTATGGAGCCTGCTACGGCTCGGGCTCTACTTGCCCAGCTCTCTGGGTATAAGCTTTACCTCAACCACATCCTCGTTCTAATATTTATAGTACCAAGAGGAGAGCTTATTTAACACAGTAAGTGAGATCCCAATAATAAATAATTAACATATACCAATATAAAAAAGTCATATCACTTATCACTCATGCAATTACTTTTCAATCAAAGTAAGGTAGTTGTCACAAAAAAATTGTAAATTTTCAAATATACATATATAACATCCTCACTCATTCTAAAAATTTCTAGCGGACACTATACATGATTCCTAGAAAACTCTATCCTAACTCCACGACTCGACATAAGAATGATCCTAGGATGCTGGAACTAGAGCTCTGATACCAACTATGACATCCCTGGGTTCATATAAGGCTATAGTCTAAAGTAAAACCAGAGATGTCAAATCTACCATGCACCCACACTATGCATAAACATGTTTCACTAATTACATCAATATCCTTTAGTGGAACCAAATAGAAGTACAAGTACAAAACATGCAAAATAAAGGGAATAAATATAATAGACATGATATAGAAGAGATATCTCACAAATAAAAAAGAATCATGTCTCAACTATAATACATCTGATATATGAATAATGAAAATATCTTAATATAAATCAACTAAAAATCGTACTAAGGTACATTGACTTTACAATATAAAAATAAAACTCTAATTTCTGGATAAAACTCAAATCTATAGTGGAGTCTCTACAAGTAAAAATACGTAACAATGACTATGCCAGAACTCCATCACCCTACGGCTCTCCGAAACTCCGAACTACTTGAAAAGTAACTTAAAAGAAAAAGAAAAACAACAAGAGCGTCAGAGCACTACAACAAGATTACCTCCATCCGTCCCCAGGGGAAGGGCTGCTAGATGGAGTGAAGACTCTATCTATTAAGCATAGTCTACCTAAACGTATCTAAGTAGGAATAACATTTAGAAACCTACAACACGAAACGTAGTACGTCGAGCGAAATAATCCAAACAAGAAAACTCTCATGTTTATAACATAAGTCTCAAATTGTAGATATCTAAACATTAATACCGAACTAAGAAAATATAATCTAATGGAACCAACAATTAAAAATCCACAACACGAGACTGGTACGTCGAGCGAAATAATCCAAACAAGGAAACCCTCCTATATATACCATATGTCTCAAGTTGTAAATCTCTAATCATTGATCCCAACTAAGAAGTAAAGAAAGCAGTAAAAGAATTAAGACATCAACAAATCATATTTATAATATCTTCCACTATCACTCGGGAGATAGAATAAAATACCAACATATAATTTTGTATACTTTCAAAAGTAACGTATCTCGGTCATATAGTTTAGTGCTAGGTCGTATTCATAACCGACATCTGCCACACTTAGGCTATCAAGTAATTATCTCAGTGCAATGAACTACCCTGTAGGTATCCTAAACTATATACACGGCTCATTAGTCTCATAACGATCTCAGTGCATAACATAAGTACGGGACGGACTACCAAATAGGCATCCTAGAAATACGGCTCACGAGCCTCATCACACCCTAGTGCGGGATGGACAGCTAGATCAAGCCTCCTAAAATCCGACTCAATGGCCTGTACATGTGGAATATCGGCGCACTACCTCATGTAGTACTGAACTGAGCTCATCAATGATATTCACCTCATATATAAACTATATATATCTGGTATGTTAACACACTATCCCATATAGTACTGAGATGTGCTCATCAACGACATCCATCATGTATATGAACGATATCTAATTCAAATATGATTAAATCAAAACTCATCATAATCCCCTTAGAATTCTCAAATGTGTAACACAGCATATTCATGACTATACGTGTAACATCAAGTGGCTCAAAACTCTGCGAACGCATCTCAGAACGGTGCACCACAGCTCCACAAAACGAGCAAAAAAATAGACGGGACTTCTGTTAGTAAAATGAGTAAATCTTTCTTTAGGAAAAATATTTTTACAACTGGTTTTCTGTTTTAAAAACTAGATTCATACATCTTTCAAATGGCATAAGTTTGGTTTAGTTTGATATTTATTTGTTATCCCAAATCTCCAGTTAAATATTATATATGTGTAGCAATTTTTTTGAAGGACATATTATTAGTAAAAAGAACATATCTTTCTATATACAAACTCTTTTTAAGAATGGTTTTATGTTTTAGAAACTAGATATACAAATCTTTCATTTGGAACTAGTTTGGTTAAATTTAGTGATTATTTACTATCCTAAAATCTTAGTTAAAGATTATACACAAGCTGTAGTTTTCTGCAGAAAATATATATTTAGTACATCTCTTAATTTTCACATATATAAATGAAATTATGAATAACCCTAATTATCATGATTATGATACTATCATAAACAACAAAAAAAGATTACTAATCTAGCATTGGTTTAAGTTTTAACATAAAAAAAAATCTAATTTTTAACATCACAAGTTAAGATTTAAACATGAGAACACATATTCAACATCATATTAATCATCTACACTAGTTATTTAACTATGGGGATAGGTTTGGATAAAGATAATCTTTCCTCAAACATTTTTCTAAGCCTCTGAAATAAACAGCAACCAATCCACGAGCACAAACAAACCGTTCTCCCTTGTCATACGTCGAAGATCTCGCTCTCGTGTCGGTATTGTGCTTCACAAAGTTCTCAAAATTCTTAGGAAAAAGATCTAGGATTTTTAAGGGGAGATGGTGGCTACTAGAATTCATATATATGATAAAAGAGAAGAATTTTTTTATGACAAACACATGTATTTATAGAGGCAAAACCAAAACAAACCTGTTTGACCGGAACTAGGAAACCTAGTCTGAATAGGAAAACAATCTTTGGTATTTTGACCATAACTTTCACGTCCGACCTTATAATGAGGTGATATAAGATTTGTTGGAAAGATCTTGAAGAGAAATACAACTTTAGTCTAGATTCTAACTATTTCAGTGTGTAAAATACATATACTTTTAACTAGTCGTTTTTCCCAGATTCAAGCCCGTGCACGTGTGCATGATATCACTTTTATATTCACATATATACATTGAATTGATCTCAAATCAATTCCTAACATACTCAAACATTAATAAATATTATTTATCACAATGTAACATATTTATTATTATTTATTACAAAATATTCAAATTTTGGGGGTTTTACACTAGTTTGTTTTAATATGTAGATAATTTTCACATAATTATTTAATTTACTTAATAATTAATATTATTTTTAATTAATTCATTACATTAAAACCCTAACCCTAAACCCTATATATTTTTTCATTTTTTTCTTCCTCTCATGTTCACGCCGCCTACCCCTCCTTCCCTCTCGTTCTGCTCTCTGCTCCCTGCTACGATCCAACGAGCGCTGGACCCATCACGCCACCACCTCGGCGTCAATCAGGTCCGCCGCCTAGAAGCCCCGCCCTCGAACCTGCCACTCCCAACTCTGGGCCAGCCCTTGACATCGACAACCTCCACCGAGCTGACGTCGTTCTTCTATGCAACCCACCTTAAACAACACCGGCTCCGTTTCCAACCTTTAGCCGCCGCATTCCGACACCGGCTCCTCAACCTCGTCGTCGATGCGCCAGGCGGACAAACGCCAGCCGACAGGGCTCGTGAGTCTCAGCAGCCACAACTCCTGTTTCGAGGTCCTCCGTCCACGACCACCTCAAGCAACTCCATGGCATGCTCTACTCTCCTCCTCCCGCGTCCAACCTCGGCGCACCGACCAGACCCAGATCTGCTTCGCACCACTCCCGAGCATTCCACGTCGACAAGCTGGCGCCCCACTAGAATCCACTCACCCCTTTCAGGCCCTCCACTGCGCGCCGTCAGCCTCTCTCGGCGGCCTCAAGCGCCTCATTTCCTCCTCCCCCACACCCTCTGTTCGCGCGCCTCCTTCGGCTGGCAAGCCTTCACAGCGAGCTCGCTCACGCCGCTGTCGCCCGCCAGCCTTCGCCCGCACTCGCCTGCCAGCCGCGATGACCACCTCCGACACATCCTGAAATCCGATCGAACCGTGCCGCCCTTACCGTCGAATCCCCATCATCCATCACCGGCCTTCAATGCCGGACCCGGACAATGAACCCTCTCTCTCTCCTATTGTAACCCGCCATCAAGTTGCCGACAAGCCAGCACCAACTCAGCCCTGAGCTCCAGCAGTCGTCTCCATCAGCCCCTTCTTTCGTGCCGACGTCGTCGATTCGTTCGATGAAACCCTAAGGCAAGATCCCTCTTGCTCTTTGACTTGTTATTTCAATATTTATATCAGTTATTAATTGATTACATAGATTAGTTGCACATAATATATCGTAATATATTATTATCTGCGTGGATTGTTTTTGACGATAGATGAAAATAACTGATATTGTCAGGATAAGAATTATTTTAGAGAAAAAGATTATTTGAATTAATAGATTATTATAGTAAAAGAATATTTTTTGAATTGTTTAAAAGAGTTTACTTTGGAATAAGGGTTTATGCTGAATTATTATATGAGAAAATATTTAAAGAATTTATTCTAAAAGAGAATATTTGGATTATTATAATGAGAAATAATTTTAAAAGAAACTATTTTGGAAAATGAATTATTTTCTGAATTACATAGTTGATATTCATGATTTATAATTCTTAGACTTGATTATCTGATATGCTATGATATTATTACACATGATTTGTTACAGTGATTGTTCCTGGTTGTGTTGAGAACTCTAGTAGTTCATGACTTAGTGGCCTTGTGTATCATGAACAGACTTAGTGACATGTGTGGGTGCGTTGACAGAATTTAGGAGGTGAACTAGAGATCTAGTTCAAGTTATGATTGTTGACTTAGAAAAGTGAGAAGAGTTGGGATGGGGAAGTCTATGTTCATGTGATCAGATGTGGCTATTGATGTATCTTCCAGTCTCGGCCAGTGAATTCATGTAGTCACTGGGGTTGGTTTATTGTGCTAAAGTGAATTCTTGTAGTCACCCCATGACTTGTTTTGTCACCTGAGCTTTGCCTGAGTTCGGACCAGGCCGAGATCGGCGTGTAGTCCTCTGACCGATTCATGTAGCGGTATTGGATGCACATAGAGGATTTGTGAACTATTAGTTATCCGGTGATATAAGTGTTGACTTTATTTCAGATGTGGACCAATGAGTTTTATGATGGCGAGTACTCGACCCGGTTACAGTGTGCAGTTAGACTTATGATTATCATGTTTTAGTAGTGTTTTCGTATGTTGATTTTGTTGGATTTCTAATAGTACGTCCTTTTGTCATTTCTGTTATCGTATCGTTTTCCGCTTAGGTTTTCGTTCGCTCTATTTGTTTTGTGGGATCTTTCCATGTGCCATGCACGCTAACGTACACTTGTTTTCTCTGGTGTACGTCAGACTTAGAGGAAGAATAGGTCCAGTTTGGAGACACGCTAGAGCCTGAGTATTCTCAGCAGGAGTGCTTTGCAGATAAAGAAGAAGAAGAAGTCAAAGCCTAGTCTTTTCTTTTATTAGTTGATGGTCCTAGTTTACTTTTGTAGTTCTTTCTTTTTCTGTTAATCGATGTAGTTTTGTATCTCTTCAGCATTCATTTGTTCAGTTATGTATAAGGGTATGTTGATCCGAATATTATGTCATGGATGATATTCACTTTTGATATGGTTCATTTTCTTCTGAGTTTGTCTATTATATTCTTGCTAACTATGATTGGGGACCTGTGACTTCACATTATATTTATTTCTTAACGCTTAGTGTATTAGGTTGAGGAGAAATATTATTTTTATTTATTCTCCTTAATCTAATACGTCACGGGCTTGTTCACGTTCCGATTTTCGGGTACTTGGGAAGCGGGGCGTGACAGAGGAGTTTTGTATCGGCTAGATCTTCTAGCATTGATGTCGAGTATACATGATGTCTTCCATGTTTCGATGCTTAAGAAGCATCTATGCGACGAGAAGCAGCAGCGAGTATTAGACGTGCCAGAGATTGAGATCCATGATGATTTGACTATGATTATGATTCTAAATTGTATTCTTACTAAGGAGGACAAAATGCTTAGAAACAAAGTGATACCTTTAGTTAAAGATCAATATTATCGGAAAGGAACTGAGAAGGTTTCTTGGGGGCGCGATGAGGATATGTGTCGGGAAGACCCACACCTATTTGATCAATTAATTGTTTGGCCATCATCTTCCTGTGTTTATGATTATTTGTATGCTCATATTTATACTTAACGCCAGAATGGTGGTATTAGCACTTAGCTCCTAATCATTTGGAACACGTGGTATTTATATGGGGGGGGGGGGGTTTTGGGGGGGGGGGGGTTCCTTGTTTGGATTTTTCGCCCAACGTACTTGTTCTATTTAGTTAGGGGTTAAGTGGGAGTATTTGCATTCTAGACTGTTAATTATAGATATCGAGGAGGATTCTAGGGGAACGCGAAAATGTTATACGTTACGACTACCCGCACATATCTGAGTAGGTAAATTGATTGATTTTGATTAGTGTTCATGATTATCTATATGGTCATATTTATATTTAATGCTAGAATGAGGGTATTAACACTTAGCTCCTCCACCCTCTCTCCTTAAATCCTAGATCTCACATTTGGTGTTCCTCAAGGCATTTGAAATATGATATCAAGCAGAGAGAGAGAGAGAGAGAGAGAGAGAGAGAGAGAGAGAGTGAGAGAGAGAGATGAGACGAGAGGAGAGAAGAGAGAGAAGCAGAGATCCTAGGCTTTTATCAGAGAAGAGACCTTGCACGCGTGTTGGGGAAGTTCAACAACGGTCTGAGGCAAGATTATCTTGATCCAAACCCATCCCCATAGTTAAATAATTAGTTTAAGATGTTTAATATGTTGTTTAAATGTTTAATCTTAACCCGTGGTGTTAAAAATTAGATTTTTGATGTTGAAACTTAGACCAATGCTAGATCAGTAATCTTTTCTTGCTGTTTATGATATTATCATGATCATTAGGGTTTTATTAAAGTTTGTTTTTAACCTTTTAAACATGCTTAACTCATTTGTTAACCCTAGTTTGATATCTAATTAAATTATCATGCTAATTAATCATGCTTAAACCCTAGCTTTGTGATACCTAAATAACTTAATCAAGTTTTAAATGAATTTATACCTCTGTTCATATTTATAATTTATCATGCTTTGATAATCATGTTGGTAATATATGAGAAAACTAAGAATTTTGGTTATTTATGAAGTTAAATTTAATTAGTTTTTAATCCAAGAGTTAAATCATATGATTTGATCTCTGTTAACAAATTTGAGAACTTTATAACATGCTCCCTATATTCTATGTAATTCAGAACAAGTTTTATTTGAGAAATATCACGAAAAAACATCAAAAAGTTGATTTTGGAATTGACTAAGTCGACTTATGAGTCGACTAAGTCGACTTGCCATAAGATGACTTATGCCAGGCATAAGTCGACTTACAGGCAAAATTCCAGATTTTTCTTCCTGTGTTGGTTTTGCACTATTTCAAGATGCATTCGCAAGGTTCGAGCCGCACTTCTTTACACGTACATTCACAAAAACATAAGTACAATGTCGTTATACACACATGGGTATTTCGAAGAGGATTAATACGAGTTTGATCTATTTACACTCAAGATAGAGGTTGATTATACAGTTTATACATGAGATGTATATTATTGATGAGCTCAATTTAGTACTACGTGGGGTAGTACGTCGATATTCTATTTGTATAGGCCATTGAGTTGGGTTTGTATAATTTATCTAGTAGTCCGTCCGTACGAGGGTGTGATGAGGCTTGTGAGCCATCTTTTAGGATACCTATATAGTAGGCCATCCCGCACTCATCTTACGCACTTAGATCATGATGAGACTGATGAGCCGTGTATACTATTTAGGATACCTACAGGGTAGTCGGTCCCGCATTATAAAGTGATAAATTATAACTTGCAAGGATTTGCATTATGACGATTGTTGATAGCCTCAGTCTTTAGCGGATGCTAGTTATGTATATGACTCATTGCTGAGATATATGATCGGGGCACTTTGCTCCTAATAATACGTGAGATTTTTATGCTGATATTTATCTTATCTCCCCAGTGATAGTAGAAGATGTTTTAAATACGATATTATGAAAATCTTTACTTTCTGTTTGCTTTATTTTATTCTTAGCATGGGATCAATGATTAGCGATTCATAATTTGAGACACATGGTATATACATGAGTGTTTCTTTGTTTGGATTATTTCACTCGACGTACTAGTCTCATGTTGTGGGTTTCTAATTATTGATTTCATTTAGGTTGTTTATTCTTAGTTCGATATTAATGTTTAGGTATCTACAATTTGAGACACATGGTATATGCATGAGGGTTTCCTAGTTTGGATTATTTCACTCGACATACTACGTCTCGCATTGTAGGTGTCTAAATATTAATTCTACTAGATATAAGAAAAATGATCTAGGTAGATTATGCTTAATAGATAGAGCATCCACTTCATCTAGCAACCTTTCCCGGGGGACGGATGGAGGTAATCTTGCTGTAGTACTCTGACACTCTTGTTATTGTTCTTTTTGTTGTTTTTGATTTTCTTTCAGGCAGCTCAGAGTTTCGGAGAGTCGTAGGATGACGAAGTTCTAGCATAGTCGCCGTTGCACATTTTAGTAGTTAAGACTCCACTATAATTTTATATTTTTATTCAAGCATTAGAGTTTTGTTTTTATATTGTAAAAGCAGTGTGCCTTAGTATAAATTTTAGTTGATTAATATCTAGATGTTTTCTTTATTCCATATATCAGATGTATTTCAGTTGAGACATGATTTTTATTTATGAGATATCTCCTTCCATATCATGTCTATTATGTTTATTTCCTTATTTTGCTTGTTTTGTACCTACACTTCTTTTGATTTCACTAGAGGATATTACTATAATTGGTGAAACGTTTTATTACATAGTGTGAGTGCATGACATGTTTGACATCTCTGGGTTCACCTTGGACTGCAACCATTTGTGAAAACAGGGGCGCCATATATAACTACATGTATTTGTCTCCTTAACCTTGTCTACATACCTATAAGTTGGGGGGAAAATGTTAAAGTTAACAGAAACTAAATTAGTCTCAATAATTATCGACTTACAATTAACAGGAAGTGACCTAGTGTTAACGGGAAAGAAATTAAAATTAATAGGAACTAGATGAGACTTATTATGATATAACTTAATCTTCACATCAAACCATTGGCATTTAACATGAAATAAATTAGACTTAATATGTAATTACTTATACTTGCTACATGAAATTACTTGAATAACTCATAATTTAATCACTTTTTAGACATCAATAGGGCAGATATTATATTTTACCATCGTAATTGATTATAGGACTCATAAGCATCACCATATAATTATTCTTGTGCTCTCTCTTTACTCCACTGTATCTTACTATACTCGACCCTTAGCCAATACTAACTTAGAAACTCTTTTTGCACATCAATATGGTTTATTTTTTGGCTGGAACTTTAACACGGGTTGTAATTGGTTCACAATTAAATTTCTTGAGGCCCTTGAATGATTGACATTGTTACCATGTTATCTACAAGTGTGATTGTTCACAAACTTTTTTATAGCAAGTCTAGTTTTATTTCTATGTGGAGAGGCAAATAACATCCACGGGCAAGTTTTGGTTTCCTTAAATCTGTAAAAAAATCAAATGTGCTTTTGGTTCATTCTTTTCAAATTTGTACTCAAACTTTTTAGCCATTGAATAGTAGAGCAAAACTAATCTTAATTCCTTTGCATTGTCAAATAGTTGTCCCTCTTCAATTAAATTAGTGTGCCACCAAGTAGGAATCCTTTCTGAATTGTTGATCATGTTATCAATCATCATAACATTGTCCCTAGATGGGTTATCATTAGGAATCCTATCTGCAACATATTTCAAAGTTGGCGCACCAATATCTTTACATTTTGAGTTCAAAGTGGAGGCAATGTTGCGAGTTTTTAGAAAATATTCAGACCACAAAATCAACCAAAAATAATAGAAACTAAATAAGTTATAACTCACGCTCAGCATCCTAACTAGTAAACTTAACATCTGCTGATGTCGGTTATCAAACAAGTAGTTTATCTGTGGGTTATAGTTGTGTTAGGGTCCTCAAACTTCCTCAGATGACCGGTTTTGGAGCCAGACGTTCTCTCCTACCCATGAAAAGCTCGTGAGAGGCTGTAGTTGGATTCTCTTGTTGTTTCTCCGACAATGAAGTCAGTAGTTGATCTTGAGTGGGCAAATGAGAGGTAAATGGTGACTAAGAGTTTAAAGTTGCATGATAAAATAAAAGAAGTTACCATAAGCAACGTGACTTCCTTTTATAGTAGATCAAAAGGGCAGATAGGTAACTTGGGCTGAGTTTAGACTGGTAGCTGAATCGGCAGATACCTTATAGGTATCAGTCGCTAAAGAAGGTGAGTCATCTAGCTATTTAATATGAGGGAAACAACAAGTGCTTAGTGCTGGCTATGTCCAATGAGTCATAAAGACTATGGAGTCTAGAGCAATGATGACTCTAACAACACATTTACGATGAGGTAAGTCAGCTGTCGGTAGGGGGGGTTGGAGGACATACTACCTCTTTAGTTGTCTGGCTAAAGGTCGACAAACACCACCTTTTTAGTCGGCTATGCAAGTTGTCAGCTAAAATAGTAGGCTGAGTATGGAGGCTCGTAGCCTTGATCGGGTGGGTAGGTCAGCAAGTACCACCTTTTTAGTCGTCTACACAAGTTGTCGGCTAGAATAGTAGGCCAACAGCTCAGTCATCCGTCTTTGGATATGTCTAATTTGCTGTGGAGCGGGACACGTGTCGGCTTTCTAAGGAAGATTAACACTTAGTTATTTGTAGGCTATAACAACATGGAACCAAGTAGTGTTGAAAAAGAAGACTTAACATTGAACCCATCAGACTTGGTGTTCTTCCAATTATACTTAACATTCAGCCTATTGGATTTAACATTTAACCTATTAGACTTAACACTCGATAGATTAAACTTAACATTCATCTATTAGACGTAACATTCTTCTTATTATTGCACTTAACGTGCAACTTCTTAGACTTAACATGCAATTTCTTAGACTTAACTTCCTACTCATTGGACTTAACATCATACCTATTGAACCTAACATCAAAACTATTGAACTTAGAATCTATCCACATAAACTTGAAATGTTACTTCTCATATTTAACTGGCATTTCTTTAAAATTTTCATCTTTCCATGTTGTTCAAATAGAAATCACAAATTTATTTTTTTAAAAAAGATAACTTACAAGTATTGTTTAACTTACTAGGTGATATGGGAAGTCGAGTCCTCTACTTTTTGAAGAGCTTCTATATGTATCTCTTTACACACAATATCGCAGATATGGTCCACCATAGAATACAGATCATCTTCGTTCTCAATCAAAAAACTAAAATTTCTATTTGTTTAATCTTTTTATGCCAAAGATAAAAAATTGTATAGAATATTTAACCTCTCTAACACATCAAACTTCAGTTCCATAATGGTGGTTGCAGAGTTAATAATCGAGAAAACTATTTTAGCATCCGAGGAGACTATGTAGATGACAACCTTCTCAGCCATTAATGAAGGTAAGGTAGAAGGAGTAATGAAGAGAATTTAGTGAAAGAACCTTAGGGGGGAGGGTTGAATAGGGTAATTGCTAATCTAATCCAATATCAATGCCAAATTTAAAATTTATTAACTAAGATATCATAACATAGTGATATACAATGAGATATGCAAGGATTTACAATTAAACTAGGGGCAATATAAACATGAGACAAAGGCTATAAGAAAATATACAAGAGAATAAGTATGCCAATGTCAAACTCAAACACAAACAAATAATCACGGAGTTCGATCACTCTCGACCTACGTCTCCGCTCCTCACTTGAGGAGAATCTCCACTATCAACACAAAAAGCTACACAATCGGTTTTCAATGCTCACCGATAAACTTTTACAACTCACACAATTATCAATACACAATACACTCCTCTAAGTATTGGCCTAATCCATGTCATGTTCCTCAAGTGCTCGGAATTACAACAACTTCCTAGGATTTACAATCAATGCCACTTCTCTTGGAATTGACCCCGTCTCTCACCAATCACTTCTCTAAGTGTCCTTGTGTATTACAATATGATCTCAACAATTAAGTTCAAAGTAAATTTGTGTGTTCTCTAATATAAGAATGAGAACTAAGTGTAATCTCACTCAACTAATCACACTCACAACCCAAATGTACTATGTGTGAAAAATACTTAAGCTCAATATGGGTGTGTGTGAAACAATAAGTATAATGAAAATCAAACTCAAATTAATCTAGCAAATAAATAAATATATATATAAGAATCAAAATGATAATAAGCTAGACCAAAGAGTTAGAAAAATTTCTCTAAGAACAAGAGTGATGGAGTTTTGAAGATTGATGCTCAAAACCGAAATGATCTCCTCCTCTTGTAAACACTTTTACATAAACCAAAACACTCTTGATTTTTCCTAAAAACCTTTAATCAAACTTGCAAACTTTGTTTTAAATATCTATAATTTTTCTAAAGTGTTGAGGGCTAACGGGTATTTTATAAACACTCAAAACAATAACCCAAAGTCAAAGAAAAGCACAAAAAAATGAGGCAAAACCCGCAAAAAAATGAAATCTAGAAAAACTAGCCATTTTTGCAACGGCTCTCTAGTCGGTAGACTGATTTTCATATGTTGGTCAACCAATTTGGGGTCACTGGTTGACTGGTTGAGAGGTGTCGGTCGACCGATTTCATGCACACGACAGATATGATAGATTCTAAAATTTTTGTGTAGCTAGCTTTCTAAAATCAATTCAAATTTCAAATTAACTCCAAAAATCATACAATTTTAAGGAACGTTTCTACACATGTAGATAAACATGTTAGAGAAAGAATTTATGAAATATAACTTACCATTTTTGATAAATCACTGTTTTACAATAGATATTCTAGATTCTAAAAACTTCTAAAACACTTGATTTATAAAATCAAGTTAACATAGTAAATCAACTCTAAAAATGATAAAATTTTAGAAAATATTTATAAACATATAATAGAACATGTTAAAAAATAATTTACCAAATTTCATTTTCCATTTTTTGAATACTCATTTATTTTTTAAACTTTTTAAAAATATGATATCATCAAAACTTGATTTTGATAAAATTTCTTCAAACAAGTTTTGAAAAACTTTCAAATAGATTTGTAGACTTGAGAAAAGATATAAAATGTTATCGTTAAGTCTATAATATAAAATTGTAATAAATCAAAAACAAGTGTGTGTATGAAATTTAAGCTATAAGTATAAACACACAAAGTGTAACAACTAAACTAGTCACTGTTAGACCCTAGAGGGGGGTGATTAGGGTCTTATGCTAATCTAATCCGATTAAATGCCAATTAAAATTAATTAACAAGTTGTATTATTACAAGATAGATATACAAGAGTTATAAGCAAGAATAAGCAATATATACAAAGTGATATATCCTATATGATGAAATATATATGCAATGATATATAAACTAAGGGTGATATAAACATAAACAAGATAGTGGATGATATAGAAATGAGCAATGCACAATGGCGATATAAGATATGAACATAAATATGAATGAACGCCAAAGCACACTCAAACAAGCAATATGATCACGGAGTTCGGACCTTCCGTCCTACGTCTCCGCTCCCCACTCCCGGGGAGAAATCCACTAACACAATCCGGTTTGGAAGCCGGAACTTCTTCTACACACTCAGTTTACAAGTTCACCGAAAACTCTCACACAACAAACACTATGTAATCACACTCTACACCCACTGAGTGTTGGACCTAGCCGTGTCTCCCTCAAGTGCTCGGTTACAACCTCTCCCTAGGCACGTCAACCGACGCCACTCCTCTTGGGACGATCCCCGACTCTCACCACACACTCCTCACTCGGTGTACAAGTGTATTACAAAGTGATTCTCACAATAAGCACAAATATAACAAATGATTGTTCTCAAAACAAGGTGAGAACTCAATTAAGCACAACTCTTAGTCACAAACCCACAACCCCAAATTATACTATGAATGTAAATACAATAAGCTCAAAAGGTTGTGTGTGAACAAAGAGATATAAATCAAAACTAAACTCAATGTAGTTCTAGCTAAATAACAATGATAATCAAATATATAAAATAGCTAGAAATAGAGTTTAGAAAACTTCTCAATATATCAAGAGTGGAGGGAGAAGAGTTGGATGCCCAAACACCAATAGATGATCTCCTCAAGCTCTTGTAGAATTGAATCACAAAACCAAAACACTCAAATGCTTAAAAGCTTCTTAAAACAAACTTAAACAAACACTAAACAAGTTTAAACCCTTGTTAAAATCTTTTAAACCATCCTCTTTTAAACCATTCTCTTGTTCGAGAGGGAGAGGTAAATGCAATGAGGTATTTATAACAACCCAAGACATCAGCCAAAACCCCTAACAAAAGACAAAAACAGCCCCAAGCAATGGTAAGAAAACTAGTCGTTGGAAGCTGAAAAAGCTCTCGTCGGTCGACCGAAAAATTCATCGGTCGACCGGAAATTTTATCGGTCGACCGGACCGGTCGACCGACAGACTCTCTGTCGCCCAGTGAACATATGAACTCAGGTTCGGTCGACCGGTTCGGTCGACCGAAAACTGACATATTCAAAAACTGATTGATATTTTGATATTTTGACTTAAACAACATTTTGAAACCTTATGAAATGATTGTATAGACTTGATAAAAGATATAACATGTTGTTATGAAGTCTATAACCTAGAAATACAATATTTTCATAAAATTGCATATTCTATGCAATATATTCAAAACACTAAATATGATTTCATTAAATATAAGCTTGTTAAAGGTGAAATCATATATAGGCATATAAACATGAAATAAAATATTATTTTCCAATTCTATTCATTTGTTTCATATATAAACTCGAAAATTATTAAACCAAAAACATATATGTATATATATATATAACTGTATATATACAAAACCAAAACCAAAGCGTGTATGTGTGTATATGATTAAGCTTAAAGTACTAACACACATAATATAAAACCTAAAACTAATTTACCCAAGCTTGATTGGTCTTCAATAAGCTTGACTTGGTAATCTCGCGGATGAAGCTTGAACTTAATCTTTAACTTTGAATAGCAAGGCTTCACTCCACAATTCCGCCAACCTCCTCTTGATATGATCGTGTAGGCTCAATTCCATCCATCCTCCAACCACGTTGTTTGTCTACAATACATAGGAATACACAAACACTAGACAAACAACATTAGTAGTAAATTATTTGTAAATCATCATCAAAATAAGAAGACCAACAATCTCCCCCTTTTTGATGATGACAAACAATTTACAAAAAGGATATATGCATGAAGGAAATGAATATATAAATTATAATTCACATGCATATAACAACGAAAAAGTATACTCACACTATTTCTCCCCCTTTGACAACATCAAAAAGGAGACAAAGGAATTAAGAGAGCAAAAGCTCCCCCTATCAATAAGCATAGGTGAGTATAAAATAAGAAATAGATAGGGATTGCTCCCCCTATCAAAAAGCCATATAGAATATATGCAATGAAGATCATGGCAAAACATATGTGAGCAAGCATACATGAATATGCTAAAAATTTACTCACATACATGAAGATAATGAGAACACATATAAATATGTCAATATGAAAATAGTGTCTCATTAACACAAAAAAATATAAAAATCATATAAAAGAATAGATTTATGAAATCAAAAGAAGAAGAACATGAGAGTCATGCAAAAAGTTTTCAAATGAAAACAAATCAACCAAAAGAAATCATAAATCAAAATTTATATTAAAAACAGTGTTTGATCAATGAATAAAACTTTTTAACTTGATCAAAGCACTCATAGAATACATTATATAGCATATATGAAATTTGAATCATTTATTTGTGCTATATAATAAATTCAAAAGAACAAATCAAAACAAAATTTTCATAGTTCAACAATAAGATTACAAAACGTACTAGAATTATGAACTATGGATAAAAAATCTTTAGAATTATAAAATCATGAAAACAAAAGATTAAAAATTTGGTTTCATAATCAAAAGATTTTAAAGCATAATTTTCAAAAAAAAACAAGAAAAGGAAAAAGTAAGAACACTAAAATTCTTGGTTTAAAATTTAAATTTGTTTTGGTACCCAAGAACTCTTGGTACCAAAAGATTTAGGGACATGACCCCTATCATTTAAGCTCAAAGTCTTAGGGTTATGAACCCTCTTAGGCACATATGGTGCACTAACATGGTCAAAACAATATTCATTCAAATGACCCTTTCGATTGTAATTTGTGCAATGAAAGAGATCCATTTGTTTTTGTGGACCATTAGCTCATGCACGGGAATCATTTGCAAATAAAGATTTTCTTTTAAAATTATTTTGCAAATGAGAAACATTCTTAAACAATGGTCTATTTGGAATATATTGCAATTTAGAAGCTTTTTGTATATCAAAACAAAATTTAGCAAGATGTCCAAACCTACCACAAACATCACATTTAAAAACATGTGGTCTATTGGAAGCATTTGTCAAATGAGATTTTCCTTTCAAATCAAAGCAATATTTGGCCAAATGACCAAAACGACCACAATAATCACACTTGAACACACTAGCATGCTTATGATGAACTTTGTAAGAATGAGTATGTGAATGTGTAAGTGTACAAGATGAAGAAGCTATATGAGATTCACAAGGAACATTAGAATTCTTATGTTTGTGTGCATCATAACAAAACTTAGCTAAATGACCTTGACGGCCGCAAATAGAACACTTATAAGTTTTGCTATACATGTGTGCATAATGAGTGGATGATTTTGACTTAGTCTTGGCACACATGTCCATAAGCCTCTTATGATTATTAATGCATATTTTCAAAGTTGAATCTAAAGATGAAATACTATTTTTCATAAGATTCAAATCTTCATTTTTAGGCACATATGCATTTTTAGAAGTAGAACATAAATAGTTATTTATAAAAGAAGCTGTATCATTCTTTATGTTTTCTACTTCTAACATGGCATCAATCTTAGCATGAGATAGGCTAGCAATAGATGAGATCAATTTCAATTTTCCAAATTTAATAGGTCATTGCTTTCTTTAAGCATAGTATTTTCATTTTCAATGACATCAAATTTGGATACTAGCTTCTCATGATCGGATTTTAAAACATCATGCTTGCTTTTAAAATCATTAAAATCATTATGCAATTTGTTAAAGGCATGCAATAATTTTTCACTAGCACAAGCAAGTTCATCACTAGATAAGTCATTAGTGGTTTTGAAATCGCAAACCTCACTAGGGCTATCGCCTAGTGGCCGTGTGCATGTTGCTCCATATGAACTTGAAGCCAGATCCGCCAAAGCTTGTTGGATCACCTACAAGTCCCCTTAATGTGCTTCAATAAATTTTCATAAGGTATAAGCACTATCAAAATGAACAAACTTGTTAGACATAGATGAATTAAAAGCATTTAGCAAATATTCTAATAAAATATTGTTCATTGTAAACATACGATGATCATTCTTATTCCACTTGGATTTCTCCAGAGTGGGCACAATATAAGCATCATCTATAATTTCCCATAAATCAAAGTGTTTAGATTGAACAAAAAGTTTAAATCTAACACACCATTGGGCATAGGGGAAATTATCTAATCTAGGAGCAATATTGATGGCATAACCTAAGCCACGCATATCCATAATATAAAAGGCAAGCAAGATACAAATAAAGATCAAAAATAGATTAGCACAATAAGCTAACTTGGATCTTTAACTCAAGACGATTAGACCTTAAATCAAAGAGCACCAAGCTCTGATACCAATTGTTAGACCCTAGAGGGGGGTGATTAGGATCTTATGCTAATCTAATCCGATTAAATGCCAATTAAAATTAATTAACAAGTTGTATTCTTGCAAGATAGATATACAAGAGTTATAAGCAAGAATAAGCAATATATACAAAGTGATATATCCCATATGATGAAATATATATGCAAGGATATATAAACTAAGGGTGATATAAACATATAAACAAGATAGTGGATGATATAGAAATGAGCAATGCACAATGGCGATATAAGATATGAACATAAATATGAATGAACGCCAAAGCACACTCAAACAAGCAATATGATCACGGAGTTCGGACCTTCCGTCCTACGTCTCCGCTCCTCACTCACGGGGAGAAATCCACTAACACAATCCGGTTTGGAAGCCGGAACTTCTTCTACACACTCGGTTTTCTAGCTAACCGAAAACTCTACAACTCACACTCTTGCAATCACACTCTACACCCACTAAGTGTGGGACCTAGCCGTGTCTCCCTCAAGTGCTCGGTTACAACCTCTCTCTAGGCACGTCAACCGACACCACTCCTCTTGGGATGATCCCCGACTCTCACCACACACTCCTCACTCGGTGTACAAGTGTATTACAAAGTGATTCTCACAATAAGCACAAATATAAGAAATGATTGTTCTCAAAACAAGGTGAGAACTCAATTAAGCACAACTCTTAGTCATAAACTCACAACCCCAAATTATACTATGAATGTAAATACAATAAGCTCAAAAGGTTGTGTGTGAACAAAGAGATATAAATCAAAACTAAACTCAATGTAGTTCTAGCTAAATAACAATGATAATCAAATATATAAAATAGCTAGAAATAGAGTTTAGAAAACTTCTCAACATATCAAGAGTTGGAGGGAGAATAGTTGAATGCCCAAACACTAATAGATGATCTCCTCAAGCTCTTGTAGAATTGAATCACAAAACCGAAACACTCAAATGCTTAAAAGCTTCTTAAAACAAACTTAAACAAACACTAAACAAGTTTAAACCCTTGTTAACATCTTTCAAACCATTCTCTTGTTCGAGAGGGAGAGGTAAATGCAATGAGGTATTTATAACAACCCAAGACATCAACCAAAACCCCTAACAAAATACATAAACAACCCCAAGCAACGGTAAGAAAACTAGCCGTTGGAAGTTGAAAAAGCTCTCGTCGGTCGACCGAAAAATTCATCGGTCGACCGGAAATTTTATCGGTCGACCGAACCGGTCGACCGACAAAAAGAACTTGAGCGGTCGACCGGATCGGTCGACCGAAAACTGATATGCAGAAAACTGATTTGCTGATTTTAAAACGCTGTTTAAAAATATCAAATAAATTCCAAAAAATGTAAAACTTTGGGGAATGATTGTAGACATGATAATAAACACGCTACAGTTGTTATGAAAAAACCTCCCAAATGAAAAATATCATCATTTTACAAAATAGTTCAAAAACATGAAAACCTGAAAATTGATATTTTGATATTTTGACTTAAACAACATTTTGAAACATTATGAAATGATTGTATAGACTTGATAAAAGATATAACATGTTGTTATGAAGTCTATAACCTAGAAATACAATATTTTCATAAAATTGCATATTCTATGCAATATATTCAAAAACACTAAATATGATTTCATTAAATATAAGCTTGTTAAAGGTGAAATCATATATAGGCATATAAACATGAAACAAAATATTATTTTCTAATTCTATTCATTTGTTTCATATATAAACTTGAAAATTATTTAACCAAAAACATATATGTATATATATATAACTGTATATATACAAAACCAAAACCAAAGCGTGTATGTGTGTATATGATTGAGCTTAAAGTACTAACACACATAATATAAAACCTAAAACTAATTTACCCAAGCTTGATTAGTCTTCAATAAACTTGACTTGGTAATCTCGCGGATGAAGCTTGAACTTGATCTTTAACTTTGAATAGCAAGGCTTCACTCCACAATTCCGCCAACCTCCTCTTGATATGATCGTGTAGGCTCAATTCCATCCATCCTCCAACCACGTTGTTTGTCTACAATATATAGGAATACACAAACACTAGACAAACAACATTAGTAGTAAATTATTTGTAAATCATCATCAAAACAAGAAGGCCAACAGTCACTATATACCCAAGCTAAAAAATCTTCATTTGAGCTCGATCTTGGTAGTGAGGATGAAACACGATATTGTCTTTGACTAGAAATGCAAATAACTTTATTCCTATATCCACCGACCTTCTTTAAATATCATCGTGAAGGTGCAATCTAACCAACCTCCTATAGGAGGATCTTTGTGCAGAGTTCCTAACAAGCAAATACAAAACACGCGACAAACTAATATTAGGAATTGTTTGTTAATCATCAAAACTAGATTAGATAGTAGGCTCACAAACTTAAGACCTAACATTTAGCACGATAGGAGTATTGATAGTTGAAGAGCAAAAACTCTAAAAAAATACATAAGTTATTGCTTATGATAGAGAAAAATAGAGGGAAATTTCTCTCTAATTTCACCATCAGATTGCCAATAACGGGATCTGACATTCGCTATGGTAGTATGTTGATGGGGTACTACGTCATCGGGAAGGTGAAGGGCATTTTAGGATTTATAAAAAATACAATAGTTTTTATCTTTATGCCTGACGTGGAGGGGCCCGAATGCATTAACTAAGTTTTTTTGGTATGATCCACAATGAGAAAAGGTTGAAGGGACTTGTCACATGGGTTGATTTAAACTAGGACCTTGACACAATTTTTTCTTTAAAAAACTAATAAAAAGTAAATTAACTTTTTGGAATTTAGCTTTATAACCAGTAAAAAAATATACATTGCAAAAATGTATAAACTCATTTAATAAAATTCCTCAATTAATTTCTTAAAAAATATCCTAATAGTTATGTTATTAAATAATTCCAATTTTTTTAAGATAGTTATTCAGATTTATTCTCATTAGATAACTTTAAATTAGTTTTCTAGAGCTAAATCTAGAATTTAAATTAGTTTTCTAGAGCTAAATCTAGAAATAGAGATGCAAGAGTAAATAAAGCAAACAGATTTGTAAAGTTGTTTGGTTTGCAAAATTTTTGTTAGGAAATGTAAATAAACATGTATTTGTAGAAAAAAGTTTTAACAAATTTGAAAGGAGGAAAAGCTACAGACTTCAAGAAAGTAAATTTAAGAATAAATATTATTGCACGTCAATCCTAAATTTAAAAAAAAAAATCCAAACTAAAAATGACCACCCAAAGTTTCATTTTCAACATATTTTCTTTGTGAGAAGAATAGCTTTTCCGTCATGATAAATCTTCATTGTACAGATCTTTTTGGTTTCACCGAAGTCCTTTATGTTAAAATCCTTGCTCAACTGAACCTTCCACTTCTGAATCTCTTGCTTGCTCCTTGCTGTAATCAACATGTCATCCATATACAATAGCAAATATATTAATGGTCCTTAACTGTATTGCCTGAAATAAACACAACTCTCACACTCACATCGAGTATATCCCATTGCCTACATGGATAAGTTAAACACTTGGACCACAGACTTGGTGACTACTTTAGCCTGTAAAGTGACTCCTTAAGGACACACACCTTGTCCTTTTTTTCTTCCTCTATGAATTATTTTAGTTGCTTCATGTAGATAACCTATGACGCCTCTGGTTTCACACAAGGCTGTAGTCTAAGGTGAACCCAAGGAAGACAAACCTGCCATGCACGCACACAGTGCAACAACACATTTCACCATCACACTAATATCTCTAGTGGAAATAACAATAAATAAGTGTAGGTACAAAACAAATAAAGATATGAATGCAATGAACATGATAAAGGAATGAGACAATCCAATAATAATATAATCATGTTCCAATTGAGTAAAAAGAAGTGCAACTGATAAACTAAAACCAATGTGAAGTATCTCAATACATAGAGTCAAATGAAATAGTACTAAGGCACTCAGCCTTTATAAAATAAAATACATCACTAAATGTCTGAAAACAAATAATAAAACACTATAGAGTTCTAAATAACTACTATAATATATGACACATGCTAAGCTGAAAGTCCGTCAACCTACGACTCTACGGACGCCTAGCTCGCTGCCTAAAAAGAGGGGAAACAATGATCATCAAAACACTAGCGAGATCATCTCCACCGCCCCCAGGGGAAGGGGGTTAGGAGTATGAAAATACAAGTTAGTACATATATAGACATATAAATCATCAATCCTGAACTAAGCGAAAATTGATATTTAGAAATCCGCAACACAAGAAGGGGTACGTTGAACTAAATAATCCAAACAAGAAAACCCTCATGTATATACCTCGTATCTCAAATTGTGGATTGTTAAATATCAATCTCCAAATCCTATGACTAAAACAATAAAGGAAAACAAATCTAAATATCATCTAAACAAGATCAAGTATGTCAAACCAAACATCTCACACTACCCGTGGATAGACATTTAAGAATACCATAACACAATCCTGTGTAAACCATAATACAATATACCCATTTCATAATATATTTCAACGGTGAACTATGTTCAAAAGAAATTTCCGCTAAATACTCAAGCTATTAAATATTTCACAATGCTATCATTTATAAAATCCTACAACTCATCGTGCGGATCGACATATACGTCTCACCAGCCTCATCACATCATCATGCGGATCAACATAGATGGCTCGCTAGCCTCATCGCATCACCATACGGATCACATAAATGACTCACTAGCCTTATCGCATCACCATGCGGATCGACATATATGGCTAACTAACCTCCTCGTATCACCATGCGGATCGACATATACTACTCTATTTAGTCATCTCCTGGTCATGGCGAAAACGAAACATGAGGTTACCTGCTCCCGACGGTCTATGTGTACTCAAACCCAAATCATACTCCTCATGGACATGCACATGTTTCCACATGTGACTTGTGCTTCGTGCATACGAACATACAAATGTAGCGCAACACAAATACTCAAATTAACATCATATCGGTCGATCGAAGTATATCATTGGTTGACCAGTCAGCGTCGTGCACAAATGTGCACACGTAGAGCTGCCAGGATCGGTAGACCGACTCCTTTGGTTCGGTCGATCGACCCAAGAAGAACATGAAAGTGTGTGCGAGAGCAAAATTTTGACCTACAATTCATCTGATCGGTATTATTACATAAAACATAAATAATTAAACTTGTTTAATGTGATTAGGTTTTGATTAACTACGTGAAATCTTAATTTATCAGGTTTGAGTGAATTTTATTAACCCTAACTTGTTCATGTTTGTAAGAATCATCATGAAAACCATAAATCTGAACAAAATCTCATGTTAAATTTAAAAATAAGGTTCTTTTCTGTATGTCGATGGAGCGTCGATCTTATACTCTATTGGCAGTCTGACTAAGGCGACGAGGTTCTCACTTGTTGATGATTTCTGATCTCTTAAAATATAGTACATTCTTCTCTAGATGAAGGAATACCAAATAAAACCAAAAGCCAAGCTCACGTGTATACTCTATGTCCCTCAAATGAATAAATTTCTCTCCTCTTTTAGGCTAAGAGAGAGAATTACTAGCCATTAATTATAGATTAAGTGGCCATTAATGTTGGATATAGTGGGGGAATGACTATCCCTTGAAAATTGCCCTCAAAACGTTCAACTAGTGAAGTTTGCGTAATAGTTTCGTGGGTGAAGTTGGCTGGAAGACTTTGAGCGAAATCTACTGCACATGAGTGGGCTCTCTCCTTAAAATCATTGGTGACATGGCCCATGTAGGTATCTCTGGTCGAAGTTTGCATGTAACTAGAAAAGTTAGCAAACTTCGCTGATGAGTTTGAATTTAGCATAGAATTCGACTCACGACTTTGCTAACTCAATGATGCCCTTCGACTCATCCCAAAGTCTGAATTAGAAGTCGATCCACTCTTGAATCGGTTGGGTCAGGTAAAGTTAAGCTTTGTGGTAAATTTTTCATGTTCTGTTAGGCGAGTTTCACTACAAGTATGTTGTGGGCTTGAGTTTGGGCCCATTTAAAGTATTTAACCCATGGGTAATTCTTGGATCTAAGCTGAATATTAGTCTGGAAAATATATTTTAACCATCTACAAGACCTGCGCTCCTCCCAAAGTTTTCAAGAATTTGCATTTGACTTGTAGCAGGTAAAACTTGGGTAATAGTCAGAGGTTACTATTGAATGTACCTTGAATCGCCTTGTTTAGGTTGAAATTTGTCTTCATTTTACTTAGTTGCTAGAGGTATACTGTTGAACATAGCTTCCCTTGCTGTAGATTCATGTTGGAAGCTCAATGGTGCTTGCACTTGTCCAATTCTATGTTTGGAATGAAATTCATCTGCTCTAACATTGGGGCAAAGTTTGAAGGATGACGATGTTCGCTTGGTCTTGAGCTTTAGTAAAGTTCACTCAGCTTTAACTATTTGAACGAGGTTCACCAATTGATGAGAGTCGACAAGGCTGTTATCTCTAGATATGGGCCTTGATTTATTGTTTGGATTTCTCTTTGAGGTCAAATATTCGGTAAGATTCACTGAGTACACCAAAATTTAGGTTATTTTTTAGCCTTATGTTTGGTCCAATCACTTACCGTAAAACATGTTGTTTGTTATAAAAGGTTGTATTCGAAGAGTTTATAAATAGCTCATTCCATCCTTAACTTTTCTTATCTCATCCTCTCTATGTCTAAGTCTTCTCCAAATAGATCGGAGGTGCTCCTCAATAGAGGAGCTGAAATTAAATAGCTCCAACAGGATATTACCAAAATGATGAGTAATCAAGTGGAGGAAATCCACATACTCCGTTGATTGGTAGATTTTCTTTTGATTGAGATGGCTGTGCTTGAGTAAACCGTCGAGAACCAATCAAAAGCTTGTGGCACTTTGTGTAAGACTGTTCTAAGGTTGAGATGGCGGCTGAAGAAACATCCTTAGAGTTTTAAAAGCAAAGATCTGAAAGTGATTAGGTTACAAGAGTGGACCTAAAATATAATTAGATGTTATTTGGCTATCTCAGGTATGACATAGAATTTTTTTTGCAAGAACGAGCTTCTTCCTCTTGATATGCTTCAGTTAGAGGAGCGTGGGCAGTTCTTGCTTAAGAGCTTTTCTTATTCCTTGTCATAAGGTCTAGGAAAAAAATGAATAAGAGCCATTTTTCTGCATGGGGAAAAAAATTCTATTCCCAAGTTTTGTGAGATTGGAGAAATATAGGCTTAGTAGCTCCTTTGTTCTTTTTTCTTCTCATTATCCATTTTTAGGAATATAGGGTAGGCTCTTGATTTTGATTTCTCCTTTCCTTTGTGACTACTGTTGAGGTTAGAGTAGCAACTATCAACGAATACCCATCATTTCTATAACTAGATAGTCTGAACATTATCTTTATGTAGTAAGACCTTTGATCAATAAAAAAATTCTAAAATTTTCTGTGATTATATGTTTGATCTTGCGTATACTTTACTTTCGTGGCAAACTCGAACTCTGTATGAAGTAGTTGTGTTAGAGGTGACGCTCATGCTTCATTAAGTTGGTGATTATCATCGAATTGAGATTCACTGAGTAGAGTCTTAGATAGATTGAATTGGATTTGATCAATTTGGGGTCTTGGCGAAGTTTTCTTCGATGTTAAATTGGTTAGTGTGAAGTTCATTTCCTTCTGCCAACTTGGTGGGGCGTGAGGGGGGGGGGGGGGGATGGAGCTCGGCAATAAGTCAGTGAATGGCGCTTGCCATGAGGATTTAAAATTTAAATGTTCAATTTATGTGCCTAAAATTATGGTGAAGGTTACTTTTTACCGAAGTTCAAAGAAAAGTTCATGGCAAAGTTCAAGACGAGAATCTTGGCGAAGTTCATGGTAATATTTTTTGGATAAGTTTAGGGCAAGCCTATAAATATAGTTTTCCTTCTTTCTTCTTCACTCTGATTTCAAAAACTATAGTTTTCTCAAAACCCATTGAAATCTCTTCTTCAATGGCTCCTCATAATGCAATCTCAAGAGGAAGGGTGTCACTGGCAGGTCTTGTTTGTTAATAATCGGTGCTACACTGCTGTAACTTGAGAAGATGTCAGGTAAGCATCGAACCCAACAATAGCCTCCATCAGGCTTTAATAGTACCTTAGGGTACTCAAGATTATTTCATTACCAAGGGCATGATTTTTATGACAATCTTTAGTCATGTTTGCGAGTTTCGCTAGCAACATCGAACCTTTAATAGCATCCATCAATGGCACTCAACATGGCAAACTTTGCTTCTTAGGTGAGGCTCGCTATTTTGTCCTATTAGGCTTTTGGGCAAACTTCGTCTGAGCTAGGCATCGATTTAGTCTCTTGGACTTCTTAGCAAACTTTGTTTGACCGAGGTTCACTGATATGATCAATTTAACTATTGAGCAAGCTTCGTTTATGCAACATTCGCTGATTTTGACACCTGAGAGAGCTTCACTTGAGCGAGGTTTGCCAATCTAATCCACACAGTTATTCATTAGCAGATTTGTTTGCTGTACTGAAGTTCGCTACTATTGGTGTGAACTTTGCCTGCCTTATCAACACTTAGCCAAATTTCTGATGCTAGTGTTAAGACGATCGTTCGCTCACAAACTCTGCCTAAGAAGACTTGGCGAGCCTCACATTTGGGTATTAATACTTAGTTGACTTCTCGAGTTTTTGCCTTTTGACTTATTTTCCCTTTTTGTATAGTTGTCCCGGTGAATATGCCACTTAACCACCTTAGTTACTATATGCACAACAGGTGTCAGGATGCTAGTATGGAGCCCATGTTTAGTGGAAGTATTCCTTTGTTCTACGTAAATAGTCATCAAGAGCGAGTTGAATCTATCTAGCTTAGAAGCGTTAGCACACTAAGAGAACTCATAACAAATGCTGAATTCTTGATCTCAAAGACTAATCCATTAGGGAGCTAATTCTTGTTTAGTGATGGCAACCCTAATGAAAATTTAATCTTCAAGCTGGAGAAGGAACATTGGTACTACGTGCAGGAGGATCAACGCTACTATTTACCAATGATCGAATGATAAGTATCATTCTTGTATCTATAGTACCTTGTGGTTCCTCACTTTATGCACTTCACCCTCACTAACAAATAGGATAGTGCGAAGGTGGGTTCTTGGTTCTTTGAAGTATGATGGTGACTTTCATCAAGAGGGACTCTACGGAGTTAGCATAGTGGGTCTTCATCTCGGTTCTGTCTAGGTTGATGCTCTTGTGAATGAAGTGCCAGTGGCCCTAGTATATTCGGCAAGCACTATGCTAACACTAAGGGTCAATACCCTAAAGAGGGTGCTAGATTTCCTGGTTGGATCAGATTGACTGACACCAAGTGGTGAACATATTTAGCTGACTATGCCTTTACTAACTTTGAGGAAAGTCTAATAAGGTTAGGGACTCTATTCTGTAGTTCCGGCCTCAAAAAATGGAGTGGGAATTTTTTCAAACGTGTATATTAGCTTGCAACTGTATAACGTTGACAGTAACACTCCAGTAGGGGAGATGGGAATAGCTCTCCATGAGATATTTGAAGTGTCTCTGTTTTTATTGAAAGTCGCCTTCATTATCGATTTTATTACAACTTTAATCGTTTATAACGAATTCAAATAACAAAAATAAAAATTACAACTCTCTTGAAAATAAATACAAGAATTGTTTATGGCTATTGCTTGCGTGAGTTCTTGGCCGGTGACGGGGACGTTGATATCCGTGGACTACCAAGCGACCAGATCAGATCAGGAGCTTCATTGATTCGCGAAGGAATCAAGAAGCCGAAGCAATTATCTCAACAATAGTGAGATAATCACTCTTCTCGAGATCACCGCGATGGGTAATCTTAAGGGAAGAACACGGGAACTGCAGATCTGACGAACTCTTCTTCTTCGTGCTGACGAACTCGCTCCGATCTCCTCCTCTCTTTTGAAATTCATACTCCTTCAGTCTTCAGTTTGGTAAGGATTCGCCAATGCTCGATAATTCAGGATCTGAAAAATGAAGGCCTTGGGGCTGTATTTATAGGCTTCGGAAGCCCTGTTTTTAGATAAGAACGGCCGATTCCCTCTTATCCTCAGTTGTAACCACTTAATCACATTCACGGATGATATTTTATTAGTTGGAGCAAATCCAGATGGTTAACGGTCAAAAAAAATGCCAAAAATAGCCAAATCTGATTTTCGGGTCTGTAGACACCCGTGGATGTCTCGGCGTGGACGAGACACTTGTGAGTGTCTCGGCCAAGGCGAGACACCAAGGGGTGTCTCCGTACTACGTGCAGGAGGATCAACGCTACTATTTACCAATGATCGAATGATAAGTATCATTCTTGTATCTATAGTACCTTGTGGTTCCTCACTTTATGCACTTCACCCTCACTAACAAATAGGATAGTGCGAAGGTGGGTTCTTGGTTCTTTGAAGTATGATGGTGACTTTCATCAAGAGGGACTCTACGGAGTTAGCATAGTGGGTCTTCATCTCGGTTCTGTCTAGGTTGATGCTCTTGTGAATGAAGTGCCAGTGGCCCTAGTATATTCGGCAAGCACTATGCTAACACTAAGGGTCAATACCCTAAAGAGGGTGCTAGATTTCCTGGTTGGATCAGATTGACTGACACCAAGTGGTGAACATATTTAGCTGACTATGCCTTTACTAACTTTGAGGAAAGTCTAATAAGGTTAGGGACTCTATTCTGTAGTTCCGGCCTCAAAAAATGGAGTGGGAATTTTTTCAAACGTGTATATTAGCTTGCAACTGTATAACGTTGACAGTAACACTCCAGTAGGGGAGATGGGAATAGCTCTCCATGAGATATTTGAAGTGTCTCTGTTTTTATTGAAAGTCGCCTTCATTATCGATTTTATTACAACTTTAATCGTTTATAACGAATTCAAATAACAAAAATAAAAATTACAACTCTCTTGAAAATAAATACAAGAATTGTTTATGGCTATTGCTTGCGTGAGTTCTTGGCCGGTGACGGGGACGTTGATATCCGTGGACTACCAAGCGACCAGATCAGATCAGGAGCTTCATTGATTCGCGAAGGAATCAAGAAGCCGAAGCAATTATCTCAACAATAGTGAGATAATCACTCTTCTCGAGATCACCGCGATGGGTAATCTTAAGGGAAGAACACGGGAACTGCAGATCTGACGAACTCTTCTTCTTCGTGCTGACGAACTCGCTCCGATCTCCTCCTCTCTTTTGAAATTCATACTCCTTCAGTCTTCAGTTTGGTAAGGATTCGCCAATGCTCGATAATTCAGGATCTGAAAAATGAAGGCCTTGGGGCTGTATTTATAGGCTTCGGAAGCCCTGTTTTTAGATAAGAACGGCCGATTCCCTCTTATCCTCAGTTGTAACCACTTAATCACATTCACGGATGATATTTTATTAGTTGGAGCAAATCCAGATGGTTAACGGTCAAAAAAAATGCCAAAAATAGCCAAATCTGATTTTCGGGTCTGTAGACACCCGTGGATGTCTCGGCGTGGACGAGACACTTGTGAGTGTCTCGGCCAAGCCGAGACACCAAGGGGTGTCTCCGCTTGTCCGAGACATCTTTGGGTGTCTCGACTTGGTTGAGACACTAAGGGGTGTCTCGGGTTGGCCGAGACATCAAAGATGGGTCTTGACTTTGGCTTAGGGCTTGGTCTGTGCGTTCTGTCCGTTTTCGCTGTATTTTCATCATCCAAACTCAGAATCGCGTGATCCAGAATGTATTGGAAAGCCGACGTGGAGATCTACAAGTTCCTATGATTGAATCATATGTGGAGTAAATGGGATATGAGGGGCACTTGGTCTTTCGTAAGCGACGTGCAGCTCCCGGTTCATTCGTGTTTCCGTTATTCCGAAATTCTGTTGCTTCGCATGGTCCGTTGACTCACTTCATGTGTTTGTCATCATCAAATGAGCTTCTATGAATCAAATAGTAATGTTTATCATCTTCTCTCTATCTCGAGCCGCATGCGGGGGCTTATAGGTAATTTTTAACGCCTACAGATACCCCCTCCAAAGTATTTTAGTCTCGTTTCTTTTATAGATAAGCCTGAAATACTTTTAATATGATTGGTCCAACCTTTAGTCGGTGTAAAAGACCTGTAGTTAGCTTTGATTCCTGACTCCTTCGATTTTTAATCTATTCGATATTTTGACGAATAGCTGAAGTTCTCCTGGTGCTGCGTTTATCATCTGGCCGTTGTCGAAGTCTTGAATCAAAACTGGTGAGTTGATTTTGGCTCATGTCATCGAGTTGACCTTGAACTAATAATATCCATCATAATATATTGACTTACATTGACTTTTATCATAACGCGTTGACTGACGTTGACCTAGGGTTACGCGTTGACCGGCGTTAACCTAGGGTTTTGGATCGTCCGATGTTAACTTTTCATTACAACGCGTTGCCTGGCGTTGACCTAGGGTTACACATTGACCGGCATAAACCTAGGGTTTAAGATCATCCGACATTGACTTTTTCATCGTAACACGTTGACTGGTATTGACCTAGGGTTACGCGTTAACCGGTGTTGACCTAGGGTTTCGGATCGCCTAACGTTAACTTTTTCATCACAAAAAAGCATTGACTGATGTTGACCTAGGGTTACATGTTGACCGGTGTTAACCAAGGGTTTCGGATCGCCCGACATTGACTTTTCATTACAACGCGTTGACCGACGTTAACCTAGGATTTTGGATTGTCCGACATTGACTTTTCATTGCAACATGTTGACTGGCATTGACCTAGGGTTACACATTGACCGGCGTTGACGTAGGGTTTAAAATCGCTCGACGTTGACTTTTTTATCGACTGGCATTGACCTAGGGTTACGCGTTGACCGGTGTTGACCTAGGGTTTCGGATCGCCTAATGTTGACTTTTTCATCGCAACGTGTTGACTGGCGTTGACCTAGGGTTACATGTTGACCGGTGTTAACCTAGGGTTTTGGATCGCCCGACATTGACTTTTTCATCGTAATGCGTTGATTGGCGTTGACCTAGGGTTACGCGTTGACCGGCGTTAACATAGGGTTTCGGATCGCTCGACGTTGACTTTTTATCACAACACATTTACTGGTGTTGACCTAGGGTTACGCGTTAACCGGAGTTAACCTAGGGTTTCGGATCGTTTGATATTTACTTTTCATTACAATGCGTTGACTGGCGTTGACTTAGGGTTATGTGTTGACCAGCACTGACCTAGGGTTTCGGATTTCCCGATGTTGACTTTTTAATCGTAACGCGTTGACTGGCATTGACCTAGGGTTATGCGTTGACCGACGTTAACCTAGGGTTTTGTATCACCCGACGTTGACCTTTTCATCGCAACGCGTTGACTGGCATTGACCTAGGGTTACGCTTTGACCGATGTTAACCTAGGGTTTTGGATCACCGATGTTGACTTTTTCATCGTAACGTGTTGACTGGCATTGACTGGTGTTGACCTTGGGTTACGCGTTAACCGATGTTAACCTTGGGTTTTGGATCGTCCGACGTTAACTTTTTTATCACAACACGTTGACCGACGTTGACCTAGGGTTACGCGTTGACCGGCGTTAACCTAGGGTTTTGGATTGCTCGACGTTGTTTTGTGTTGATTTTCATAATAATAACCAATCACCGGCGAAATTAGGCGAAATAAGATCGTGAAAAACACTTAGGGGGCTCAACCTAGGCCAAGACACCTCTAGGTGTCTCGGCCAAGGCCGAGACACCCTTGGGTGTCTCGGCATTGGCCGAGACACTCCCCCCTTTTTCCCTCTTTTTTTGTTTCCTTGTGTTTGTACTTTCATTTCCCTCTTAAACTCCCAAATTTCTAAAAGAGTCCTTTTCCTCCTCAACTTCTTCTTCCTCCTCTTATTCAAACTCTATTGTTTCTTCTCTTCAAGAACTCTCAACCCATCAAAATACTTGCCCTTTGAAAAAAAACTCAACTCTTCAAAATAAATTCGGATTTCCTCTCCTCCTCGGTCAAAGTTCTTCTTCTCCCAAGGCTAGGGTTCATCCATCTTCAAGCTCAAGACTTGATTTGGGTAAGTTTCCCCTCAAGAACCCTTTTTTTTGCATTCTTAATTAAGAATCCATATGTTTTACAAGAAAGATTGAAACTTTACTCTTGTAGTGTGGGTATGTAATGCAATTATTAAATCTTGATGATGGGTTTTAAAAGTGGCCGAAAATTTGGGGGGTTTTATGCAAGAACAAGGCCAAAATTTTGGAGGACTTTTGTGTAAAATAGGGCTAAAATTTTGAGGGGCTTTTATGCGAAAGTGGACTAAAATTTTAGGACTTGGATTGTATACCCATTTGGCCACAACTTTGAGGGTATTTTATGCAAAAAGACCACCAATTGTTGAGAGGTTTATTTGCAAAAAGTGGTCGAAATTTGTTGGAGGACTTGTTTATAAAGTGGCTAAAATTTTAGGGCTGAAACTTGTAGAGTTTGGACTACATATCCATGACCAAAAGTTTGAGAGGTGTATGTGCAAATTGGGTCGAAATTTGTAGCGGGGTCTATTTGCAAAATTGGCCGAAATTGTGAGATATTGAGGACGATGGTTTTCCTTCCTCGATCATGGCCAAATTCAATTGTGTTCAGAGCTAAAATTTGGACTTGAACATGAGGGGTATTTTGGGTATTTCACCCAAAAGTTAATCATGAAGGTTTTAAATGCAATTTGAACTCATTATTTGCATGCATAAAACTCATAGGTTTAATTAGACTTCAACTATAAAATCCTATTATGTTTATAGGACTTTAGTTAAAATTTATAATTTCCCTTTTAATTTTCGGGTACTTGGATTTATGATTGTACCTGATCCATTGATTTTTGTTGCAGGTTAACCATGTCTTCGCGCCGACCACGATTCCATAGGAGTCGCTCCTCTTCTCAGCATAGCGAGAGGGAGGCTCCTGTAGCATCCTCTTATGGGGGTGAGCTTTTATGCTTTCTGTATCCTCATTTGACCCCTTCGCGGATCATTCGGGAAGAACCGACATCCTCCTTCGCAGGAATTGAGGTTTCGGGATGACTCGTGGTTCTATCATGCCCTCGTTTGGCCCCTTCACGGGTCGTTCGAGAAGAACCGACGTCCTCCTTCGTGGGGACCAAGGTTTCAAGATGATTTGTGGTTCTATCATGCCCTCATTTGGCCCCTTTGCAGGTCATTCGGGAAGAACCAACGTCCTCCTTTACGGGGATCGAGGTTTCAAATAACGTGTTTTGCTTGGCCAATTCACGTCTTCCGACATATTGGGGTGATTTCGTGTTGTATTACACTGTGTGGGTCAGGGTACAATACCACGTTGCTTACGTGATGATGCATATCGTTCTTCTAGTGTAGGACACTCGAAATCAACTCGCCAGTCACTCAATGAATGACTCTATCTCGCTAGCTTGTGAGATGAATTCAATCATTGTATAATTCATGAATAACTCAATGAATGACTCTATCTCGCTAGCTTGTGAGATGAATTCAATCATTGTATAATTCATGAATAATTTTCTGATTCCACTAGCTTGTGAGATGAATTCAATCATTGTATAATTCATGAATAATTTTCTGATTCCACGTTTGTTTTGCTACAGTTGAATTCCCCGCGGACAGCCTGCCTCCTCATGCTACTAGCGGTAGCAGTGGAGAGAGTTTTGCTTTTGTTATCGATAGGCAGGCCCTTGGTCCGACCCCTCAGTTTGATAAGAGTCGCTCCGAGGAGTTCTGTCACTTGATACGAGATAGGGGGCCGTCGTTCACTACGTCAGTTGATTATCGATGCCACCTTCACTGAAGACTCTATTTCTACTCAGGCTTTAGAGAAGCCTGGTTATTTATTTGGAGACTATGTCAAGGATCCGGCTAAGCTGATTCTTGATGATGAGCACTGTTTGAATAATGACGAAGGACTCCTTCTATACATCCCTTCTATTCCCCATCAGCATTCTCTCGCTCATTTGGAGACACATGCTATGCGGCGACAGATGTCCTGGAATCTTACAGACGACCATGACCGAGTTCATTGTGGATTTATTTCTCATCATAAGACCCCAGGTTCTGATGGATATAATTATATTCGCGGCCTTCGACCAGGGATTATGGGCCTTGAGACCGCGCTACGAGATGAGGTGTCAGTAGCCGCCCCTACTCTGAGGAATTGTTTGGCTAAGCTTGGGAGGAAGTTACCTCCGACAGAGTTCAAATGTTTCGGTTGGGCCTATTCACCACCCAAAAAGTAGTGGACTCGTATGACCGGTTATGTCTTGGGACGTCGGGAGAGTGATCTGAGAGGCAGTGGGTTATATGCGCCCATACGAGCCACCATGTATGAATTCCCGGTCAGCAGTCGCCACTTCCTAGCGTTATTGGAGACATATATCGCTAATAGTAACACTTTCTTGACTTGCAGTAGAGAGTTGGGGTTAGCTCTGCATGAGATGCACAAAGTTTTTGGTCTTCCAATGGGGGACTGTCCATATCAGGAGTACTTTCCCTCGAACCTGCAGTTAGAGTGGCTGAAGAAAGATTCTCCCGGTATGTATGATACGTTTTGGGACCTTACGTGTCATTATTATACATCCCTAATCAAAGTGAGTCCTCTGACGAAGAAGAAGAGGTAGACCAGTTTGAAGTAGTTCGTTGATTATTTATTCCAGCATTTGGAGAGCAGTTCAGGTGAGGCTGTTTATGAGTTGACCCCTTTGACACCTTCTACCATCAATGAGTTAATGGGAAGGCCTGAAGCTCATTCCTTTACTACCGCTGGTGCTCAGGGAGCTTTTCCTACGGGGACCAAGTTTCGGACGTTCCTTTGTTACGCTCAGAAGTCCATTCGGCCCAGGACTCTGCTGGCGGGCTATCTCGCCCTCTGGTTGAAGAAGTGCGTCATTCCATATCAGTTTTCTAACGCGTTGCCTATTAAGGTCCTCTTCCCTGCATCCCTGCCGTCCAGCTAGCTCACAGGAAGGAGCTTTCTCTGCTTCCGACGATGGTTGTCGGCATTCATTATGGGCTTAGGTATTTGGTCGATGGTCTTACACATGTGGGTTCTGAACCGTCAACCAAGCTTCTTTCTGTAAAGGTTAAGCTTTCGTACACATACCTGATGGCGTGGCTCGTTCTTCACCATCCTGATTTGATGTCAGCGCCTAGTACTGTTGATGCCTCCATTCCTTTTGTGCAGCTATTATAAAGGAGCTAGTGGTTTGGAAAGACATTCACCGATGTACAGCGAGAGCTTCAAGTTCGTAAGAGCTGGGAGTTCTTTAAGTGTTTTCCTCATTTCTTGGGCCGCTATGACGACGTGTTGATTGATGAGTAGAAACCAAGGGTTGGTCGGACTTCTCTTGATGCTGGTTGCTTACGTTGGTTGGTGAGCATCCGTGATGGATATCTCGTCCTTCGGGTGAAGGGTCGTTACCATATAGAGCCTTATCTTCCGTGCCGTTTTGCTCACCAGTTCGGTTACGACCAACTATATGTTGGGAACCCGAGCTGAGGCTTGAGGATCGAGGGGGTCTTATTGACGGCGTCTGAGCATGGCTTTGGACTATGATGGGCTGCACTGGAGCCTATTTCGCTTTTCCTTCATCCAAGCACAAACCATTACTTACTTTCCTCATCTACAAGTGGCTTCTTTCTACCAACGAGCTTCTAGATGTGAAGAGCCTCTCAGAGTTGGAGGCTAAGCACTTGGTTCAAACTACTATCAAGACTGCTCGTAAGGCTGAGCTTTCGAAGAAGCAGGGGAAGAAACCTGCCAAACCCTCCCGTTCGAGCAGAGACAAGATGGAGGATGATGAAGAGCTCCTTCCCACTGATGATGAGGATGAAATTTATGAGGAAGAATTTATGGTCATGGATACCGACAGGGAAGAACCTGATACAGGTCTGTCAGACTCTTTCTTTTCAGAATGAATGGATCTGGCATTTTCTCGTTGGCATCAACGCTATACCATTTCTAGATATCAACTGGCTTTTCAAAAGCCGGAACGAAATGTCTTATTTACTTATCCTAACAAGATGACTCTTGTCACTCCAGGTAGAATGGTTGACAAGCACGAACCCTTTATTTTTTGTTATGCGAGATAACGGCCCAGTGCCGAGGCTTCTGCACAAGTTGAGATACATACTAAATACACACATGAATGATATGTTGGTCGTGTCGGGGTTTGTCCTTCAAAGCGGAAGAAGACCGCTCATAAATCGCATATTGGTCAGCGGACTCGTAGAGCAGAGTAACAAGGTACTGGCGAAGAAGAAGGTAATGCTCTACTATCTTTACTACTTTAAAATAGTGCTCTTTTGGATTCCCTGAACCTAATCATGTTCCGTGTTTCAGGAAGCCATGGCGGAGGTGAGATTCTGCATGACTCTGTATTCTCTGACCCTAGCCATTTAGATGGCTCGAGCTTCGTGCATCAAATATGCGATGCTATTCGTGATGAGCCTATAGATGTTGAAGCAAACAGAGATGCTGAGAAGGCTGATAGCGTTGAGCCGACGATCCTATGCTCAGGTATACTAACATCGATAATACACTATTTAAGCAGCAATTAAAGGAGTTAGGCAATTCGGAATTTGTTCCCCCTTTAATCACTTTCGTGCTTCATTCTCTTTTAGACAAATTGAAGAACACGGATACGAATATTAGGGTAGGAGATTCTTCTACCACTACCGTAGGTAAATCTGAGTTCCTTTCTCTTCCCCCGCTTTTTTTGTATATATCCAGTACTTAAACTCTTATGCAGGTATCACGCTAGAGAGGCCAGTCAAGGACGAGAATTTTCATGGTATGGGTCTTGGGGGATTTAGTGAACACATGTATGTCTCAGCATCGAGTTTCTCGGGATCCGACACTAGATTGCTAGTTGAGATGTTGGCGGAGCAGACCGCTAGAGAGGCTGCAGGACCATCCTTTGAGGGTGATTCATCTGTAGGTATATATCTAATCTCCGATATTGTAATTTGTTAAAACTTTCATTTGACTGATAGGGAGTTCTAATTATAGGACCAGCCACCGGGACTGATACGGCTATGATTTCTGGCATCCCCAGTCTAGCTGAGGGTAATAGATCTGTAGGTATGCATATAATCTCTGTCATTGTAATTCTCTTTATTTGTCGAAACCTCTATTTGACTAATAGGAAGTTCTGATCATAGGACCAGCCACCGGGACTAATACGGCTATGATTTCTAGCATCCCTAGTCTAGCTGAGGGTGATGGATCTGTAGGTATGCATATAATCCCCTCCATCATCATTCTTTTGTTTTGCCAAAATCTCTATTTGACTAATAAAGAAGTGTAATCATAGGACCAGCCGTCATGACTGATACGACTACGATTCCTAGCACTGCTAGTTTGCCTGACGGTGGTGTCTCTTCTCCAGACCTAACGGGCATTACAGAATTACCTAGAGGGGTTGATATGCCGTTGATGATCACATTTGCTACCATTCTTGAGTCTGCTGAGATTAGATTGACGGAGCCTTTCATAGGACCTCAAACCGAAGTGACCTCTGTTGGTACTGGTACGCTCGTAATTCGCTCTGAATTTCCCTACTATATTCTAGAGTCTCTTACCCTTCTGCACCATTACTTGCAGGGTCTCCACTGTCTCCATATGAGTGTGTCGTAGCCCTTTTAGCCGATCCTGATCCTAGCAAAGACATTTTTCGAGTGGATCTTGGTTATTTCGTTAACTTTTTTGATGGAATGATCGAGAAACTTCTTCATTAGGGATATTGCTTTGATCGGTTTAGGCGTTCCATTAATTTTCAAAAGCCAGAACGAAAGGTCTTATTTACTTATCCTAACAAGATAACTCTTGTCACTCCAGGTAGGATGGTTGACGAGCACGAACCCCTTATTTTTCGTTATGCGAGATCACAGCCCAACGCCGAGGCTTCTGCACAGATTAAGATGCGTACTAAATCTACACATGAACGACCTGCTGGTTGTGTCAGGGTTTGTCCTTCAAAGCGGAAGAAGACCGCTCATAAATCGCATATTAGTCAGCGGACTCATAGAGCAAAGTTACGAGGTACTACTGGCGAAGAAGAAGGTAATGCTCTACTATCTTTACTACTTTAAAATAGTGCTCTTTTGAATTCCCTGAACCTAATCATGTTCCGTATTTTAGGAAGCCATGGCAGAGGTAAACTTCCACATGACTCTGTATTCTCTGACCCTAGCCATTTAGACGGCTTGAGCTTCGTACAGCAAATGTGCGATGCCATTCGTGATGAGCCTATAGATGTTGAAGCAAACAGAGATACTGAGCAGGCTGATAGCGTTGAGCCGACGATCCTATGCTCAGGTATATCTAACATCGATAATACACTATTCGAGCAGCAGTTAAAGGAGTTAGGCAATTCAGAATTTATTCCCCCTTTAATCACTTCCGTGCTTCGTTCTCTTTTAGACAAATTGAAGAACGCGGGTACAAATATTAGGGCAGAAAAGCCTTCTACCACTACTGCAGGTAAATCTGAGTTCCTATCTCTTCCCCCTTTTTTTTGTATATATCCAGCACTTAAACTCTTATGCAGGTATCACGCTAGAGAGGTCGGTCGAGGATGAGACTTTTCATGGTATGGGTCTTAGGGGATTCAGTGAACACATGTATGTCTCAGCACCGAGTTTCTCGGGATCTGACACTAGATTGCTAGTTGAGATGTTGGTAGAGCAGGCCACAAGAGAGGCTACAGGACCATCCTTTGAGGGTGGTTCATCTGCAGGTATATATCTAATCTCTGACATTATAATTTGTTAAAACTTCTATTTGACTGATAGAGAGTTCTAATCATAGGACCAGCCATCGGGACTGATACGACTATGATTTCTGGCATCCCTAGTCTAGCTGAGGGTGATAGATCTGTATGTATGCATATAATCCCCTCCATCGTCATTCTTTTCTTTTGCCAAAATCTCTATTTGACTAATAAAGAATTATAATCATACGACCAGCCGTCATGACTAATAGGACTACGATTCCTAGCACTGCTAGTTTGCCTGACGGTGGTGTCTCTTCTCCTAACCTAACGAGCATTTCAGAATTACCTAGAGGGGTTGATATACCATCGACGACCACGCTTGCTATCATTCCTGAGTCCGCTGAGATTAGATTGACGGAGGTAGTCAAAGAGCCACTAAGATCTAAGCAGGTTTGGGTGCCAAAGCGCAAGATAATGCCTAAAACTATACCGAAGACAGTTAAGGTTGATATACCGTCGACGACCATGCTTGCTATCATTCCTGAGTCCGCTGAGATTAGATTGACGGAGGTGGTCAAAGAGCCACTAAGATCTAAGCAGGTTTGGGTGCCAAAGCGCAAGATAATGCCTAAAACTATACCGAAGACAGTTAAGGCACCTCTACCTAACAAGAGACCCTAGTTGTGTCTCTCAATCAGTTCCACTTCTAAGGCTACTTCCTAGCCTTCATCAATTTTAGATCCCGCTCCTCCTGCTCCCACACCTCCGGTGAAACTCTATGGCAGTGTGAATATCTCCAAATTTAGAATTTCATTGAAGGATCACCTGGGTCCTCTACACGAAGATCGAGGCAAAACTCTTATCAAAGAACGCTTGAGTCCAGCGAATAAATCCCGAGTGACTTTTCAGACTAGGGGTCATACACGACCTCCTAACAAGACTATTCCTGTAACCGCCCACTTGGGGTGCGAGCAGAGAACCAGGAGCCCGTTAGCGTTTCACCCTCACAAAGGTGTGATTCCAAACGCGTGACTCCTACGAACGCTAACAAGGTGTTACCTAATTAGAAGAAGACGCGTCCGAAAGATGACAATATTATACTTGAAAGTATAAATAAACAGCCAATAGGTTACTCCGGCCACAACGCCGATGAGTTGTACTATCGGGCTGGGGGTGAGTCTCGAAAGAGAAATACCCTAGAAATGAACTCTCATTGTCCTTGTGAGAGATTAATCAGGGTAGTATTATCAGGATATAGCTACCCTAAGACCGCTCTACGGATGGTCTCGGAATTCGAAAGGATCTCAACAAAAGTGTTCAAACCTAAACCAAGGCGCTTTGGTAAAAGGAGATTAGCCGGTTAGGGTGGCAAACTTCCATAAGTCACCATTAACATGGTCAATAAGGAAAAGTCTACATGGCACTTAGTCCTGAACCTTTCCCGGAGGTATCACAGTGCATAACTCGGCTATGGTCTAGAACTATCAGACCAAGGGATTATCGGAGAATTCAGAGAGGGCATTCTTCGGATGATGAGACATCAGATACATGCTCCACAATTAGCCTTGATAACACCGTGTCTAGTACGAGGTGATCTCGAAAAGCATTCATGATCACTACTAAGCAGATGGCCCAGCTCCTTCAAGAAGCCTTGGCTAAGCAGAAGGAGGATTTCAAAATCGAGATAGAGATGGTCGTACAATGGGTTAAGGGTTTACATACCCTGCAGCTCCAAGAGTTGTCAAATCAACATGGCAAATCTAGGCGTCGCCACACTACCAATTAGGTAGATAGTGACTCAAAAGTCTAGGGGAATGTCATTGCTGATACCTCTCCTGATGATAAAAATGCATAGGATGGTCCTAACGCTAGATGAGGTCCCACCAACAATACCAACACTGGGGTTGGCCCCACCATTCCTCTTTAAAGTCACTCAAAGAAAGATGCAGGTGAAGATCTAAAGATGAAAGACCTCGAAAGCAAGATCAATGCTTTGATGTCTGCTTAAGAGGTAAAGAAGACTGGCATTATGTGTCCTTATCCGAGGGAGTGGGAATCGATTCCGTATTCCGCGAAGTTCAACCTGATTAACTTCATGCTATTCGATGGAAGGGGTTCTCCCACTCAACACTTGATTTACTTCAAGTCCCACCTAGGGGTCATTTCAGGCAATGAACCTCTGATTGTATGATCATTCATGGAGACCCTTCGCGTGGTTACCTTCGACTGGTATAGCCATCTCAAACCGGGAAGTATCAACAGTTGGGACGACATGGAGAGTATGTTTCTCACCAACTTCTTCAATGATAACATGGAGGTGTCAATCGGGATACTATTTGATGAGAAACAAAAAGACGAAGAATCAGTCGAGAACTTCATCAAGCGCTTCCAGAATAAGGTGATGAACTGCCCAGATTTAGTCACTGAGGAATTCATCCTCTAAACATGTTATAACAACCTTTCCTTGGACATGCTGGAAGCTATGAGCGTCACACCATCCAAGACTTGAAAAGAGTTAAAAGTACGCGGGAAGCAAGCCGAACGCTTCCTCAAAAAAAAGAAAGCTGAAAGAGGTCAACCCTTGACTAATGCCCCAAAATAGAACTTCACCCCTCGTGGTAAAGGGAAGGCGCAGGCGAATGCAGTTGATGCAAATCAAACATTCCAATTGCAACCCTAACAACAGCCACAACAACAAGTGCTTAAATAGCAATCACCACAATAGCAGCAACGACCTCCAAGGCAACATAAGGCTTCTAAACCAAAGTTCCCGAAGGAATACTCCTTTAAGGAAGACGAGGTCCCTGGTACCTTCAAATACTTGTTAGAAAACCACACTACCTCTAATCATTGATCATGAGGGAGCTAAGAAGACTACAGGTCTATGGTATTACACGTTCTACAGTGTAGTTCATCATCCTACTAAGACGTACTTTGCTCTCAAGGACAAAATTCAAGCCTTGATTGATATCAGGATTATCATTGCAAAACAACCCAAGGAAATGAAGGTGGGTGCAAATGCAGTGAGTATTAGTTTTGGCTCTGGTCCCCTCATGTGGTTTCAATCAAAACTTGTGATAAGGGTAGGGATGAGAATGGTTAATGAATATCCTTGCGAACAATGCCAGAAAGGATTATTTCCACACATGGCTTCCAATGGTAAAATTCTTTGGTTTCATCCTGGTTTACTTCAAGATGAGCAATGGACAGGATCCTCCTCTAAGAAGAAATCCAAGTCTAAAGGAAAGGGAAAATCTTGTCACCCACTATAGCTATTGCGGAGGAAAATGATGAAGGAATCCCTACCTTCCCACCTTCCGATGATGAGCATGAAGCATTTGCTACCAGCGAAGAATTAGTCTTTGTAACTAGAAGTGGAAACGAATATTGGTTCAACTATTCCAAGATGGTCGATCAGCAAGCTAAGCAAGGGGTGGTTATGACCACTCCCAATCCTTCTGAAGGAACTTCTCAACGGTAGTCAACCCCAAAACAAAAGGAGACTGCAGCCAAGCAGAAAGACAAAGATCCCTAGCATCAAGAGGTTCAAAACTCAAAGCAGTCTTGTTTCAATCGTTCGATTAGAGGAGGCAAACCGAGGAATTCGAACACTCTATATCGCTTTGATGTGATGGCCCACCTGGCTAACATCCCAGTAAGAATAACTCTATACAAGTTATTGTGTCTGTCCAAAGACACCAGAAAAGCACTGCAAGAAGTCCTGGCCGATTCTGATGTATTCCTCATTCAAATCAAACCAATCCCTGAAGAACCAGAGTCGTTAGCTCAACATTGTAACCTCACAGCCGAACAATTCCCATGTGTCACTTTCACCAAGGAGGACATGCAAGTAAGGAATTTGAAGCATAATAGACCATTGTATTTCACCGGATACATCGGTTCTAGCGTTGTCAACCGGATCCAAGTCGATCCAAGTTTCGTTGTCAGCATTATGCTACTTCGATTGATGTACAATCTCGGAATCCCCGCAAGTCAGTTAGCTTCAACAGGCACCGTTATCTATGGATTCAACACCAATGGGTCCAGACCATTAGGTAAAATTTGGGTGAAATGCTAACTTGGAGATCTAAAATCAGAAGTCACTTGTTACATGATCGATGCAGAGACCTCCTATAACTTACATTTGGGTTGACCCTAGATCCATGGTAACCTGATAGTTCCCTCTACCCTCCACCAGTGTCTCAAATAAGTAGACACTAATAATAAAGTCAAGATGGTGGTCATGGATAAACAAACATTTAAGGGATTGGAAAACTTTTTCGATTTCCTTCTTTACGGTGCTGAGTCCGGCATTGAACCATCGGCCCTAGGCACGGACAGCGGAGAAGAAGCTGACACCGAGGCTAGGCTTGATGATGGTAGTTGTAATTGGCAACTTGCCGAAGAAGCAATAAATGACGATTTAGAGTACTCGCCTTCTCTTGATGAGCTAATGAAGAGATTATACAATGATCCTGATTTACACATATGCTGCTCCTATCATCTTGCATGACAAAGAAGCATACCCAGGACTCGTTCAGAACGACCATTGTCATTCCTACCAAGAAAAAGGGTCAGAATGAGATAATCTACGGTAAAGGTGAGATGTCTCCAATGCCAGACTATTTTTCAAGAGATGATAACGATGATGAAAAACCTAGTCCTCACCTATCTAAATATAGTCAAGAAGTGCGTAAACTCATGAAGAAATAAGGATATAATCTTTCACTTGGAGAAGGACTTTACTTCGGTCTAGGTCCTCGAGTTCCGACTAATGCCGCTTATGTCCTAAAAGGAAAACCTGATAATTACTACGCACATGGAAGGGGCCTAGGCTACGTCTCCTCATCTGATGACGAATGTTGCTAGCAAATTAAGGAATGACTGGCCAATCCAAGTAAGGATGGAGACTCATCTGATTCGTCAAATTTGGACTCCGACGCTAGCATTGGAGAGGTGTTCAAAGGGTTGATGTCGAACATGGTCGCAGTCGATCCTACCACATTGGAGGAAGATGATCAACTGCTAGCTTGGGAAGACCCATGGATCCACCACCTAAATATCCAATATGGTGACCAGTTTGAACAAAAAGAACCTCCCATCGAGAATAAAGTGGTCCAGGTAAACATGGGTGACGAAGACAACCCAAAACTAATATTCTTAAGTGATAGCCTTTCACCAGACGAGAAAGAAGAGTTGATTACTCTCATCAGAGAGTATATCGATGTTTTTTCTTGGAACTACGAAGACATTCCAGGACTTGATCCGAATATGGCGATGCATCGTCTCAACATCAAAACGGATGCTAAACCCATCAAGCAACAGCAAAGACGGTTTTGTTCATAGATTATGGAGGCAATTGAGGCTGAAGTCAAAAAACTGACCGATTCAGGCTTCGTCCAGGAAGAGCAACATCTCGATTGGCTTGCGAATATCGTTTCGGTCCTAAAGAAGAATGGGAAGATCAGGATCTGCATTGATTTTAGATACCTGAACACCGTATGCCTGAAAGATGACTTTCCTCTCCCTATCACGAATGTCATCATTGACAATATGGGTAGATTCAAGAGAATATCATTTATGGATGGATTCTCAGGTTACAATCAAATCAAGATGTATCAAGATGACGAGAAATATACTGCCTTCAAAACACCTCTCGGTATCTTCTGCTACACAGTCATGCCCTTTTGCTTGAAGAATGTAGGCGCTAAGTACCAATGAGCGATGACGAAGATTTTCCAGGAACATCTCCGGAAGACCATCGAATGCTACATTGATGATTTGGTCATTAAAAACCGCAACAAAGACGACCACATTAAAGACTTGAGTAAAATGTTTGACCTCATGCGAAGTCATCAATTGAAGATAAATCCTACTAAATCATTCCTAGGAATGTCCATCGGCAAATTCCTCATATTCGTCATCACCACGAAGGGCATTCATATTGACGCCGACAAAGTGAAGGCAATAAATGATTTGCAACTCCTGAAAAACCTCAATGAACTTAGGGGACTACAAGGAAGATTAGCTTACATCCGGAGATTCATCTCGAACCTGTCCGGGAAATATCAATAATTCTCGAAGCTCATAAAGAAGGGTGTATCTTTTATCTTGGACGATGTCTGTCAGAAGGTACTTGAAGATATCAAGGCATATCTCTTAAATCCTCTTGTTCTCGTAACACCGAAGACGGTTAAACCATTCTTGATTTACATCAAAGTGATGAACCACTCATTAAGTGCTTTACTTACACAAGATAATGACAACGGTCACGAGTAGGCAATATATTACCTAAGTCGAACTTAGATAGATGCCGAATCTTAGTACCCAATGATCGAAAAGGAATGTCTCGCATTAGTGTTCGCCATACAGAAGATGTGACACTACCTTGTTGGGCAGATGATTTACATCATCTCGAACGTTAATCTAGTTTGAGTATTCATGACGCAGCTGACCTCCATGAATTGGCGATTAGCAAAATGGGCTCTCCTCCTATCCTAATATGACTTGCATTTCAAGAAACAGAAGTTAGTTAAAGGATAGGCAATTTGTGATCTTTTGGTGGCTAACCCTATAGCGGATACAACTGAATTATATGAAGATTTACCTAATGAAACTCACAAAATCAACACTACCTTGCATCAACAAGTGTAGCAATTATACTTCGATGGGACTTCCCGAGTGACCAATACAGAAAGCGCTCCTGGTAATTCTAGAATTTATGCCGGAGTCAGAGTTGTCCTAGTTTCCCCAGAGAAGCATGTGATACCCCGAGCCTATTCATTGATAGGGATGTGTTCTAATAACATAGTCGAATACAACAAGCTGCTGATTGGACTAAGTTTCGCCAAAGAGCTGGGGGTCGAATACCTTGAAGCTTTTGGTGATTCTAAACTAGTAGTCAACCAAATGCGTAGAGAGTACGAAGTCAGAAACCAGAACATGATTCCGTACCATAAGGCGGACGTTGAGATGGCAGACTCTTTTGAAGGATTCTGCATTGAGTATGTCTCGCGTCTCTAAAATACATATGCAGACGCACTGGCAACATTAGCAGTATCTCTGACATAGCCTCCCAACACTGAACAATTGGTTACCCTGAGGACTCACCAACTCTTCATACTTGAGTGCACCTTGGATGCAAAAGAAGCGCACACAACCAGAATCAAACTCGAACCTCAAGACTGGCGTTTCCCTATTATTGATTATGTCTTATATGATATTTTACCTGAAGACATAAAAGAGAGAGAGACTCGGTCTGACGAAAAGCATCGATATTTTATTATAATATGATGACTCAGACGCTGTATTATCGTGCATATGACGGTTTGCTACTCTGATGCCTCTCGACCAAAGAGGCGGAAGAGGCTCTCGAAGAAGCACAATATTGGCCTTTTTTGTTTTGATGATATTTTTACAAATAATTTATGACTAACTTTGTTTATCTAGTGTTTGTGTTTGTGTATTTATTATAGACAAACAACACATTGGAGGTTGGATGGAATTACGCTTCAACGATCATATCCAATGGAGGTTGGTGAAATAGTGGATTGAAGCAAATACTTTCAAGTCTAAAAGCACTTCCTAGCTTCATCCGCAAGTTTACCAAGAAGAGCTTATTGAAGATCAAGATCAAGCTTGGGTAATTTAGTTTAGGTTTTTTTATTATGTGTGTTAGTACTTTACGCTTAATCATATACACACATACACGCTTTGGTTTTGTATATATATATATATATATATATATATATATATATATATATATATATATATATATATATGTG
>NC_033801.1:41665875-41683281 GCF_001876935.1 Asparagus officinalis | reverse complement strand
GAAATAGTGGATTGAAGCAAATACTTTCAAGTCTAAAAGCACTTCCTAGCTTCATCCGCAAGTTTACCAAGAAGAGCTTATTGAAGATCAAGATCAAGCTTGGGTAATTTAGTTTAGGTTTTTTTATTATGTGTGTTAGTACTTTACGCTTAATCATATACACACATACACGCTTTGGTTTTGTATATATATATATATATATATATATATATATATATATATATATATATATATATATATGTGTGTGTGTGTGTGTGTGTGTGTGTGTGTGTGTGTGTGTTTTGGTTTAGCTATATAGATATTAAACAATATATATCTTCATATAAACTTTTATATGTTTCATATTCTATTGTATTTAGAAAATATTGTGTTTTTTTTTTGTTTATAGACTTAACAACTATAGTTTATACTTTTTATCAAGTCTATAAAATTATTTTATAAAGTTTTAAAACATGGTTTAGTCAAAATGACACAAACAAGTGTTTCTTGTTTTTATGTTTTGGACCATTTTCAAAAGTAAGAGATTCCTCATTTGCGAGATGCTTTTTCATGTTCTTTTTCATGTTTAGTCAAAACATGTTATTTTTCATGTTTACAATCATTTCCCAAAGTTTTATATTTTTCTAATTTTATTTGTTATTTTGAAAAGAGGTTTGAAAATCAAATTTTCTATTTCAATCAGGCTGATACACTGTTATCAGTCGACTGATGAATGTGCTCAGTCGATTAAAGAAATCGCCTGGAATGTTAAATAGTTTCTATTTTTATATTGGTTGATTGACCAGTCAACTGATGAGGTCATCAGTCGACTGATGGGTTTCATCAGTCGACTGATGAGCTAGAAAATACCTATAACTGTTAGCTCATCAGTCGACTGATAAAACCCGTCAGTCGACTGATGAAACCCGTCAGTCGATTGATGAAACCCGTCAGTCGACTGATGCTGTAATGACTAGTTTTTTTAGTCTGTTTCAGTTTTGGGTTTTTGGTCTTTTTGCCTTGTTTTCTCTTGGCTTTTGGGTTCCTATAAATACCCCCACATATCCTCAGTTTTATCTGAAAAAAGAGAATGTTTTAAACAAAAGAGTACTTTAACAAGAGTTTAAGTTTTGGTTTAAATTTGTTTAAGAAGCTTTTAAGCATTTTCAAGTTTCGGTTTGTGAAGATAATTTTACAAGAGCTTGAGGAGATCATCCATTGGTATTTGAGTATTCAACTCTTCTCCCTCTCTCTTGTTATCATTAGAGAAGTTTTTCTAAACTCATATTTAGCTACTTTATATGTTCGATTTTCATTTCTATAAGCTAGAATTTATTTAAGTTTAGTTTGATTTAATTTATCTCTTTGTTAACACACAACCTATTGAGTTTATTGTATTTACATTCATAGTATAATTTGCGGTTGTGGGTTTGTGACATTGAGAGTGAACTTACATTGTGTTCTCATCTATTGTAGAGAATAATTTATTTGTATTGAGAGCTTAATTGTGAGGATTTACTTTGTATTACACAAGAGGAGTGTAGAGGTGAGATATGTGGTCGGTCCCAAGAGGAGTGGGGTTAGGTGGTAATGCCTAGAGGTAGGTTGTAATTCCTAACACTTGAGGAAGACACGTAAGAGGCCAACACTTGAACTGGTATTTGTGTAGTTACATTGTGAGATTGTGAATGTTGATCAATGAGCGTAGAAAATCGATATTGAGTGGTGTAAACGTTGATCGGTGAGCATTAAAAACCAATATTGTGTGGTGTAAACGTTGTTCATGTGAGCATAAAAAACCCGGTGTGATAATGGATTTCTCCCAAGGAGTAGGGAACAGAGACGTAGGATGGAATGTCCGAACTCCGTAATCATTTTCTTATGTTTGAGTTTGGCATTGGCACATTTATTATTGCATATTATTATATCGCCATGGTTGCATGTTTATATCGCCCTTAGTTTGTATATCCTTGCACATATATTGTTCATATCTCATTTGCTAGGATATATTTGTTAATAGTTTTTTAATTTAGCATTAAATCGGATTAGATTAGCATAAACCCCATTCCCCCCCCCCCCCCCCCTCTAGGGTTCTTTCCTAGTGGCAATAGGGTGTTTTCAAACATAACGGAACCTGTGGTGCACATCAGCCGGGTCCTAAGCTCTATAATCGACTCAGAAGAATGGGATATTATTAGCCAACTATAGTCAAGGACGTAGTTGATTATGCCTAGCGGTGTCATGTGCCAAGTGCATGCAAACTATATGCATCAACCCCCGGAGCATTTACACCCTTCGGCTACTTCATGGCCATTTGAGACATGGGGAATGGACATCGTTGGTCCTATCTTCCCACCATTGGTTAAAGGTGACCATTTCATCTTGGTGATTACTGATTATTTCTCCAAGTAGGTCGAAACTATTTCACTCAGAGAAGTAAAGACAAGTAACGTTATTGCATTCATCTAACACCGTATTATTTATCGATATGGTGTGCCGAGGCGAATCGTACATGACAACGACCCTCAATTTGTTAGTAATGGCTTCATCAGATTCTACAGGAAGTTCATGATTGAAGATGTTTTATCAACGTTATATAATCCCACTACAAATGGATTGGTTGAGGCTTTTAACGAAATAATTATAAATATTTTGTCAAAGCTTGTGAGAACTAACAAGCGAGACTAGGATGACAAACTTGGCGATGCTCTCTGAACCTATCGCACCATAGTCCACACGCCTACTGGTGCAACCCCGTATTTTCTGGTGTATGGGTGTGAAGCCGTCCTCCCGTTAGAAATTCAAATTCCACCCATGTGTATTGCTCTTGCAACAGAAATGACGATTGATGAACAACATCAAAAACATCTTAAAGAACTCGAGGCGTTAGATGAAAAGTGCTTAGAAGCTCAGTAGCAAATTGAGTTCTACCAAGCCAAAATTTCTAAGGCTTTTGACAAGAAAGTTTGATAATGAAGTTCCAAGGAAGGAGACTTGGTACTTGCCGTTCGACAAGTGATGATCCTCAATTTCAAGAAGTAGAGGGAATTCTAACCCAAATGGGAAGGGCCATTTGTGGTAGAGACGATTTACTCAAACAGCGCATATCACCTCATCACTCAAAATGGTGACAAGCTTATGATACCAATAAGTAGGAAGTTCCTAAAAAAGTACTATCATTGGTATGTTCAGGATAACCTATTTAATGGGAAGTTCATAGAAAACACTATTCACGGTGTGCCTAAGGATAACTCAAAATTTGCTGACTATCCATGATCAAAACTAATTGTCAGGATAAGTCATTTTTAATCATAATAAAATGATGATTAAGAACCTCCCGCTGTATTTTGGAGCCTTCTTTTGTCGAGATGAGATTTGATGACCCCATTCGATCAATCTTTCCTCATGAAACCCCTACAGTTAAGTTGTGGAGTGCTTGATGACTCATGATCCTCCACCATAAAATCTCTCATTGATCAAAGCTATAAAAGTTATGGTCGTCTCAACCCCCCACTTGGTTAAACCTCCCCACAGTTTACACCAAAGCTGGAATTTCATCTTAATAAATGAGAAATTCCCTTTCGATAAGCGAAAGACCTCCACCTAAGTTGAACGAACAAAGCTATAAAAGTTATGGTCATCTCAACCCCCCACTTGGTTAAACCTCCCCATAGTTTACACCAAAGCTAGAATTTTATCTTAATAAATGAGAAATTTGTCTTCTAATCGGATAACTAATACTATAAAAGTTAAGATTATCCAGATCTTTTTGATTCTCGGAGTGGAGATCCCACTCTTAGTTTCACCTTCCAAGATTCTCAAAGTAGAGATCCCACTTTTAGTTTCTTCAGCATCATAGAGATAGAATATAAAATTCTTCCTCTCCAGCTTAGGGAGATAGAATATAAAATTCTTCCTCTCCCGCATCGGGTTCGTCTTTATCCCAAAAGAAGATATGGAGATATAATATAAAATTCTTTCTCTACCGCATCGAGTTCGTCTTTGCCCCAATAAAAGACACAATCTTTCCACATAATCGAAAATCATGTCTTTAGGTATGGGAGATTTTATCTCGAACCCTGAGTAGAGATAAGCTTACGCCTAACATGCGTTGCTATTTAGTCTTTTCTGTGAAAAGGGCACCAGGATTTGTGCCTGGAGGAATTTATCTCAATCCTTAAACCGAGATAAATCTATGCCTAACATGCAATGTCAGGTGGTCCATTCCCATAAAAATAACCAAGTCTATGTATTCAACATTGTAGCAACCAAAATCTATGATTTTCATGCATGGGGGACTTTATCTTGAACCCTAAATAGGGATAAACCTACGCCTAACATGCGTTGCTGGTTAGTCTTTTACCGCAAAAAGGATAAAAGTCCACGTATTCGACATCGTAGCAGGTTGTTATTAATAACGCCAGAATCCATACTTCACACATATGAGGGATTTTATCTCAATTCCTAATTAGAGATAAGCCTACGCCTAATACGCATTACCAGTTAGTCTTTTACCACGAAAAGGACAAAACCTACGTATTCTATATCGTGGCAGGTTGTTACTAATAATACAAGAATCTATGTTTCACACGCATGGGAAACTTTATCTCGACCCTTAAACAGAGATAAGTCTACACCTAATACATGTTGCTGGATGGCCTGTTTCCGTGAAAATGACAAAGTCTATATATTCATAATCATAGCACTAAGTCTAAACGAATTTATTCTTTTAGCACAACGTTACATGTGAAATGGGTTCCAACAATTCATATGCTAGCTCGATTCAAACGGTGATCGATAAAGACACATCAAATTCATTAATGGATGAGAGTTTGCCAAAAATCCTATGAGTACCCCGTAAGGGATGATTAAGTCTATGCATTCAAAATCATAGTGCTAAGTCTAAAATGATTCACTCTTTTAGCACAACGTCACATACAGAATAGACTTAAACAATCTGCATGCTAGCCCGATTCAAACGGTAATCGGTAAAGGCATGCCAAATCCGTTGATAGCTGAGGATTTGCCAAAAATCGTATCAGGATTATGATTATTCATCCTAGATTGGATAATAATCATAAAAAAGAGAAGAGTGTGCTAAGTAAGAGACTTTGTTTCATTAATAAAGTCAAAATGAAGATAAAAAAACTAGAAGCTATCGGTCTGAATACAATCCACGACTGAGAATCCAAAGTTCTAATGTAGAGAGCTCATCTGCGTAACTGTGCTCGAGTTTAGCCTGCAGCTCAGGCCGAATGGAATCTTTGGATGTATCTAGTATCTTTGTAGCTTCGTTTCTCAACTTAACCAATTTCTCCTCTGCAGGCTCTAACTTTTCTAGTGTCTATCTTCGAGACTTTTTGGCATCTACTAATTTGTCTTCAAGAACGGAGTGAGATTCTTTGGTGTACTTCAGGGCCTTTTTAAGATCGGCTATCTTCTCGTCAGCCAAGGCTAAGGAGCTGAATAATTCAGCCCTAGCCTTGTCCTTCCTCGAGAGATTAGCCTTATCTGCATAACTGAGCCCTCTTGTGCCTGAAGATCATCTCCGAGGGATGCACTGGTGTCATACTACTGCTTCAGTTCGGACTCCAACCGAGTATTAACAAATAAGGAAACACCTCTAGTCTTCCACTCCCCTAACTTTTGGGATTCGCACTCTAGTACGGTGAGATCTACAATGAGGGAATCAGCTAGCTCTGAGTACCCTTCCTCTCTAATCATCGTAAAATGGTGGTCAAGAGATCGACTGTATTGGTCAAAATAGTATCCATGATGAACAATCCTCTTGACCATCTTAATCAATAAGGTAATGAAACTCTCAAGATCTATCTGAAGTACGTCTGTGTTAAGGTTGGTATCAGATAATAAGGCCATGATGCGCTCGTATAGGGACGATGGAAACCCACAAGTAATTGTGCAGAAGAATAAGAAACTCTAGAATATTGTAGGGAAGTTCAAAAACAGTCATGAGCTTACCAGGGACAGTAGAAGTCCTTTCAGTTTGGTGTCCTGTACTTGGCTCTGCTAATCTAATCTCGGCGACCCCCAAAATGGTGATAGGCATAACTATCATCGATACATCAGCTCCTACAGGTGTCCTCACGATGTCTGTGTCCATCAGACCTGAAGGAACAGTAGCCTAAAGCTGAGAACCAGGTGGCTGAGCCATAGCCGTGGGTCCCCCAATGATGAAGGGACGGAACCCTCAGGTAGGCTGGAAATGTCGCGGATCGTAGCTGTATCAGTCCCAGTGGCTGGTCCTATAATTAAAACTCCCATATGTTTAAGTGAAACATTAACATATGAAGGAAATCAATCTGTAAATCAGATGTATACCTACAGATGAACCACCATTAACGGATAGTTCTATAGCTCCTCGAATGGTCTGCTCTACCAACATATCAACGAGCAGTCTAGTATCAGATCCTGAGAAGCTCGATGCTGAGACAAATACGTGTCCGCTGAATCCTCCAAGATCCACACCATGAAATGCTTCCTCCTCGACTGGTCTCTCTAGTGTGCATCTACACAAGAGCTTAAAACATTGAGTAAAAGTGGAAAATGCTAGAATTCATAATAGCGGGAATAAGATTCACCTCCAGCAATTGTAGAAGATTCTGTTACCCCGACATTCGTGCCCACATCCTTCAATTTGTCTAAAAGAGAATGAAACGCGGAAACGATTAAAGGGGGAATAAATTCTAATTCGCCTAACTCCCTTAATTTCCACTTGAATGCTATACTACCGATGTTAGATATACCTGAACTTAGAATCCTCGGTTTAACATTACTATCCTGGCTAACACCCTCGCCTGCCTCAGCATGCACGAGATCATCACTAATAGCTGTTTGTCGGAAATTTTGTAATAAGAAAATGAATAAAAGAATTGCGTTTGACTTTATTCTCTCTAACTGTTTAGAAAAAGAATGATTACAATTCTCTCTACTCTCGATTACAATTTGAATTCCTGATTACAAAAGAGAAGAGAATGATCTGAATTCTCCCTTTTGTTTAATTCTGCGTTCTTCACGGTGGCGATGAGATGCCTCCCTCGAATGTTCGCGTCGAGTTTGCTTCTCGTTGACGATCCGACGTCTTGTTTCACTGGAACGTGGTCTTCTCCTCACGATTTGACGTTGTGGAGAACTCTGAACGAGTTTGAAACTCTATGAAAGAGTTGATTTAACCGAAAGTCGGTTATAAGCCAATGATGAAGAAGATCTTGTTGCCGATCTCCAAAGCTCCAGAAATGCTCTAAGGATCCTGTTGACGAGCCAAGAAGTTCCAACCGACCGCCCCCCTGAACTGAATTGATTTTCAGTTATTTATAGGGGATTAAGGGGTGTAACCACCTCCTTAATTCGCTCCTAAGTGGGCTAATGGGATGTAACCGTCCCTTAAATCACTCCTGAGTGGAGTTGTGATCCCCTCAGATCGTGGGAAACGGTTTTGGAACCGTTCAACTCGCGTTTGAATGAGTCAAACGCAGACCCGCGTTATGACGTGAATTCTGCATTCAAACGTAGTGTCTGGAAGCTTGAACGCATCGTCTGGAAGTTCGGACGCAGCAATTAGAAGCTGCGTTTGCAGTGTTGGAATCTACGTCTGAGCTGCGTTTGCAGCGATTTGGAAGCTGCGTCTGGCGGTGATTTGAGCTGCGTTTGGTGGCGATTTGTGTTGCGTTTGGCAGCGATTTGAGCTGCGTCTGGGTTGCGTTTGCAGCAATTTGGAAGCTGCGTTTGAGCTGCGTTCGTGGCTATGAACGCGGTGCGTCTTGATGCTGGTGTGCGGGGAGGACTTTCACAGTTTGATTTGAAGAGACCGTCGATTTGTAGTCTCTTTCTGTCGAAGCGTTGCAAAGATCGTCATTTTGTAATCTTTGCTTTAGCTCTCTGATATATGAGAGTCGTCAAATTGTAACTCCCGATGTTGATTATGAAGGCTGTTTGATTAGAGCTTCCATCAGTTATCGTGAAGGTCGTCAGATTGTAACTTTTAGCGATCTACGTGAAAGTCTTCAAATTGTAGCCTTCTGGAAGTTGTCAGATTGTAACTCTCATCATCGGTGTTTTGATGGGGATCAGCTATCTATTATGATTTTTTGACAGCCTACAATAGCATCACATATCTGCTGCACGAAGCTTGGGCCTTCAAAATGGTTAAACTTGGAGAAGATAGAGTCGTACGGAAATTTATTCTTCCCATGACCCCCTGAAATACGAGACATGATTAAGTTCGAAGAATCCATAAGGGAACTAATTAGAGGCTACATGGTGGTGGGGGATTACCTCCTCCGCCAATGGGTACGTAGCCAAGTAACTTTGCCTAGCCAGTGCGCAGATCAACATACGACTTACTCACCGTCTTCTTCCGCTTAGAGAAGAGAGCCTCCATGTGGGTACTAGGTCTCTCATGTTTGGATTTGGAATGCACCTCAATCCGTGTGACAGACTCATTGGTAGACTGTAATCTCGCACGACGAAGGATAAAAGGCTCGTCTTCTTCAACCATCCCATCTAGGGTAATAAGAGTCATCTTGTTAGGATAAGTAAACAAAACCTCTCACCTGGGCTTTGATGGAGCCAGTGGAGGTTTAGGAAAAATAAAACACTGAGCCCGATGAGCAAACACCAGACTCAGTAATTCTAAGAAGAAAGAGTTTGGCAGACCTATCTCAACTTTTTTCTCATTGCCTCTAAGTCCGATGTCCATATCTCGAAGGTCTTCTTCGGAAGTCTCCTCATCGTCATCGGTAGGAAGGAGCTCATCCTTATCCTCCATCTTATCTCTGCCTCTGTGGGAAGGTCTGACAGGCTTCTTCTCTTGCTTCTTCAAAAACTCAACATCACGAGCAGCTTCAACAGTAGCTCGAACTAAATATTTTGCTTCCAACTCCATGATGTCTTTCACATTCATGAGCTCATTTGCAAAAATAAGCCACTAGTAGCTGAGGAAGGTAAGTTGTGGCTTGCACTTGGCTGCAGGGAGAGTGAAGGTGGTGGCCGTGCAACCTATCATAGTCCGAAGCCATGCTCGAACACCGTCTATAAGACCTCCCTTGGTCCTCAAACTACGGTTCGGGTTCCCAACATATAGTTGGTCATAACCGAACTGACGAGCGAACCGACAGGGCAAATAACGCTCTATATGGCAATGACCTTTCACCTAAAAGATAAGATATCCGGGGTGGATGTTTACCAACCAATAGAAGCAACTCATATCGAGTGAAGTCTGACCAGCCCCTAGCTTCTTTTCATCAATCAACACCTCGTCGTAGCGACCCAAAAAATGAGAAAAACATTTGAAGAGCTCTCAACACTTGTTGATTTGAAGCTCTTGCTTTGCTTCCGTGAAAGTCTTTGCAAACCATTTGCTCTCCTCTAATGATTGCAAGAGCGGTACATAGGTATCAACAAAGCTCGGCGCTGACATCAGATCGGGACAATGAAGAACAAGCCATGTCATCAGATATATATATGGGAACTCTACCTTCATGGAAGGAATCTCAGTCGATGGCTCAGACCCTATCTGTGTAAGACCATCAACTAGGAATCTGAGCCCACAATGAATATCAGCAACCGTCGCCAGGAGTAGAGAGAGATCCTTCTTATGAGCAAGCTGAATAGCCAGGAATATAACCTCAATCGGCAAAGTGTCGGAAAACTGGTATGGAATGACGCATTTCTTCAACCAACCAAGATACCCCGCCAGAAGAGTCGTAGGCCAAATATGCTTCTGTGTATGCTACAAGAATGTCTAAAATTTGGTTCTCGCTGGAAAGAGACCCTCAGCAGCCAAAGTAATAAATGATCAAGCATCTGTCCTCTTAATTAGGTCATTAATCATTGAAGGAGTCAAAGGGGCTAACTCGTAAATAGCTTTACCAGAGCTACTCTCTAAGTGCTGGAACAAGTAATCAGCAAACTGTTTCAAGCTTATCTGAGCCTTCTTCTTCACCATGGAGCCCATACTAACTAGAGCAGTCTGATAGTGACATGTAAGATCCCAAAATGTGTCATGCATGTCGGAAGAAGCTCTCTTCAACTGTTCCAGCTGTCGGTTCGAAGGAAAATACTCCTGATACCGGTAATCTCCTATCGGAAGGCCGGACACCTTTTGCATCTCATGAAGAGCTAACCTAAGCTCTCCATTACGAGTCAAGAAAGTGTTGGTGTTAGGGTTGTAAAGATCTAACAATGCTTGAAAATAGTGTTTACTGATCGGTAATCCATACATGGTGGCGCGTACCGATACATACAACCCTCTGCATTTCGATTCATTCTCCCAGCGTCCGAGGATATAACTCGTCATACGTGTCCACCACCTCTTGGGTGGGAGTAAACGTTACCATAATACCTGCACTCTCTCATAGGGAGTTTACTCCCAAGTCTAGCGAGGCGGTTCCTCACTGTGTTTGCAGCTATCAACACTTCATCCGACAGTGTTGTATCAAGTCCCAGAATCCCTGGTCAAAGGTCATGAATATAGGAAAACCCATCCGAACCTGGGGTATTATGTTGAGTAATAAATCCATAGTGGACATGCTCGTGATCATCTGTAAGACGTCAAGACATCTCTCGCCTCACAGCTTGCACCTCTAAATGTGCAAATGAATACTGACGAGAAATGGAAGGAATGTATAGAGGACTTCCACCATCATCGTTCAGCCAATGCTCATCATCAAGAATCAGCACATCTGAATCCTCAACATGATCCCCGAACAAGTAATCCGACTTCTTCAAAGCTTGAGTAGAGCAGGAGTCTTCAGTAAGGAGCACATTTGTGATCAACTGTCGTAAAGTACGACAACCCCCATCTCGTACTAGCTGAGGAAACTCCTTAGGTCCAGCCAGATCAAACTGAGGAGTCGAACCAATAAGCAGCTTATCAGCACTAGTGGCGAATGTTTCTCTACTACAACCGCTTATGGCATGAGATGGGAACCCATTTGTAGGAAATTCAACTGAAATAGATAATGTACAATTAGAAAATTATTGCTAAAACTAGACAAGGAGTTCAACTCATCTCACGAATCGACGAGATAGAGTCACTGCTTAGTCAATTGGCAAGACGTTTTCAATTATTTTACATGGGAGGGACAATGTACATTATCACACAAATAACATGATAATATATCTCGTCCCACTGAGGGTAATAAAGCATGAAATCGCCCTATATGGTTAAAGATGTGTATTGGCCAAGCAAAACACGTCCTTTAAAGTGGTAATCCTTGCGAAGGAGGACATCGTCTATTCATGAATAACTCACCAAGGAAACAAACGAGGGTGCAAGATACAAAAATCAAATTCGCAAAAGTTATAAAAGCTTACCCCCGTATGAGGAAACAATAGGAGCCTCCCTCTCACTATGGGAGAAGTCAAGCGACTCTTGTGAAAACGGGGTCGTCATGGAGACATAGCTAACCTGCAATAAAAATTAGCGGGTCATGTACAATCATAAATTCAAGAACCCGAAATTAGAAAGGGAAATTATGAACTTTAACCAAAAATCCTACAAATAAAACGAGGATTTTATGGTTGAAGTGTAATTTAATCTATGGGATCCATACATGTAAATAATGGGTTCAATTTGCATTCAAAACCCTCATGATTAACTTTTGGGTAAAATACCCAAAATACCCCTCATGCTCAAGGCTCAATGTTAGCCATGAGCACATTCAAAATTCGGCCATCATTGAAAGGGAAAAACCCATCACCCTCAATATCAAAATTTTGGCCACTTTAGCACATAACTCCCTCAAGAAAGTTTAGCCAATTTTGCACATAACCCCCTCCAAAATTTCGACAATAAGCCAAAATCCAACCTCAAATTTTTGGTCATGGGTTGCAACCCAAGTCCCCAAAATTTTAGTCACTTTTGCAATATAACCCCCTACAAATTTCGGCCATGGGTATGCAACCCAAGCCCACAAATTTTCGGCCTCTTTTGCATTTAACCCCCTACAAATTTTGACCATAATCTCAAGATCCTTAAATGCAAGTTTAAAACTTCATCTTCATACCAAAAAGCTACAAAATTTCGGTCATTTTCACATACCCACTTTCAAATTTTATTTTATTTTCCAATTCAAGAGATCAAAAAGCCCTAATCTTGGCATACAAGTTCTTGAATCAAAATCAAGCATACAACAAGAGGCTATAGAGATCAAAAAGCCCTAATCTTGGCATACAAGTTCTTGAATCAAAATCAAGCATACAACAAGAGGCTATGGAGAAGAGCTTACCCAAATCAAGAAAGTTCTTGAATCAAAATCAAGCATACAACAAGAGGCTATGGAGAAGAGCTTACCCAAATCAAGAGCTTGGGAATCCAACTCAAGAAGCCCAAGTCTTGAACTCAAAGATCCAACAAGCCCTAGCTTTTGAGAGGATAAAAATTTCGGTCAAACAAAGGGGATAATTTCCAAAATTTTAGAGGGCTTGATGGGCTTTTATAGTGAAGGGTTTAAGGGGTTTTAGAATACTTAATGGAGAGGAGTTTTGGTTTAGACAAGGAATTTGAGTAAGAGGAAGAAGATGATGAGAAGAGAGGGAATTCAAAAATATGAGGGGAAACACAAAAGACCTATGGACAAAAACCTATACACATGCCCTGGGCTAGCCCTCTCTCTCTCTCCTCTATTTTCTCTCTCTTCTCTCTCATGTTCACTCTCTTTCCCCTTTTGACCAACCGAGACAATTGTTGTGTCTCAGCCAGCCAAGATACATGAAGTGTCTCGGCCAAGGTCGAGACACAAGTCGTGTCTCAGGTCCAAAATAGGTCCCCAGGCGTACGATGATGCAGTTTTAACTTATATTTGTTTGTTATCGGACGTTTTGATGAAATTGACACATGTATTCACTCCGATGAGTATATGAGTATAAACTATATCTGCTTGACCTCCGACGGGTACATAAGGTTAAACTGATTCCTGAAACTTCTAAGAGTATATGAGTATAAACTGGTCCTCCCTGCTCTAATGCCTTAAGAGCCTAAACTGTGTAGACTCTAGTTAACGTATGAGTATAAACTGTGTTTATAGCAGTCAATGTGTAGCCTTGGGCTAATGCCGGTCAACGCATTACGATGAATGTCAACGCCAATCAAAGCATTACAATGAAGGTTAACGTCGGTCAACGTGTTGTGATGAAGGTCAACGTTAGTCAATACATTATGATGATGGTCAATGCCGATCAAAGCATAGCTGTAAGTCTATGCCGGTCAACGCATTGCGACGAAGGTCAATGCTGGTTAAAGTGTAGCCGTAAGTCAACACCGATCAATGCGTTGCAATAAAGGTTAATGCTAGTCAACGTATTATGAGGAAGAGTCAATGCCAGTCAAAATATTACAATGAAGGTTAATGCGTCGATAATTTTTAGCTAAAACAAGGCTCAGATCAACTCCAGAATAAAGGATGATCCAAAGGACTTCAACCGTATTTCAGATATGGATTCCCAACGAAGATAGTCAGTTCAAGCATCGACTCAGTTACACAAACTAAAATCATAAATCAACATACTAGTTTCAATTCGAGACTACGACAACGATCAGACAATAAACGCAACATCAGAAGAATTTCAGCTATTCGACAAAATACTGAATAGACTAAAAATCAAAGAAGTTAAGAACTAAAACCAATTATAGGTCCTTTTACACCGATTGAATGTTGGAGCTGTCACATCCAAAATATTTCAGGCTCTTCTATAAAAGAAACGAGACTGAAATACTCTGGAGGGGATATCTGTAGGCATCAAAAATTACTTATGGGTTCCCGTACGCAGCTCAAGATAGAGAGAAGATGGTGAATACTATTATCGAAGCCAAGGAGGATTATCTGACATCGACAAGTGTATGAAGCGAGTCGACGAAGCTTACGAATCAACGAGACAGCAGAATAACAAAGAGACGATCCGATCGGGAGTTACGTTTTACTCATGAAAGATGAAGCGCCACTCATGTCTCATATGTCCCATATACGATTCACTCATATGGGGTTGTAGAACTCTTCTTCGGCTTTCCGATATACTTTGAATCGTGTCATTCCGAAATCGGATCGAGAAATTATAGCGAAAACAGTCAAAGGGCACACGGCGCCTCAGATAAAAACCGAAACACAAGAAGTGTCTTAGCCAGCCGAGACAAAAACTTCTGGCCAGTCGAGACACAAAGACTGTCTTAGGCCCAAAAATGCTATTTTTTTGGTTTTTCACTGTTAACTGCCCCTATTTTGTTAGATCATGATCCAAAGCCTCTTCAACTGATTTTAAGCTATCTTAGAATGTGGATAAGTGGTTACAACTAAAGATAAGAGGGAATTTATCGTTCTTATTTAAAAATCAAGCTCCCGAAGCCTATAAATATAGCTCTAGTGCCTTCATTTGCACAAATCCGAAATTCTCGAGCATCGGTGAAGACCTGTCGAACTGAAGAGTGAGGATCATGAATTTCAGAGAGTTGAAAGAGATCTCGGCGAGCTATTCAGCATGAAGAGGAAGAGTTCGAGAGATCTGCATCTGTTCATCCATTTTCCTTGAAGCACCTAGCTATGATTCTCGAGAAGAACCAACTTTCCACAAAAACAAGGAAAACCAAATGCTACCTCTAGCCTAACTTCCTAATTAGAATAGGATTCAAACTCCTAATCTTGATGAGACCAAATCTCCTAATCATGATAGATCTCAAACCTTATCTAATTCTCATGAAGTTATACAAAGAATCAATTACACAATCCTAACAATCTCAACCTTGGATTTGATTCTCAAACTCTCTTAAAGATAGATCATCATCATCTTGAAACTTTGTCTCTCCCTCTAGAGTCTTCTATTTCTTTCGCACTTCAAATTGAAACACCTGCACTCAACCTAGATGCCCCTACGATCCTCACTTTCATCTGTCTCGCTGTGGCGTCTCCAGCTCTCTTGTGCACACCAAGAGATCTTCACCACCTCTGATATTAGAAGCAAATCAATCATGCTTCTCCTCCCGAACTAAACTTGACAGTAGCCTTCCCCCACTTGCTGTCCTTGTACTCCACCTACATCGCTCATTTCAAACATATCGGTGCACCTCTCCTACTCCACACTATGAGTCGGATGCCTCTATCTCCTCTATCACTTGGCTTGGACTAAATATAAGCACTCATCATCTTCAAGTCTAATGCCACCATCTCCATCAACATGTGTGTCACTCAGTCGTGCTTGCTTGTAAGCTCCACCTAATCTGGCACTGTCCTCCTTTGGTCTTCACACAACCAACTACTGTTCTCGCAATGACTCTGAATAATTATATGCTGATAACTCTACTACTAGAAACATGTTTGATTCTCTACACCAGTCTCATCCGTCGCATACTCGTTTTCCCTATCTGCTATCAGATCTGTTTCGTCATCACCATCAGAATTTTTTAGCACTTTCTGACCAATCTGAGCAAAATCTAAAAAATCAAACCCTCTCATCGCATTCAGAGCACTCTAAAACTTAGGAATCAACTCCTAGATCATTGAAATCAACCTTTGATTCACCAATCTATCGACAAAACTATCTGGCCCATCCGATGTGCATCCACAACACCAAACACCAAATAAAACACCACATCAGATCAGCAGGCTGCAATTAGACAATTGGATCATGTGAACTACTTCTCATAATTCTTTCATGTGGACCCCACTAGCTAAATTTCATTTTCTTCCCACACGTGTGAATCTCCTCACGTGCTGCTATTTTTTCGACTCTTGCACACGAACGAACAAACCAAAAACCACCTATGTTACCGCTATTACTGTTGCCAGCTCTTGCGGCCACTCGGCCTTCCTTTTTTTTCTTTTTCTTCATCTTGATTCCTTAAACGCCGCCGATATTTACTTTTGTATGACGTCTATCTTATGAACTCGCTCCCAGATCTATCATCAAAACTCTGATATCACTTGTTGGAGAATTTTAGTGTCCCTGCCTACTATGATCTCCGCAACTCAGAAGCTAACCCATAATCAATAAAATAGAAAATAACCACAATCAAGAAGAAAAAACACCGAGATTTACGTGGTTCGGTCAACCAACTTCGACCTACATCCACGGGGCAATAATACGAGAAATCCACTATATATCAGGGAGAACTACAAGAAGAACCACTCAACTCTCGTCTTTCAGTCTCTCAACCTCACATACATAATCAACTCTAATATTATCTCAAAAGCCCTCTCCTTACAATCTTTTGAACGGACAAAGACTGCGAAACTCTCGCCTCTCGCACAATATTCTTGAATTAGGCTACGCCCTTTGCTAACCATGAATTACAAGAATATTAGATCTCTCTCCTCTGCTTAGGGTTTTCCTCCAACAATAAAAGAATATATATAGGAAAACCAAACCCTATCTCTAGCCTAACTTTCTAATTAGAATAGAATTCAAACTCCTAATCATGATGAAACTCAATCTCCTAATCATGATAGATCTCCGACCCTATCTAATTCTCATGGTTATACAAAGAATCAAAGACACAATCTCAATAGACTATCGATGTTAGTTATTGTAATCTTACAAAAGCCATGTTATTGGAGTTAGTTTATAAGTGCTCAATCACCGTAAAAAATATATGAAGATTTGTTTAGCTACATTATAAGCAGTGTTGTCTCCTCTGAGGTAAAAAAATGTCAAAAATGATTTCTAACAGCAACATCTTTTAGTAGGGGAGCTAATGTCAAGTATGGCCAACACAGCAACACTCTCCATGTGCATGGTAGCTACACTGCATAAAGGAGGGTGGTTCATAAACCTCACTAAAATCCCTAATTTCTGAACGCCAAGTTATATAATTTGAAGACCAGAACGAAAAGAGATCCATAATTTCATGTGTTTACCTTGATTAGCCTAGCTTGTTTAGTTTTTATTAGTATTTATTCTTATATAATACCTGAAAATTAAAGGGTAAAATATGTCAAGAAAAGATCACAATCGCAAAAAATTTCTATACAGTATAGATTAGATATATAATGTATAGTTCTTTCTTTTTACTGTAGTTAATTTCAGAAATCCTATACTCCTTCGATAAATGTTCCCTTTATAGATTGTATTAAATAATTCATCATGTCCAGAACTAAGCTAGAGTTTTTAGGATTTTCGTTTGTACAACTTTTTTTTGAGTAATAATAAATATTCATTTGAGTCTAATTTGTATTTGAGATTATTAGTGTAGGTTTGAACAAGTGAGAATGATGTGAAACAGAATAAGATTTTAGCTCAAAAAGGAGTCATCAGTAAGATGATCATCGATGACAAGTATCGATCGTCGATGATCAAGTTGATCCTTGATGAGAGTTTGTTGATAATATATAATGTATATATATATATATATATAATATATATATATATATATATATATATATTATATATTATATATATATATATATATCTCTTATATATATA
>NC_033801.1:41629420-41665861 GCF_001876935.1 Asparagus officinalis | reverse complement strand
AAGAAGAAGAAAACACCGAGATTTACGTGGTTCGGTCAAACCAACTTCGACTCTACATCCATCGGGCACAATAATAACGAGAAATCCACTATATATCAGGAGGAACTACAAGAAGACCACTCAACTCTCGTCTTTCAGTTCTCTCACCCACATACATAATCAACTCTAATATTATCTCAAAAGCCCTCTCCTTACAATCTTTTTGAACGGACAAAGACTACTGCGAAACTCTCGCCTCTCGCACAATATTTCTTGAATTAGGCTACGCCCTTGCTAACCATGAATTACAAGAATATATAGATCTCTCTCTTCTGCCCTTAGGGTTTTCCTCCAACAATAAAAGAATATATATAGGGAAAACCAAACCCTATCTCTAGCCTAACTTTCTAATTAGAATAGAATTCAAACTCCTAATCATGATGAAACTCAAATCTCCTAATCATGATAGATCTCCGACCCTATCTAATTTCTCATGGGTTATACAAAGAATCAAGACACAATCTCAATAGACTATCGATGTTAGTTATGTGAATCTTACAAAAGCCATGTTATTGGAGTTAGTTATAAGTGCTCAATCACCTCGTAAAAAATATATGAAGATTTTGTTTTAGCTAACATTATAAGCATGTTGTCTCCTCTGAGCGTAAAAAAATGTCAAAAATGATTTTCTAACAGCCAACATCTTTTAGTAGAGGAGCTAATGTCAGAGTATGGCCAACACAGCAACACTCTCCATGTGCATGTAGCTACACTGCATAAAGGAGGGTGGTTCAAAGAACGCTCACTAAAATCCCTAATTTCTGAACGCCAAAGTTATATAATTGAAACCAGAACGAAAAGAGATCCATAATTTCATGTGTTTACCCTTGATTAGCCTAGCTTGTTTAGTTTTTATTAGTATTTATTCTTATATAATACCTGAAAATTAAAGCGGTAAAATATGTCAAGAAAAGATCACAATCGCACAAAAATTTCTATACAGTATAGATTGAATATATAATGTATAGTTCTTCTTTTTTACTGTAGTTAATTTCTAGAAATCCTATACTCCTTCGATAAATGTTCCCTTTATAGATTGTATTAAATAATTCATCATGTCCAGGAACTAAGCTAGAGTTTTTAGGATGTTCGTTTGTACAACTTTTTTTTGAGTATAATAAAATATTCATTTGAGTAATTTGTATTTGAGATTATTAGTGTAGGTTTGAACAAGTGAGAATGATGTGAAACAGAATAAGATTTTAGCTCAAAAAGGAGTCATCAGTAAGATGATCACCGAGATGACAAGTATCGATCGTCCGATGATCAAGTTGATCCTTGATGAGAGTTTGTTGGCATCGAGGATATATATATATATATATATATATATATATATATATATATATATATATATATATATATATATATATATATATATATATATATATATATATATATTGGCGGTATGCTTGGTACTAAGCCACAAATTTTGTGCTGGTAGTGAGGTGGCACATCCCTCCCACTCATTCAAATGGGAGTCACATTCACATGGTGTTAGAGAAGGCATGGTATATGCATCCATTTAATATGAGTGGAGGGGATTATACCATCCTCACTACCAAGCACAATTTTTATGCTTTATACCAAACATAACATATTTCTCATATATATATAATTATTATATATATTATATAATATAAATATATAGTATATAATCTATATATAAGATATATCATAGATATATAATCATCGATGGATCATGAAATATTGATGATAGAAGTATCTAGTTGCTTTCTAATCATCAATGACATCATGTCATCATTGATGATCAAGTAATCATCGTTGATCGAATTCGATCGTCAATGATTAACACACTGATTTTAGAATTCAATCTCAGTCTTTCAATTTTTCTAGGATACCCCTTCTCCTATGTCATTTCACACAACTTTTTTAAACTAATTGAGATGGGTGGGGGGAGCTAGAGTTTGAAGCTTTGAAGATTAAATCTCCTTGGATCATCTAACTAAGCTCATTCGATCGCTCTGTCATCATCATTTCGATCATTAGAATTTGTAATCTAGGTGAACAATATTATATAGTGTAGAAGTCCCTTCAAGAGAAGGAGGAGTGGAAGCAGGAATCCATTCTAAACCACTCTAAAATATCTTGTGTTTATGATTTCTCTATGGCTGTGTTTTATTATTTTATTTTTTTCGTTGCATATTTGTGATAATTTTATAATTTGTCAAAATAGTTGTGCAACCATATTCACTCCCCTCTAGGCTTGCATCTCAAATCAGTAACAAAAGTTGTTGATAATTATGATGCTTGAGTTCTAGGTTGCAATAAGTTAAGACTTTGGCTAAGTTTTGGACTGACACGCAAAAGAAAATCCTAAAGTTGATGTTGGGTATCTACTCAAACTCCAAGTTAGGATAGAGTTTTTAATTCTTTGTATAACTTCATGAGAATTACTCAAACTCCAAGTTAGGATAGAGTTTTTAATTCTTTGTATAACTTCATGAGAATTAGATAAGGTTAGGGATCTATTTAATTCTTTGTATAACTTCATGAGAATTAGATAAGGTTAGGGATCTATCATGATTAGGAGTTTAGGTTCTATTATGATTGGGAGTTTGAATCTTATTCTTATTAGGAATTTAGGCTAGAGATAGGGTTTTGATTTCTCTATATATATCCTTTTATTGTTAGAGGAAAAAGAAGAAGGAGATGAAAAAGAAGTGTAGAGAGAAAGAGTGAGAGAGGGTTTGGCTATCATTGTCTGTACAAAAGATTATAATTTGAAGGTAATAGTGGATTGATTTTGATCCCGTGATTTTTTCCTATTGAGGATTTTTCACGTTAAATCTTATGTGATTTTATTTGCTGTGTTTGGTGGTTTTTTTGGGGGGTTTTGCGAGATCTAAAAATCCCTACAAGTGGTATCAAAGTGGGGTTCGACAGTTCGTGGAGATTCAAGATTTGCAACGACATTGGTGGCAACGAACTGTAGCAATAGCACTGTTCACCACGACACTGTAGCGACGGAACTGTTCACGGTGATGCACTGTTCACGGTAATGTAGCGGCGGGGGGGGGAGGGGGGGGGNAGCGGCGGGTACTGTAGCGACGGTAGATTCGACGGTTGAGCTTGATTTATCTTTTGATCAAGGATTTGGAGGAGGATTTTGGTGATCCACGAGTCGTTCCTAGGGTTTTTCGATGTGTTGAGTTCATTTTTAATGTCGGTTTTATCAAATTTAATTTCTACAGGGACTAATTTGAATTTTAATCGTGGTTAGAGGATGATGACTTCTTCAGGTTTGAAGTTTGATATTCTGTTATTCAAAGGTAAGACAAATTTTACAGTATGAAAGTGCACGGTTCAAGATATTCTTGTGTAGCAGGGTGTTGATCAAGTTTTGAAGGAGAAAAAACCTAATGGATTGAAGGATGCTGAATGGAGTTCCATACAAAAAAGGGCGATTAGCACAATTCGTTTGGCACTCGCTCCCGAGATCAAGTATAATATTATGCAATAGACCACACAAAGGGGGCTGTGGGAAAGGCTCGAGGGGATTTATGCGTCAAAGTCGATGATCAATAGATTGTGTTTGAGGATGGAGCTTTATTCGTTGAAGATGGAAAAAGGTACTGCAATTCAAGACCACATCAATGCCTTTAATCAACTAGTTTGCCAACTTATAAATATTGATGAGGAGATTAAAGAAGAGCAGGCGTTACTCCCTTGCCGAAGTCGTACAAGTCGTTAGTTCAGATGATAATTGAAGGGAAGTAGACTTTGAAGTTCGATAATGTGATAGCACTCATACGTGAGAATAAAAGAATGATTGAAAAGGAGAGCGCATCTAATGGTGGTGAGAGTGCACTAGCTTTTGAAGGTTCTAATAAATGGAGAAGTACGGGGAGATGTGATAGTTATCGAGAAAGGTCAAAATATTAGGCCCGAGACGACAGCGAAAAGGAGTGCTATTATTACGGAGAGAATGGTCACATTCAGTTCAGATATTCCCAGATGCGTGATGATTTGAAGAGTATTAGACAGATGAAGCTTCAAGAAAATAGAAAGAAAACGGACTCCTTAGTGGTTGTGTGTGATGAAGATGTGGTTTTATTGATGTAGTGTACAGGTACTGATGCGAGTAACACTTGGGTGCTAGATTCTGCAGCCTCTATACACGTTTGCAACAATAAAATTATTTTAATACATTGAAGATAGATGAAGAATTTGGCGGCGTGATTGTTGGAAATAACGAGAAGATGAAGGTTGAAGGTGTTGGAAGTGTTCGTCTCAAGCTTCACACTGGGAAGGTCGAAATTCTTCATCATGTGAGATATGTGTCGACATGTGGTGCTAATTTAATTTCGTTGGGTGAGATGGCATCACGTGGGTACAAGTATGTGGGTGAAGAAGAATGGTGCAATGTGTATAGAGATGGTGATTTGATTTTGCGAGGGAGGAAGAATAGCAATCATATTTGCTATTTAGATAGGCGACCCGTTAATGGTGCAGATTACTTTTCTCAGACTCTTGTCCACAAGGGAGAGGTGAAGAACAAGAAAAAGAGAGTGAGTTTTTCTGAAGTTGTTGAGACACTTAGAGATTTTTCGTCGAGGGAAGATATGTTGGGTATCTACTCAAACTCCAAGTTAGAATAGAGTTTTTAATTCTTTGTATAACTTCATGAGAATTAGATAAGATTAGGGATCTATCATGATTGGGAGTTTAGGTTCCATCATGATTGGGAGCTTGAATCTTATTCTTATTAGGAAGTTAGGCTAGAGATAGGGTTTTGGTTTCTCTATATATATTCCTTCTATTGTTAGAGGAAAAAGAAGAAGGAGAAGAAGAAGAAGTGTAGAGAGAAAGAGTAAGAGAGGGTTTGACAGTCTTTATCCATGCAAAAGATTATAATTTGAAGATGATAGTGGATTGATTTTGATCCCGTGGTTTTTCCCTGTTGAGGATTTTCCTTAAATATTGTATGATTTTATTTGCTGCGTTTGGTGGTTTTTTTGGGGGTTATTGTGAGATCTAAAAATCCCTACAGTTGGACTTTATTGCTAAACTGTGCAAATAATCAATGCTGAAAGGGAGCATAATGCTGTACAAAAGTTCACTCCTTACCTGTTTCTTACTAGGCTAAATTTAATGACCAAAAAAATAAAATAAAAAGTATAATAATGGATAAAAATTGTGTTAGCCTACGAATTATGCAGATAGGTTGTGGTTATCCGAGTCATCATTGTTGCATCCAGTTTTTCATGTGACAATGCTGAAAAGGAAGGTAGGTGATTCTAGCTTGATTGTTGGTGAATTACCCTTATTTGATTTAGAGGCATATGAGGCTGATGCCTAAGGAGGCGATTCGCTAAAGGAGTTGGATGAAAAGACATACTAAGGAAAGGATTTGGTAGGTGTTGATACACTAGAAGGGTTTATCTATGGATGAGGCCACATGGGAGGATTATGACAAGCTTAGGAAGATATTTCCAGAATTTACATTTGAGGACAAGTGCAGTTTCAAAGGAGGGGAGAATGAGATGATTCTTGAGCTTACATTGCATAAGGGGGTGTTTGGTTCAATTTCTAGAAATTATAGGAAATGTTTTCCACCTAAAATATGATTTCCTTGTATTTCTTAAAAAAATTATAGGAAAAGTTTTGAGAAATCAAAAAGTACCAATTTTCTTGTTTTTTGTACTTTGCTTGTTTGGTTCAAAACAAGAAAATAGCTCATAACTTTATAGAAAATAACAAGATTTGGTAGGTTTTTAATTAAATATGGTATGTGTCAGATTTCTGGTGATTTCCTCTCATTTTGAAAGGAAATTGCTTTTTGTAAAATTTGGTAGGTTTTGATATTTTATAGAAAATATTTCTGTAAATTTTTTGTTAAACCAAACACAATTTACAGAAATCTCTGGAAAACTTTTAATTACAAATTTGCCATTGTCAGATGTTTTGAGAAAAGTTTTCTCAAAAAGTGTGCAACCAAACAGCCCCTAAGAGTACCGGATAGGGTGATTCATGATTACAAGAGTTTGCATAAGATTGGAATTTGAGTCAAAGCAGGAGTCTATTAGAATTATCTTTTTATTAGAAAAATTTAAGTCTGTTAGGAATTATTTTTTTACGAAGAATTGATTAGAAAGTTTTCATTGTATCTTAATGCTATATATAGTCAGTTCCATTAGGGTAAGACAGGTAAGGATTTGTATGATTTTCTTGATGAAGAGTTTATCAATAAAATTCGACTCTTGATTGAGATTGCTTTAGAGTAATTCGGAATTCATGTTGAATCATCTTGGAAATGATTTTTTTAGTTCAATTAGATTATGATTGGATCATTGTTTTTTCTTAGGAGAGGATCTTACCCACCCCCCCACACCACACACACAAAACCAAAAAAAATCTCATTTAAGAAGCTTGATATAAATTGTGGATGGCAGGAAAGGCTAACTAAATGGCCTAACTCATAAAACCCAATCACTAAATATCTGGCTCCTAATATTAGTACAATCTAACCACTTCTCCTTGCATCAAGATACAAATTGCAGAAAGGAACAGTTACCTCTCTTTATCAAATCAATTCACTACAAATACATGCGCTGCCTCCCTATCTTATATACGACTCATACGAGGAGCTTTTTCTCATTCAAACTTTCATACTCAACTCTATAGTTGTCGATTCTTCTCCACCTGAGTTTATAGTATGCAAACTGGATAATGATCTGTATTAAAATACTGATTAAGGAATTAACATGAGAGAGGGTCAACTATTCTAAGTAACCTCAAAACGTACAAAAATGTAGATATAAAATTATACGATGAGAAGGATACGAGTAAGTCTAGTAGCACGCAAACTATGGCGTCAAGTAACCATGGTGCGTTTGCTTTCAACCTGTCCCATTCCACACTCCTCACAAGAATGCTGCATCCAATGTTCAGTAATGTGAGAAAATTTTCATGTTACAATTTATCAGCAAACTAAATCATGTAAATAAAGTGTTAATTTTGGATGTCATTCTACGCTATCGCCCAATTGCGGAAGGCCCTTGTAGTTACATTGTTTCGAATAGATCCTCTAAGTGAACTTTTTTGACTCTTTTATCCTCCAGTTTTTGACGAGTAGACCTTCTAAAGGTGAAAGTGTCAAAAAAACGATTAATTCATCCAGAGGGGCCTATCCGCAATTGGGCGTTGGGTGTCAATATTCTGCAGCATTAATAGAGCAACTGGCCGGGTTTTATTCGCAATTGGGTAATTTGATGATCTGAGAATTCTAGTAGGATGGATGTGTACCACGTTAGTGCACTCTAATTAACCGCTGTGTACTAAATAATTAAGTACGCTAGAATCATAAATGAGATGATTAGTATGTTTATTTAAGAGAGAGAGAGAGAGAGAGACCTTCCAACATAAGTCGCATTTGCGGTGAGCGCAAAAACGAACATAAGTGGATTCAAGCCCTGCACAATTTCTAGAGACACGTCAAAATCTCAATAAACGGTAATCCATAGCGGTCACACTAAACCATAAGATTAGGAAAGGTTAACGAAAGCTATACCTCGACATTCCCACGCTTAATCTGATTGACAAGTATGGCAAACAAAAAATTAATGAGTATATATATAACAACATGCTTGACCATATTCAGGACAGTCAGTCATGTTTTATAGCTTATGTGCTTACATTTAAATATATTTGAGGCAAACGACCACCCATATATATTGCTGCCATAATCCATCCGAATATCATCCCATAAGAGTTAGCTATCAAGCAGTTCATTATTTCCCGCTGCAGTTGAAATACAGTAATTAGTACTTGTATATACAACTAGCGTACCTATATATTTGGTACGTAATTACATACCTGTATAATATTTTTTCCATAAAAGTTCATTTGTCTTTCCATCAGAGCTTTAGCTTTAAATGGCAAACCTGCAGAACCTATGACAAAGGTTCCATAACCAACCTGCAAAGAAGAAGGGGAAAAAATTTAAGCTTGTTAAATTAAGTATTGGGTATTGGGTTAATGGGCTGTTACCCGTTAACCTTAACCCTATTTGTATGGCTATATATATCTCTCTTATTATCTTAATAAATAATAACTAGGGTTTTCTCTATTCTCTATATGGTATCAGAGCATGAAACCCTAGCCGCCACAAATCCTCATTCAAAAACCCCAGCCACCGCCGCCTCTTCTCCTTGCCGCCGCCACTAGCCGTCGCCGCTACAGTGCTGCCGCTACAGTGGCTGCATTGCCGCCTGTTTGTTGCTTGCCGTTGACACTGTTATTATAGTGTTAACTATTCCCTCGACATTTCAGTTCTAGAACTGATGAGAGGAAGGGTGTATATCTCACCTTGTTGAGATATTTCACTTCTATTCTTTTTTCCTTTGAGAAACGAGAATTTTACTTCTATTCTTGTTTCCTTCGAGAAACGAGAATATAGAGTTTAACTTGAGCCTTTGTGCAAACAGAAGCCAGGGCTCTCTCCCTCAGGTGATATTGCCTCCACGGCGTGAGGATGTGACTATCTACTACTCTGCCTCTTATGTTTTTCAGATATGGTATATGTCCGGCTAAAATATCATCATCCTGCTCCTGACCTTCTCTTAGTTTATGTTTCAATGGCAGATCTCTACTACTACACTGCCTATTTGACTAATGTCTATCTACTATTGTTGTGCAAAAATGACTACTACTTTGATGTCGGATATCTCCTCCTATACTACTCCTTCTGTTGTTGCTAGAGAGACCTCTGCGCCCAAGGTAGTCTTGGGGACTATAATTAAATTGAATGATACAAACTATCTGCTCTGGGCACCAGCTTTCCGCATCTTCATTGGCGCTCAGAGCAAACACCCACATCTTCTGGCATCTCCACCACCCACCTCAGATCACGCCTACACTTTATGGCTCTCATCTGATTATTGTGTTATGACTTAGCTTCTCAACAGTATAGAAACACAGATCATTAGCAGCGTTATGTTTTTAACCACTACGAAGGAAATGTGGGACAGCCTGAAGATTATGTACGAGAATGAGAAGAATGTTTCCCGTGTATTTGAGATTTATGAGAGACTATTTGCGCTCAAACAGGGAGACAGGTTGGTTCCGAAGTTCTTTGGTGAGTTGAAGGGACTGATAGACGAACTAGAGATGCATCAGCCTGTAGTAGCTGATGTAACAACGTTGTTGGGGGTATCGACGCGATCTGGCAGTATCCAAATTTCTTTCTGGATTGCACCCTAATTTACAGGCCCATGTGAGGGGACAGATATTGGGTGGAGATACCATTCCCTTACTGACTACTACATTCTCCAGAGTCATGCAGGTCTCTACTGGTGTTACTTCTGCTACTACTGCACCGTCTCAACCTATAATGGATCAGTCTGCCATGTTCTCTAGTCGAGGCAGAGGCCACGGTCGTGATCGTGGTCGTGGCCGTGATTCAGGGGTAGGACGTGGCTCCTTTGGTGGGAGACAAGGTGAATCTGATAAAGTCTCATGTCATTGTGGTCACTGTAGGAGAACCAATCATATTTCTGAGAAGTGCTGAGAGAAGTTTGGTCGTCCTCAGTGGGCCCATGTAGCTGACACCGAGTCGACTCACTCGTCTATTTTTGCTACTACTTCTAGTGGTCTAGCTGTTACTGCTCCCACTGTTCAGATTTCTCAGTCAGATTATGAGAGGTTACGCCAGCTAGATCTCTCTCAGAACATTCATTCTGCTACTCATGCATCCTATTCAGGTATGGATGCTTACATTGCTTCTTCTCACAAACCCTGGGTACTAGATTCTGGAGCCTCATTGATACGAGTCGCCATGCGAGCACCTTTGATCGCGAAATTATCAAAGGTGGGTTGAGAAGAGGATGATAGAAACACAAGAATAATTCAGTATGTGGTGAAGGAAAATACCCTCTCTAGATTATGAGTATGAAAATATTACAATCCCTCTCTCACAATCTCACTAGAATTGAGAACAAACTCTTAATGCTTTCTAACCCTAATCTCTCTTGATTAGAATCTCTCTTTGATTACATCTGATTCTTTAGAAACCCTAAAACAATCTCTTATATAGGTGTAACAACGTGGATGGCAAAGTGGTAAATAACCAAGCCTAAACACCATAGGAATTCATGCAAACAGAAACCCAAATGAACCAGGAAACCATCAATGAGTCGACTCATATGCATATATGAGTCGACTCATGACACATGGGTCGACTCATGACAGGCATGAGTCGACTGGTCAGAAACTTTTAACAAAACGGCTGGGTTTCGTGAGTCGACTCATGACATGTATGAGTTGACTCAACCTGATGAATCGACTCATGTATATATATGAGTCGACTTACGGGCTAAAAACTAGATGCTTCGATTCGCTGTCTCGTTCTACGCTTCAACCTACGTTCCACCGTGTTGTTTTACACCTTTATTCTCAAGTTACTATGAGAATCATCTATCCTCAAGCTCCCATGAGAATGGCTGAGAATCATCTATCCTCAAGCTCCCATGAGAATGGCTAAGTTCTAAAGAGAAGATGCACTCGTATCATGGGCTCCCCCTTTAAGAACTTGAAGTCCTATTCAAGTTAGAACTTCAGCTAAGGAAACTCGCGAGCTCCTCCTTCCTTTCTGTACCACCTGGCCTTGCTAGGAACCTGATATCAACGTACAACTGGAAATGACTCCTTCGTTCCTCGCCTCATCGTAGTCGCCTTCCGCTCCAACATGAAACTCCTTTTAATGGCTCATCATGAAGTCTAATGCACAGCGAGACAAACTTCTTGCTTGCATTCACTAACCTCTTCGCTCGCGTCACCATCGCCAAGTTTGCCTCCCTCGGAAGAGACGCCAAACAAAATATGAACTTTTCACCATCCTTGGTGAATGTGTATTTCTGAGCCCGCCTTTCATAGATCGCGTATCTATCCCACAAATACGGATTGCCCAGTATAACCTAACAAACATCCAATGGAATGATGTCGCACTTGACCTCGTCAATATATGACTCGTGGAGCGCAAATCTGACAGTGCATTGATCAACTACACTTAGTCCCGTCTCCTTCTGAATCTACCCTAATGGATAGGGTTTCAGATGCTTGACTGTCTTTAGAGCCAGCTTCTGAACCAAGGCCTCGGATATCAAATTCTTTTCGCTGTCTGGATCAACAATGACATTAACCAAACTGGTCTTCACTTACAACTTCAGCGCAAAGAGCTGCTCTCGGGGGTCTTCGTCATCTTTCGTGGCCTATTTCCCTACCATAAGATTGTGACTACTGTTGGGCTCTGTCATCCTAGGAACTTCCTTCGGACCATGTGCTATCACGTATGCCTTTGGATTCAGATGAGGATACTTCTCCCAGCATCGATCAGCGATATGTTCTATCTTTTCGCAGTGACTATAAATCAGTTTTGCTCTCCCTGGATCATCCTTCTTCTCCTCCTTATATTTGGAACTACTAAACTCACCTCCCGTCTGTTTTGCATCTCCTTTTGCCTTGTTGCTCTTCTTTTGCTTGCCCTCGATGGCAATAGCTTTCACTCTTGCCTCTGCAATAGACTCGACCGTGAATAGCTTCATCTCCTTCCGGATGTATTCGTCCAGACCCGCCATGTACTTCATGAAGATAGAGTATTCGTCCGTCATGACGTTTAGAACCATCGCCTGCTGCTAGAACTCCGTCGTGTACTCTTGAACGGTCTGATTGAATCTTTGGTGCAAGCCATACCACTTGCACCAACACTCCTCAAGGAACCCCACTGGATAGAACTGCTTTCTCAGTAGCTCCTTAAACTTATTCCACGACACCGCCTTTTTCTCTTACTTCAGTAGGATTTCCACCAAGTCAATGCATGCCCTAAAAGCTTCAAAGTTGTGAACACAATCTTCTCCTTGGATGAATATCCATAGAGAGTGAAATACATCTCCATACGCTCGATCCAATCATCGAGCTTCTCCATATTGACACTCTCATCATAAACAGGAATATCCACCTTAAAATTAATTTTCAAATTATGGTGGTAATTCTTACCCCCTTGATGTGGAACAGTCTTAACAATCTTGGCCTCCTTATCAGAAACAGTTTTCTCACCCTCTCCATCGGACTCTTCGAGCTTCTTCTTACCCTTCGAAGAAGATTCATCCTTTTTGTCATTTCCATTGATGAGACCTACGAGCTGATTGAGTGTAGAACCGATCGTCTCGATCTGCTTCTTCATTATATCAAGTATTGCTGAATTATCCCCTTCAGTCATCTTCTCCTTCCTTAATTTCTGGACTCCTTCCAGTGAAATAAGGATCTCGCCTAGCTTCTTGTATTGCGATCGAATTAGGACCATACACAGGATGCCTCCTTCACAGGATCTGATTGCTCTGATACTAACTTGATACGAGTCGTCGTGCGAGCACCTTTGATCGTAGAATTATCAAAGGTGGGTTGAGAAGAGGATGACAGAAACACAAGAATAATTCAGTATGTGGCGAAGGAAAATACCCTCTCTAGATTATGAGTATGAAAAGATTACAATCCCTCTCTCACAATCTCACTAGAATCGAGAACAAACTCTCAATTCTCTCTAACCCTAATCTCTCTTGATTAGAATCTCTCTTTGATTACATTTGATTCTTTAGAAACCCTAAAACAATCCCTTATATAGGTGTAACAACGTGGATGGTAAAGTGATAAATAACTAAGCTCAAACCCCACATGAATTCGTACAAACAGAAACCCAAACGAACCAGGAAACCATCGATGAGTCGACTCATGTGCATATATGAGTCGACTCATGAAACATGGGTCGACTCATAAGAGGCATGAGGCGACTGGTCAGAAACTTTTGACAAAACGGCTAGGTTTCATGAGTCGACTCATGACAGGCATAAGTCGACTCAACCTGATGAGTCGACTCAACCTGATGAGTCGACTCATGTACATGTATGAGTCGACTCACGGGCTAAAAACTAGATGATTTGATTCTTCAATTCGCCGTCTCGTTCCACGCTTCAACCTGCGTTCCACTGTGTTATTTTACACCTCTATTCTTAAGTTACCATGAGAATCATCTATCCTCAAGCTCCCATAAGAATTGTTAAGTTCTGAAGAGAAGATACACCTGTATCACTTATCCCATATGACAGGTATAAAGGATCATTTTTTATATTTACATCTTTCTGATAAGTTTCCCTCTATCTGCATTGCTGATGGTATTCTTTCTCCAATTCGTGGTGATGGAGTAGTTCATGCTACTTCCTCTTTAAAACTAATTAATGTGTTATATGTTCCCAAATTCCCTGTTAGCCTATTATCCATTAGCAAGTTTACAAAACAAAAAAATCGTAAAGTCTCCTTCTTTCCATCTTTTTGTGTTTTTCAAGACCTAGCAACTGGGATGACGATTGGTTCGGGGCATGAGAGAGGAGGTATGTACTATTTGGACGATAGTGTGCCAGAGGCTGGTCTTGTTACATCACAGGCTGACTCTACTTTATTGTGGCACTAACGTCTGGGTCATCCTTCACTATAAAAACTTAGATCGGTAGTTTCTATTCAGCCTTCTATTTCCTCTTTAGGTTGTGAGTCGTGTGAACTGTGTAAGCACCATTGTGCTTTCAGAGTCGTGTTAATAAACACAGTAGCTTTGCTTAAGTTGGTTCATTCTGATGTCTGGGGTCCTTATCGTGTTCCCTCTGTGCAAGGTTTTTGATATTTTATTATTTTTGTTGATGATTTCTCTCGCATGACGTGGCTTTATTTGTTAAAAGACAGGTCAGAGGTCTCGCACGTTATTGAACTCTTTTATAATGAAATAAAAACCCAGCTCTCTACTTCTGTTCATATTCTTCGTACTGATAATACTTTGGAATATATGAAAAGTGACGTTTTAAAATTTTGTGCTCTTAATGGCATTATTCATCAGACTTCTTGCTCTCATACTTCACAACAAAATAGAGTTGCTGAGAGGAAGCATAGACATATTCTAGATGTTGCTAGAACATTGATGATACATATGAATATTCTAAAGTATTTGTGGCCTGATGCTGTTCTCACTGCCAATTATTTGATTAATCGCATGCCATCCTCTGTCCTTGATGGTTTAATACCATTCAATTGTCTTTATTCTGATAAAAAACAATTTTTTATGATTCCCCGTATCTTTGGTTCTACGTATTTTGTTCAGGATTTAACAGCTGGTTTGGATAAGTTGTCTTCTAGATCCATCAAATGTGTTTTTGTTGGATTCTCTCGTACTCAAAAAGGATATAGGTGTTATCATCCGTCCACCAAGAAATATTTTGTGTCTGCTGATGCTACTTTTTTTTAGTCTGTCCCATATTTTTCCTCTGGTTCCACTACTATTGGTTATCCACAGGTATCACTACCTTCTTCTGCTCCTACTACTATTTCCATTACCTGCTCCTGTAGCTCCTGCACCGAAGCCTCTATTGACATATTCTCGCCGCCCAAAAGTACATGCTCCTGCCTCTGACCCTGCTGGACCTTCATCTCCAGCTGCCGGTCCATCCCATGTTGAGACTTCTATTCCTTCCGACTTGGATATTCTTATTGCTCTTCGCAAAGGTATACGGTCTTGCCCGAAATATCCTATCTCTCTTTTTTGTCTCTTATGACCGTCTCAACCCATCTTTTCGTCAGTTTGTCTTGTCTTTGTCCACTGTATCTATACCCAGGTCACATGAGGAAGCTATGTTAGTACCTGCTTGGAAGCAGGCTATGGATGAGGAAATGAGTGCACTGCTTTCTAGAGGGACTTGGTCTCTCTTCCTACTGGAGCTACTATGGTTGGTTGTAGATGGGTGTATACCTTGAAATATCACCCTGATGGATCTGTTGACCGATATAAAGCTCGTCTGGTTACTAAAGGTTATACCCAGACATATGGCGTCGACTATTTTGAAACTTTTTCTCCCTTTTCTCGTCTTAACTCCATCAGAATTCTTTTCTCTCTGGCTGTTAATATGGATTGGGTGATGCACCAACTAGATGTGAAGAATACTTTCCTTTATGGTGATTTGGACGAGGAGATTTATATGAAGCAACATCCTGGGTATGTTGTTCAGGGGAGAAATATTATCTGCAGGCTGAGGAAGGCCATCTATGGGTTAAAGCAGAGTCCTCGAGCTTGGTTTGATAAGTTTAGCAAGGTTATTTTTAGTGTTGGTTTCCAATGCTGTCAGCCTGATCACTCTGTCTTTCTTCGACGCACAACAACTGGTTTGGTTATTTTAGTTGTATATATTAATGATATTCTGCTGACTGGGAGTGACTCTGTTACCTTAACTGAGACTAAGGAGTATCTAAACCGTTATTTTGTCACTAAGGACATGGGAAAGCCAAAGTATTTTCTTGGGATTGAAGTTACATATCAAAAACATGGCTTGTTGTTGTCCCAAAGAAAGTATGTGCTAGATTTACTAGAAGAAGCAGGTCTCTTGGAATGTAAACCTGCAAGCACTCCAATAGAGGTAAATATTGATTTGTGGTGTGATGATACCTCGCTACTAGATGATGCTGGACGATATAGGAGACCGATTGGAAAGCTAATATATTTGATAGTTACCAGACCTGATATTACCTTTGCAGTAGGTGTACTGAGCAGGTTTATGCACAAACCTAGAGAGGTTCATTGGACAGTAGCTCTGAAGATTTTGGCATATGTCAAGAGTTGTCCTGACAAGGGGTTGCTATATAAGAAGCATGGGCATACTCACATTTTGGCTTTCTCTGATGCTGGCTACGCAGGAGACATAGGAGATCAAAAGTCGACCTCAGGATTCTGTACTTTTGTTGGAGGTAATCTTGTGACTTGGAGAAGCAAGAAACAAGATGTAGTATCACGATCTAGTGCAGAGGCCGAATATAGAGCAATGACTCACACTGCTTGTGAGATGGTGTGGCTACGAAAGTTTATGACAGAGTTTGGTTTTGTTCAGCCTGGACCTATGCCAATGCATTGTGACAACCAATCTACCATTTATATTGCACAGAATCCTGTGTTTTATGAGAGGACAAAACATATTGAAGTTGATTGCAATTTTGTCAGAGATGCTTGGGAGAAGAAGATAGTATCTCTCATATTCACTCTGTCCTCACAGCAAGTTGCTGATATTCTTACCAAGGCTATTTCTTCAAAGGTGTTCTATACTATATGTGATAAGTTGGGCATGGTAGACATCTATGCTCCAGCTTGAGGGGGAGTGTTAAATTAAGTATTAAGTATTGGGTTAATGGGTTGTTACCCGTTAACCTTAACCCTATTTGTATGGCTATATATATCTCTCTTATTATCTCAATAAATAATAACTAGGGTTTTTTTTATTCTCTACAAAGCTATATATCAAGTATTGGTCATAATTTTTCATTTAATTAATTCTATTTGTGCACATCCTTAACAGAGGTTAACAAATGTGAATTAAATTTTGTAATGTAAACAAATACATATGGACTTCAGCAATCTTATCAAGTTAAAAAGATAAAGGTGGAGTACTCAAGCTTATCCAGATTCACAGAGTATTCTGTATGAAGACAGGACATATATCTGTCCTCTACCTAGCAGCCTATTCATATCAGTCCAAGTTGTCATTTATAAACAAATTAATAGAGAGAGAGTTGGAGGCAAAGCCAAAATATTCTATTTTGGTCACGTACAACCAGAAAAATAGTTAAAATATTCTATGGCGAAAATATTATTAAGAAAGGCATGGTTTCAAAAAATAAAATAATCATTAAAAATGAAATAAAATGCAGAAATCCAAACTGATAATTGATTAGCATTTTCTGTCTGGGAATCTTTTACTTGTTACCTTGTTTATTTCTACAGTAAACAAAATATAAAGCTCTGAGTCACAATCAAACGGATCAAAGACAATCCAAGCTTGACAGGATAGGGCAACTACTGGACCCTACAAAGACGATATAAACCTGTTCTAATAAATGGGCTGGCTTGAGCTTTATTTAGTAAAAAGAAATACTACTTATAACAATGACTGATATGTCTTAAGTTACATTGTCACTAATGTGATACGTACTCAGATCAACAACTATTATCCAAATATGTTATGATCTGAATATATTAGTGAAGTGGATTATAAAAACTTGATGTGTCCCACACCTTAATGATGCATCAAAGAAAAACGGTAACTCGTGTACTTCTTTTTTTAACAAGACATTACTTTTTTTCAATGAGAAATGTATATTTACCGAGTGTGAGACTATCGTCTTAGGTTTGGTTCTGATGGGCCTGTAATCATGCTCATCCTCCTCCTCAGATGAGTCGTGAAGAGCTGCACCGAAGTCTGATGGACCGCTCCTGGCTGTTCTCAGATACGAAGCTCCTCCATAAGGAGAGCTACCACTGTTAGCCAGTGACCTTGCTGACCTATTTAATTTATTTAAAACCATACATAACATGAGATTGTTACCATAAGGTCCATATTCAATTACATAAAAGAGTTAATTGCAGATACACTCGTTGTATTGTATAGAGTTAACCACTATTGTTCCTGGACTTTTTATTAGTACTTTAATCACCTAATCTCCAAACGGAGTTATCTACTCGTTACTTACTACCCTCTATGTGAAGGGTCATGTGAGTGGATCCTGCAACTTTGTTACGTCAGAAAGATCCTGTTTGCATTCACCGTGGAGTGAGTACAAATAACAAAGAGATAACTCTGTTTGAAAATCAGGAAATCTATGTGCTAGTAAGAAAGTTTATAAATAACTTAAGTAATAACTCAATATATAGATAGAGTTTATCTGCAATTAACCTATCAAGAAATGAGATATAAAGCATGTAAAAGATGAAATATACGTATAATGCACATCCATCTGTGGTGAGGTTGCACTGGAGGCATTGGTAGATATTGGCATGGTAGAATAATCTCTCTCTGGATTCAAAGGCTTCCTTTCTTCGTCAACCTATCATTAACATGAACATGTTGGATAAATTATATAATTAAGAGAAGAAAAACAAGTTTACTGGGAGTATATATGAACAATGAAATATGTGGTTAATTTTTAATAAGAGTGAATTTGGATTTTATTTATTCGGCATATTGCATGTAACTCAAAAAAATAAGCTAACAAGGGGAACTTAGCCACACGCCAGAACATCGAATACATATCTGACACTTGGTAAAGATGGAACTGAGCTACACACCACCATTTATTGGGCAAAAATTTAGCCCATATCCTTACTCAAAAAGGAAATTCATTTAGAATCAACTGTGAACGTGGAGGGGCCACCACGTGAATGAAGCCGAGAGCGGAGTAAAGCAAAGGGTGTGCGCGTGTGGGGGTCACAACATTGAGCAGCAAAGCACGTGGGGAAGCTACCGCGTGAAAGGCAAAGCGGCAAGCCCAATTTCGGCCCACCCAAGAAATCACACAAACAGACTATAAAAAAGGACTGCTCAAAATCTCCCCTAACTTCTGCGTTTTTCTTTTGCAGCCGCACAAATTCACCTCTGCTCACGAACCCTCTACCTGCTCACGAAAACCAACTATGTTCTAAAACTACAAAGAAATCCCGTGTTTCAATTATCTTTTCAGCTTGAATACTATGCTCTAGCTAAAGCCTTCCTTTACCTCAAGCTCCTAATGCACACGCACCTACTCATAAGCACCTTTACCTGCTGGAACTAAACTCGCTAAAAGGACCATTCCCACGTGACGAAAGCTGCAAGAGACCCATTCATTCACGATGACCTACCCCCGCATGAGGAAAGTAGCCCCTTCCTTCTTCCTCTCACCCTTCCTCCAGGATATGCATGCCACAAGTTTAGGTTCTTCGATGAGAAGGTATGCCCTAAGGAAGGCAAAGCGACAATCTTCTTTTTGTTTTTAAGCGGCGGGTCCCAACTCTCAATCGCGAACCGCGGCAATTTGCCAGTGTCACTCCCAATTCGCGGAACGCCCGCGCGATCTTTGGCAGGTCCACATCGCAATGCCGACGCCCGCCGGATTTGCAGGTCAACTGCCCAATGCCGACGGCGCGCCAAAAACGCAGGTCGCTCCAATCCGACCCGCCAAAACGCAGGTCACTCCAATCCGACCCGCCAATTTGCAGGTCACTCCAATCTGACCCGCCAATTTGCAGGTCACTTGGATCTGACCTTCCAAATCGCAGGTCACTTGGATCCGACCTTCCACTTTGCAGGTCACTTGGATCCGACCTTCCAAATCGCGGGTCACCTGGATCCGACCCTCCAACCCGCGGGTCACTCAAATCTGACCAGCGCCAGGGTCGAGACATAAGACGTTCTGTACCGGTTACGTCGATCCCTTCGAGTTCCGCACCTCCGACGGAGCACTGTGACAGTGTGGATTTGTCCCGATTCAAGGTGAAGACAGTCGATCGCCTGGGTCCTTTGCAAGAGGATCGAGGCAAAGTTCTGAGTAAAGAACGTTTGGGTCCGGTGACTGAACCCCGAGCAACTCGTCGAGCTGGGGGTCGCACACGCCCTCTCAACAATAACAAGCCTTCTTATAAAAGGAAAACTCCAGTTTCCACCCGTCTGGGGGTGTGTATTCAAAACCAGGAGCCTGTTGAGATCTTGCGCTCCCAAAAGTGTAGTTCTAAACATGTGACTCTTGAGAACGCTGATAAAGCGGCAAATCCCCTGAAAGAAACGTATTCATCTGACGATGACAATGTTATACTTGGGGAGTTATGTCAACGTACGATAGGTTGCTCCGGTCATCTGACCGATGAGTTGTACTATCGGGCTAGGGGTATGAACAAGTCTCAGAAGAGATATACCCGAGAAACAAAATCTCACTGCCCATACGTCGAACTTATCAGGGCAGTATTATCAGCGTGTAGCTTCCCCAAGACCGCTCCGCAGAGGGTCTCGGTATTTGAGAGGATCTCCAACGGAAAGGATAAGTCTAATCTAAAGCGCCTCCGTAAGAAACGATCGGTCGTTCAAGGTGACGAACCCCCAGAGGTTACCATCAATATGGTTGATAAGGGAAAATCAATTCGACCTTCTAGCTCTGACCCGCTTGTATCGCATCGTCTAACCCGGTTGCGATCAGGGACCACTAGACGCAGGGACTACCAAAGAATGCAGAGAGGGTTATCCTCGGATGATGAAGTATCGGATGCTAACTCTGCAGTCGCTTCTGACAATATGGTATCTAGCCCAGGACAATCTCACGAAGTGTTCATGATCAACACCGAGCAGGTAGCTAAAATGGTTGAGGATGCCTTGGCCAAACAGAAAGAGGCATTCAAGATCGAAATGGAAATGGCTATGCTACGGATGAGGGAAGAACATGACCAACAAATCCGAGCTTTGTCGAATCAAATTGGTGAATCCAGCCGTCGCAACACTGCTAACCAAGCAAATAGCGATTCAGATGTAGATGAACGTCTTAATCCTGATAACCCTCTCGTTGACCAAAACGCTGGGGGTGGCCCCACTAAAGACGACAACGCTGGGGGTGGCCGTGTTATTCCTCTTTCAAATCGTCCGAGACCCGACACGAGTGAGGATGAAAAAATGAAAGATCTCGAGAGCAAAATCAACGCTCTAATGTCTGCTCAAGAGGTAAAGAGGACTGGCATTCCATGTCCATATCCAAGAGAGTGGGACTCAATAGCATACCATTCCTTGGCAGTTTCTTTGATGACGACGATGAGGTATCCATCAGGACATTTTTCGATGAGAAATAAGAAGATGACGAGACAGTCGACGACTTCGTCAAACGCTTTCGGAATAAAGCAATGAACTGCCGAGATCCGATCACGGAGGACTTCATCCTCCAGACATGTCATAACAACCTATCTATTGAGATATTAGAAGTTATGGGAGTCGCACCGTCCAACACTTGGAAAGAGTTGAAGACGCGCGGAGAGCGGGCCGAACGCTTCCTCCGAAGGAAGAAAGCCGAGAGGAGCCAACCGACGGCGAATCTTCCGAACTCAAACTTTGCCTCCCGTGGTAAAGGAAAGGCACATGCAGCGGTTGTAGACGTTAATCAGACATCGCAACAACCCCGAAGGCAGCAAAAGATTTCGGATCCGAGACTCCAAAAAGAGTACTCCTTCAAGGACGAAGACGTTCCAGCCATCTTCGAGTCTCTCCTTGAAAACAACAAGATCAAGCTGCCACCTGTCGTAAATCAGGAGGAAGCTGATAACATCGTGGATCCAAAATACTGTGCGTATCACAGGAGGATCCTCCATCCCACCAAGGATTGCTTTGCTCTCAAGAATAGCATTCAAACATTGGTTGAAGCCTGCGTTATATCGCTCAATTGAGCCGAATGAACACTCCGACAAGTATAAGAGCATAAACTGCTTCTTAATCCTCCGACCGGTATAAAAGGTTAAACTGCTCCCTGATACTCCAATTGGTATATGAGTCTAAACTGTTTCCTACCGTTGACGGGAAGTTCCTGGAGAATTTTTACACGTAATATTCTTAAGGATAACCCGATCATGTAACTCGGTATAATATTAGACCCAGTTTCACGAAAGAAGCTGGGGGTGGATGATTCATGTAACAGGAAGTTCCCGGAAGAATGTTACATGTAATTTTCTTAGGGATAACCCGATCATTATGAATAAAGTGATAAACACTAAACCCATTGTGATTTCCGAACACTCTCTTGCTGAGATGAGATTCGATCACTTCGTTGGATCAATCTTCTCTCACAAAACTTCCATTGGTGTTCGACGACTCACAGTCGCCACCACCACAAAAATCCCCCATCGATCAGACTAACCGACGATGGGATCACCGAAATTCTTTCTGGTTTAATTCATTCGAACTTCCGCTATGTTCATGCACTTAACACTTTCATGGTTAGAGTCCGGATATAATTCTTGGAATTATCATCTGTCAATCTTTGACGAATTATCAAACCCCTTCGTATTAAGTCCTTATCACTTGACACTAAGAACCCCTACTGAGTGATTTGTACAAGTCAACACTCACATTGTGATTTGTACTCCCACTCCCACTGTCCATTTGGTCAAACCTTTCTACAGTTAGGACCACAATCAAAATCCCCTCTCGATTCCTCCAATGAACGAGAGGTCCACTTTCAAATCGAGTGATCAAACCTTCTTACAGTTAGGGTCACCTCAAACTCTCGCTTGGTCAAACCTTCCTACAGTAAGAAACAAAACCAGAATTCACTCTCGATAAACGAGAAATTCATCTTTAGTTCGATAATCAAACCTTCCGACAGTTAGGATTATCCGAATCTTTTTAATTCTCGGAGTGGAGATCCCACTCTTAGTTTCACCTTCTCGGATTCTTGAAGTGGAGATCCCACTTTGAGTTTTCAATTGTAACTGGAGATAGAATATAAAATTCTTCCTCTTCAGCTTTGGGAGATAGAATGTAAAATTCTTCCTCTCCCGCATCGGGTTTATCTTTGCCCCAAGAGAAGACTCCGCTTTTTCAAACTTCTAAAATCCGTGCCTCATACGCACGGAGAATTTTATCCCGAATCCTGAGTAGGAATAAGTCAACGCCTAACACGCGTTGCCGGTTTAGTCTTTCACCGATTGAAAAAGACACCAGAATCCAGTCTGGGGTATTTTATCCCGAAGCCTAAGTAGGGATAAGTCAACGCTTAACCCGCGTTGCTGGGTGGTTCGTTCCCATGAAAACGACCGAGTCTACGTATTCAGCATCGTAGCAACAAAAATCCATGCCTTTTATGCATGGGAAATTTTATCCCGAATCCTAAGTAGGGATAAGTCAACGCCTAACACGTGTTGCCGGTTTAGTCTTTCACCGATTGAAAAAAACACCAGAATCCAGTCTGGGGTATTTTATCCCAAAGCCTAAGTAGGGATAAGTCAACGCTTAACCCGCGTTGCTGGGTGGTTCGTTCCCGTAAAAACGACCGAGTCTACATATTCAGCATCGTAGCAACAAAAATCCATGCCTTTTATGCATGGGGAATTTTATCCCGAATCCTGAGTAGGGATAAGTCAACGCCTAACACGTGTTGTCGGTTTAGTCTTTCACCGATTGAAAAAGATACTAGAATCCAGTCTGGGGCATTTTATCCCGAAGTCTAAGTAGGGATAAGTCAACGCTTAGCCCGCGTTGCTGGGTGGTTCGTTTCCGTAAAAATGACCGAGTCTACGTATTCAGCATTGTAGCAACAAAAATCCATGCCTTTTATGCATGGGGAATTTTATCCCGAATCCTGAGCAGGGATAAGTCAACGCCTAACACGCGTTACCGGTTAGTCTTTTGCTGTGAAAAGGACAAAAGTCCACATATTCGACATTGTGGCAGGTCGTTATTCATAACGCCAAAATCCGTGCTTCACGCGCGCGGGGAATTTTATCTCGAACCCTAAGTAGGGATAAGTCAACGCCTAACTCGCGTTGCCGGTTTAGTTTTTCACCGATTGAAGAAGACACCAGAATTCTGATCTGGGGACTTTTATCCCGAAGCCTAAGTAGGGATAGGTCAGCGTCTAATACACGTTGTCGGGTAGCCTATTCCCGTAACAATGGCGAAGTCTACGTATTCAATATCGTAGCATCAAGTCTAAGGGAGTTCATTCCTTTAGCACAACGTCACGTGCGGAACGGACTTAAACAATCCGCATGCAAGCCCGATTCAAACGGTAATCGGTAAAGGCACGCCAAATCCGTTGAAGGCTGAGGGTTTGCCAAAAACCTTAAAGTCTACGTCTGATACACGTCGCTGTTTAGTCTTTTCACAGGAGAAAGACGAAGTCTACGTATTCAATATCGTAGCACTAAAAGAGTTAACTCTTTTAGCATAACGTTACATGCGGAACGGACTTAAACAATCCGCATGCTAGCCCGACTCAAACGGTAGTCGGTAAAGGCTTATCAAACCCGTTGATGGCTGAGAATTTGCCAAAAATTCTATAAGTGCGAGTCATTGACGTATCAGTTTCATTAGTTGGTCTCATGACTTAAACATCCAACAAACTTCAGGATAAGATCCACACGTGCAGAGGAATCAGCTTTAATAGTTGGTCCTGTAGCCCAACATTCGGGACCGTCATGCTCCAATGCCTTAAGAGCTTAAACCGTGTAGACTCCAGCAAACGTACGAGTATAAACTGTGTTAACGTCGGTCAACGCGTTACAGTAAAGATCGATGCCGGTCAACGCATCAGCAATTTCGTCAAAATAAGGCAAAAGATGACTCCAAGGATTCCAGTTACAATCAGATATGAATTCCCGACGGAGAGGATCATTTCAAAGTCAACTCAATGGTGTGAGCTAAGTTCAGAAAGTTATACACCAATCTCAGTTCAAGATTTCGACAGCGGTCAGACGATAAACGCAGCGCCGGAAGAACTTCACCTATTCGACGAAACAATGAATAGATCGAAGACTGAAGAAGTTAAGAATTGAGATAGTTCAAAGTCACTCTACGAAATTGAGGAGATGGCCTATCTTATCCAAAGCATTCCAGACTCCTTAATAAAAGAATGAGTCTGGAATACTTTGGAGGGGGTATCTGTAGGCGTCTAAAAATGCCTATAGGTATCCACACACAGCTCGAGACAGAGAGAAGACGACGAACATTGTTATCCGAGTCTAAGAGGATTATCTGACGCCGACAAGCGCCTGAAGCAAAACGGAGAATCAAGTGACCTACACGCTCGACAGTCAGCTCGTGCGCGCAAATCAGCATGCGTGCGTCAATCAACACGTGTGTATCAACCGAGGCGCGTTCTACAGTTAATCCCGCAACGAAGCGTGCAAGTCAACAAGACGATCAAATATGTAAAACGGGAAAAAAATACAAGTCACGGAAGAACCGGAAAACACGAAAGTCAGCGAAGCCCAAAAACGGTTGGGCGGGTCGGCCAAAGCCGACCCGCGCCCCCGCGGGTCAGATCGACCCGTCGCGCTGTTTTGACCCCCTGATGTGTTTTTCGACGGTTTTGACGATTTTCTCAAGATCTTTTTAGTTCCAGAGGTTCCCAACTGACTTGATATCATCACCAAACGTGGTTAGGCTGTTGTCAACTGAAGATAGAGCCAAATCACTGGTTCTCATCCAAATAACCGCTTCCGAAGCCCTATAAATACAAGCATAGGGCCTCCTTTCAGCGGGGGCGATTGATTATCAAGAGGACGAAGTGCTGCCGGATTGAGGAGTCAAAAGAGCACGAATTTCAGCGAGGATTGACAGATCTTGGCGAGTTCTTCGGCATAAAGAATGAGAGTTCGAGAGATCCGAAGCCTGTTTCCTCCGTTCCTTGAGATCAGGCTTGGTCTTGATCTCGAGAAGAGCCCTGATTTCGTTTGGTCGATCTCAGCGCTTCAAATCAAATACTTCATTGGCGAAGGCGAAGTTCTGCCGAATTTTCCATTAACCGGATCCAGATCTAAGGCGGTCCACGGATAAACCCCGGCACATGCAAAGATCCCACGCAAGCAGAAGAACGATAAACGATCTCTGTGTTTGTTTTGACGAGAGTTGTAAACTTTTGTTTTCATTGTGTAAAAGTCTTATAAAAAGACAATCTTCTTTTTGTTTTTCATTGTAACGATTAAAGTTGTAATGAATACCGCAATGAATACATTAACTTTCGACGAAAACAGACTCGTCTCGGGTAAGTTTTTTTATCTAGTTAACTTGTATGAGTGGAGGATAAGTGGAGGAGTTCAGGATCCTTTAATCTTCTCTAATGACTGATTAATCTGAGGGAAGCAGATCCATGTCTAGTTAACACTCGTTAGAGGACCGAAGGAGATTTTCCCCGGTGTGTCCTTTGATGTTCAAGTTAGTGATAGATTAGCAGATTATTAGAATGCATAATCTAGTTCAGAGTTTCCACTAGCGTACTGTGGTGTAGTGGGCTTATCCACTACTTGTACCACAAACTGAAGTTAGAAGATTCACCGGAGATAGTCCTTTCTTTGACCTACCTTGACTTTAGTGGGTCTACGAATCCGCGGAGGGACAAGTCTGCTAGTGACCAAGCATCGAGTCAAGATAGGAGCAACCCCCCATTCCAACCAACCTATAAAACAAGTTTTCACTAGGTTTTATCTGGAAGGCGGGAAGAGCTCTATTGGAGCATTTGGGCGGGAAGCCCAACAATAATGGGATCTGTTACTTGACTTGTGAAGCCCTGTGCTCGAAGCAAAATCAGATTACTTGCACAAAGAAAGTGATACATTGCTACTTTGACCCAGTCGATGGAGTCGGTCAATTATACTCCACTTTACACGTGTCAGCGGCCAGTTGAGTGTGTCAGCTTTGCATTTAATGCAACAGTGACATAATGGCAGAAGTGCAGGCATCGTTTGAGGAGTAATTATGACTTCAACTTGATGGGTCATTATGACTTTTTCTATGCATTTAATATGATAGCGATTGAGCAACAAAGTATGGGAGTTGACTGGCTATGCATTAAATACAAGCGGTGTTAATGAGGTTGACAGGTCATTCCGCGAATCGAGACATTGCCAGTGGAGTTTAACAAGAAGTCGTCTTTTGTCTCGGACTCGGATTTCTTTAATAGATCCTGGCTTGAAGACGTCTTTCATCTCGGACTCGGACTACTAGAGAGATTGGCGGTCCTCACACCCAGGTCGGATTTTCAGATTATAGGACTCGGCCTATTTATATGACACATGGCCAATTCTTAAGGGCTTATTAGACTTGGTAATTCTCAATATATAACATTGGGCCCTCTCACTTAGAGTCGGGAAGGAGAAACTGAACAGTTTCATCTTTTTGCCGCCTCGAGGATTCGAATCGATTTTGGAATATAGTTGTAATTTGACGTTCTAATGTTAGCGTAGAACATGCATGATAGGATGCTTCAATTGATAAGAATGATGCTTTGGCTTTGAGAACCGTCAGCGGTTTAGGGGGATTAGAGTTAGCCGCTAGGATTTGGCCGTGTGTCACCTATTTAGTGCCTATAAATACCCCATTTCTCTTCTTCCTCAGTACACTTTCTAAAACCCTAACCCTTGAAATTTATGAGCTTCTATCTTTTAGAACCTTGATCATGTGCTCCGATCGTTGACTTTGATCACTTTGTTGTGATGGCTTCCAGTGCAAAGCCTTTTGTGGCCCATAACTAGGATCGGATCTTGCTACTATTCCAGTATAAATCGTTGGTATTCCAAGTTTGTCTCATGCAATGGGCTAAGGAGTATGACATACCAAGTGCTTTTGCACTATTCATTCCGATGCCTGACCATGCCATCTACCACCACATGGGTGACTTGGTGCTAATTTATTGTAGGTGCAATTGAGCCATAACCCTTTCTTCATCTTCTTGTTGCCGATGGTGTCCCTCGAAGAAAGGGGTGGTAGGTGATGTTGGAGGTTGGAATGGGAGAATATGGTTAAGGAGTTCGTTTGCTTACGAAGAAAACTATTGTTGGAGTGATTGAGCTATTCTTCGGAGGGTTCATCCGGCTGATCTTGAGTGACATAGCTAGAAGTAGAAGATTCTCCGAGAGCATGTGAGTTAGGGATTGATGGGCGATTAGGATCAACCAATTTCTCAAAGGAAGAAAAAATGACCCTACAATGGGCATTAAGCTGTTTATGTCAGAAAGTTAATTGTATAAGTGGGAGGATATTTGGAAGAGTTTCGGGTCCCTCAATCTTCTCTGATGACTAACTAATCTAAGGGAAGCGGATCCCTATGCAGGTAACACTCGTTAGAGGGCCAAAGGAGGTTCCCTAGTTTGCCTTCTGACATTCAACTTAGTAAAAATAGATTATTAGAATACAGCATCTAGTTCGGAGTTTCCTTCAATGTACTTTGGTATAATGGGGTTAACCACCACTTATAGAGAATTCGGAGGCACATTAGTAATTCCACGCAATTAGTGGAGTCAGTTAATTAGACTCCACTTTATACACGTCGGTGGTTGGTTGAGTGAGTCACCTTTGCATTTAATGCGACAATGATAATGGCAGAAGTACAGGCGTCATCCGAGAAGTATTTATAACTTCGGCTCGAATAGTCATTATGACTCTAGGCATGCATTTAATGTGATGACAATTAGGCGGTGAAGTATGGGCGCTGGCTTTCCATGCCTTAAATGTGAGTGGCGTTGACGAGGCTGATAAGCAATGTTACATTAAACGCTGGGTGCTTCTAGGCGTCGGACTTGACGCCCAGCGCTTAGTCACCTAGGCGGGCGCCTAAGTGGTTTCTGGGTGTTTTTTTTCTTTCTTCATTTAAGTGGTGATCGATGAGGTTTTGCTGAAGGTCGGAGGAGTTAGTGGAGATGTTCGTATTTGTAGGTTAATGGATCGAGTTTGGAGGACGTATAGGCTACGATACATAAAATCACAATCAATGCCTACAGGGTGCAATCTACGTAAGCAGACAATGCTCCCCTAAACGCTCGTAAAATCTAGGTGAGCAGCCTAAATACCGCCTAGACGCTAGGCGCTAGTTAGACGGCCTAGGTACCGCCTAGGTCTAGGCGTACGCCTAAGCGGACTAGGCGAATGTTTTTTAAAACAGTGCTGATAAGTCATTCCGTCATTTAAGATATTCTTTAGTTGAATCCGACCAGAAGACATATGTCGTCTTAGACTCAAATTTCCTTAATAGATCCCGACTTGAAGATATCTTTCGTCTTGGACTCAGACTGCTAGAGAGATTGATGATGCTCACACCTAGGACAAATTTTTAGATTATAGTACTTTACCCATTAATATGACACGTGATTAGCTCTTAAGAGCTTATTAGACTTGGTAATTCTCAAGATATAACAGCTAGCAACATATTTCTTTAAAAAAAATACTAAAATTGAATTTAGATGAGCTGGTAAATATATCTAAAGAGTCAGAGAAATTTAATTATCTGGTGGAATGGTCTCACATGTAAATCTATCCATCTATACTAGCATATAAAGATCTTACTAGTGGCAAACAGTATCTATTGCTTCTAACGTAGAAACAAACCCTAAAATTATTATTCATACTATAATAAATACTCTTCTCGCGTATGATTTATAATATTAAACCTATTGTTCATGCTATAGTATTATTTTCAGCCATAGACTAACTATTCTTGCTGAACTGATTTCCTCCAAGCATATTATTCATGCTACACCACCATTTTTAAAATTTAAGCATAACCTATATACTACAGTATTTTTTTTTTTTTTGCCCTTTATCCACCGTTCAAGCAAAAGTAAAATTTTTTAGGCTTGAAAAAGTTGTTTATCTCACACACACACTCTCTCTCTCTCTCTCTCTCTCTCTCTCTCTCTCTCTCTCTCTCTCTCTCTCTCTCTCTCTCTCTCGTTCTTGCAAATGATGAATTTAATCTTTATTAGACATTTCACAAATATAAATATTTTATGGCTCTATTATATTGCTAATTAGTATATTATTTTGTTAACTGATTTAGAAGTTCACTCTATAAATAATAATGTTAAAAATATTATCGCACCATATTATTAATCTGATGATAAATATACCTCCATAAATAACAACTGTAGTTTCGAAGTATGAAGGAATTGTCCTTCAATACGATCGGATAGTATAAATGTCATTTCATCAATGCTGGGGAGCGATCGTAATCATATATGGCCCCCACACGTCAAAAGAAAGTGACGTGAAAGATATAAAAAAGAATGGGTTTTCACATAATAAGACCCCAAGGTGTACTAATTGAGATTAGATCCTTCAAATTTAGTACTAATAAATTAAACACAATTTCACTTTTCATAATGGATTGTATCATTTTATATATTTTTATGTTTTACCTATATACTATGTGTAAAATTAATTTACAAGAGAAACACTGTTCAAATTGTATTTATTTAGATGTTGAAATTTATATAAACAAATTAATTATATATTTTCCTTCTCTCTTTTAAAAAATAAGCAATTTTATCAAACAAATCTACAATAAAATATTGTATCCTCATTTGAGAATAAGTACTCAAAAAGTAATTCAAATTTCAATCATGTTATTGTATCAAATACACTCTAAATTAAAGGTAAAAATTTTTCATTCCTCAATATGCATTTGTAATTCAACAAATCAAATGAGTGTAAATTCATTTCTCATTCATTCTCTCATCTGAAAATAGAATGGAAAATGATATTTGGAGAACCTGATCTTTTTGAACTTGAAAGGAAAATTAATAAATAATGCATTTGTACAAGAAGGCTCACAAGCTTTCATAAATAAAATCTGATCTTTTTGAAGTTGAAAGGAAAAATAGAAAGCACCAATAATTATAATTCGTCATGGGCAGAGACGCTATTGCTGATATAATAACTTCTATAAATAAATGCTGACATGAGTAAAAAAGGAATAATGCATTTTCACCATATATAAAATGAGTAGACCCAAGAGTATAAAAATATATTCTGATGATTAAATAAATATTAGATTAAAAATTAGATATGATCAGTTTAATGCACACTTTTCATTCTAAATTGTAGAGTGATATATATTTTTGGAATAAAACCTTCTAATTATTTCATATTATTGTGAAAAGAAAGATTATTTAAAATATTTAATTTCATATTTTGCATAACGTAGTGCAATATTTTGCTCAAAAAACTTCATTCTCAGATCTAAAATTTATAAAAATACTATATGTTATTTGGAAGATAATATCTTGAAAGTTATATTTTTTTGGAAAAAAATTAAACTTGAAGATACCAAAGTTAAAAATAGATGGAACTTTAGGGTATCAAGAGTAACCTGTAAGAGCATCTCCAACAGTTTTCCCAAAAAATTCTCCAAAATGGGGAAGCAAAAGTCATATTCTTTAAATTATTTTTGCTCCAACTCCAACAGCTTCCCTATTTTGAAAAATCTTGCATTTATTACAATAATAAAAATATTCTACATCCCTATTTTGGGATGCTCTTTATGCATTGGAACTTCCCCTATGGTTTTTTTTGTAATTACGGATTTTATTTTATATTTATTTTCTCCTCCAACCCGATTTGAAAAACGTGCTGCATTTATGACAAAGTTCTTACCAAATATTTGAAGAATGCCCCAGATTTGGGGAAGACTCCCCTTTTTTCCTCCTCCATCCCTATTTTGGGGAATGAGATGGAGAATCTGTTGGACCAAAAAAAAGCTTAAAATTCTTCAAAAATAAGAATACCAATAAAATGGGAAAGTTATTGGAGATGCTCCAACCCCTCTTACATAAAAAATTGGGATAAGAAGATTTCAGCATCCACTGCACGTGCAATGATGCTTGTTATTATTTAAAAAATCATAGCATATAGCTTTGAACAGTAGCATAGTTTAACATCTTGTGGTGAACAATTAAAAAAGCTTCTAGCGATCTCAAGAAAGGCTACGACTTGTAGAATATTCATTAATATTTTATAACTACTAACTAAATCTCCAAAGTAAATCATATGCGCAACTTTGGGTTTCTCGCATAATTAGTGATCGAAACCCTAAAAATTCAAATTAATTAACTAAAGTAATAAATCAAGAAAAAAAAAATAATGTTGTCGAGAACCCACCTCTGATGTGGAATCATAGCCTCTATTCTTCCACCATCTGATGAAGTAATCATAGTAAATAGTTTGTATAACCAAAACCACCGTAATAACCGTGTACAACTGCACCCAAAATTTACTTATTATTTAAAAAATCTATATTTATGAAAATAAATTAAAACTTCAGCTTACCAGAGCTGTATAAAATTGTGTAGGTAACTGCATTCAACAAACCAACCAATGGTTAATATTTAACATATGAATATGGGGCTGAAAAATAAAATAATCATAAAAATTAACAAAATTAAAGTGCATTAATTACTTACAGTGGCTGGTTCAAGAAGGCAACCCACCAAGTTAAAAACGTCACTACACCAACAAAAAAATGGTCACAGAAAAATTATTTATTCATATTGTTATTTCAGTTTAACATCATAAGAAAAGGTAAAATGCAGATAAACCAGCAAACTTCATCATCTGTTCAGTCATTTATTAGCACTTATCAGCCCTAAATTCATGAAAAGAGTATCAAACAGTCAATTCCTGAGATGATATGCGTTACTGAAGATACAAATGTGGGGTTATCTGCAGTTTATCACAAAAAGGAATGTTGGAGACAGACCCAACGACCCAAGTGAGGAGGAGACCAAGAGAGACTCCGTGGCCGGACTTGGTTTGGAAATTGGTGATGATCTGGGGGATCTCGGCAAAGGCCCAGCAAAAGAGGCTCACAAGGCCCAGCCCAAATGAAAGCCCACTGCTGAGGTTACAGACACAGTCCTGAAAGTACATCTCAATCCATTTCACACAGCGGCCACTGCAAGCTGTAGCCATTCTCTCTCTCTCTCTCTCTCTTTGGTGTAATTTGGTTTGGAGAAACTTGGTGAAGGCGGTAGCTTAGGTGTGGTTATATGAAGAAAGGAGAATGATGGAAGTGGGAGAAAGTGTGGATATGCTTTTGAAAATGAGGGAATATGCTATGTATTTAAAGGGTTTTAAGAGAGTTTCACCATCATATTTAGATCCGGTTACTATTTACCCGGAGTAAAAGTTATAAAAAGAAAAAGTTAAGGTGATTTAGATTAATATGAGTCTCATTGAGATCCTTTCCAATTAAATGATAAATTGTCCGTTTCCAAATTTCAAAGGATATGACCATGTAGAATTTTTACTATTATCCAAATATCTATTGTCTTAAAAGCACTTATTGTGGCCCACAGTTGTGATGGTGAAGATCGTTAAGAGTTTTTTTATCTTCACCATTGTAAGTGGAGCTAGGCAACAAAGAATGGGATAATTCGTATACTATTATTTACATTAGAAATAGTTTAGGTAGCACCTTGTTGACACCTCATTTCATTATGAATATATGATTGTTTTTTGTTTTGATTTAGAAGTAAAATTTAACTTAATTCACGGAAATATAATCTTACTAATAGGTGCTTTTTATTTTTTTGGACAATCTGCAAATATTTTTCTCAAATTTTTTACATTGAAATTGGAATAAGATGGTTTAATTTGTGCACAAAATAAGTAGCTATTTCAATGTTTCGAGGAATAAACTTAAATTGGCTACGATTGAGATATGTATATATGGAAAAAACTCCAAATATAAATCTATGGATTTTAATTTATATTTTTCTAATATTCAGATGAGGACCATGGCCTCTAGATCTCGGATCTTTCCTTCTATTTCTAATAAAGGCGTGGCGGTCGCCAAACTCGTCACCAGCACAAGGTGACTTTAAGAGAGAGAGAGAGAGAGAGAGAGAGTGAAGAAAAAAAGGACCATGCATTGTGATAATGGCATGAGGGGGCCAGCCACCAATGTTGCGATGAATGAGCGGTGGATTGAGTCGTAGGCCTTTGTTTTGTTTTTATTTTTATTTTTTATTTTTTATTTTTTTTTTCCTATGTTTTTGGTCGCAATGTTGTGCTTATTTTATGTTTTGAGTTGTAGTAGGTGAAGATGGAGATGGGACGATAGTGAGTGGGTCGTACCATGTTTGAGTCCGACCTCACCGGTGATTGATGTTATGCTTTAAAGTGTTCTCAAACATAATATATTGTCCACATATCCTTATAATTTTCTGTTGAAAACTGAAAATATGTAAATAGATAGGAGGAATTTCGTCAAAATATATATTTGATACCATTCCAACTCGATCGGTATTGAGAAAAAAAAATGAGATACTCAAGACTCAAGAGTAAAGGCTCTTGATACTTTCTTGAGATCGATAAAACATTTAGTTATTTCGGTTTATTTTATCAATAACGAACCAAGGAGATGGCATTTGTTGAATACACGCGAAAATTTCGAAGTTTACTAACCCAATAATTAACATGCTTTTAATGCACTATCTTTGTTATGAACAAGGAAAATTGCTTCATGGCTCCAAAATTCAAGTTTCAATGTGACTCAGCCCCTCACATTTTTTTAATGTGCTGCAGCCCCTTATTTTTGAAAAAAAACTGCGTCCATCTATAAGGATCTGCAGCACATTAAAACCGAGAGGGACCGGAGGAGGAGGAGGGAGGTGTAGGGGAGAGAGTAAAATCGAGATTTTGGAGGAGGTTGCATTGGAACTTGGGGAGAGGGGGCTGGACACATTTTTTTTAAATTATAGGTCTGCAGTGGGGGGGGGGGGGCTGGGGCACATTGAAACTTGAATTTTGGGGCATTGAAGTAATTTTTCCTATGAACAAATACGCTAAAATTAAGAGGGATTGTGTAAAAGTTTCTTCCTTGTTCTTTTCTTCACATAGGATAAAAGCTTTTATCTTTTTTTCCTCTCTCTCTCTTTCATTACATTCTATTAAAGGTTATCTGCCACTGTAGATTTAACCAGGTTTTTTCTATGGGAACCATCTTTAAAATAGGTGAAATTGATAGAAACCATTTATAATGTTTTTTCTGTGAAAATCACCTTATCAGTGGATTACTATTGCAATCAACTGTTTTTAGTCAACTTAAGCTAAATGAATGCCCTAACTACCCAAGTTTCCCCTCATTAATAACACGTGCCTTTCACGTGTTTTCCCACTAACCCTAACTCTTAACTAGGGTTTAATCCTCCAAAAATAGTGCGTAAGTGTTGCCCCCTCGCTCCCCCTCCCTCCCAAAGAAAACCTATATTAAATCGACAAGAACCCTAAATTAAAAGCAATGTTCAATCAACTACTAACAACCCACAGATCTAGTCATAGAAAATGCTTAATCACCATGAGTCATGGTTGTATCTGATGCTTATCATACTATCTCTTCATGTCACTAACATCCTCTCCCCATTCGCCTCTCTCTTCCTCCAATTAATTGCCATGGCTTATGGTAACTTAGAATTTCTTGTGACTTGATCTGTGGGCTATTAGTATCTGACTGAACATTATTTTTAATTTAGGGTTATTTACGGTTTAATAGAGGGGAAAAAGGGGAAAAAAGGGAAGCAATAGTTATGCGCTATTTTTTTGGGAGATTAAACCATAGTTAAGGGTTAGGGTTAGTGGGAAACACATGCAAGGCATGTGTTATTAATGAGGGGCAATTTGAGTAGTTACGACATTCATTTAGCTTAGGTTGACTAAAAGTGGTCGATTGCAATAGAAATCCCACTTATAAGGTGGTTTACATGAAACTAATATTAAAGGTGGTTTCTATTAATTTCACCTATTTTAAAGGTGGTTCCTATGAAAAACCTCATTTAACAATTATTATATATTTCTCTAATCAAGTTTTCTGAAGACTATGTCTATTACTCTTGCTAATTACCCCAATTAACTAAAATATTATTATTTTTAGGGTTAATTGCAAATAGATCCCTTGTAGTATCCCTCAATTACGAAGAACTATTTGTTGCAAATAGACCCCCTATAACTCTACTTGTTGTGAATAGACCCTTTAAAATATTCGCTCAAGTGTGAATACACCCTCTTAATGAGCTTTTTTTAACCCTTTAAAAAAGTAAAAAAATTAGCAATTGAATGTCTATCCTTACCAATAAAACTATAAGGGGGTCTATCACCACCTAAAACAATTTTTAAAGGTTTAAAAGGGAAAAATATTCATTCAGAGGGCTTATTCACAGCAGGTAGAACTACAAAGGGTCTATTCTTAACAAATAGAAGTATAAAAAATCTATTTACAATTGGATGATACTATGGGGTGTGTTCGCATTTTACCTTTTTTCTCTCCTAAATGATGCCTTTATTGCAGGCCACAAAATAATTAACTTAACTAGTTCTCTAATCCTTTCTTCAATTGAATTAAGTAAACTTTAATCTTCTACCAATGCATTCATCTATTAGTTATTGGGACAATTTAAAATCAAGACGAAAAGAGGGAAAAAGAAATTACTTGATTCGAATATTCCTTCATCAAATTTCTCATGTATACTATAAAGTGTGGGGACATTCCATGTTCATGTCAAAATAGGCTTAGGAGTCAGTGTCGTTATTTGATGGCTGTACCGCACCGAATCTATAAAGACTTGATGTGGGCTCCAACAAACCGAGCGTTTTCTGTGCGCTGCGGAAACGCAGACAGAGACAGGGGGGGAGAGAGAGAGGGGGGAGAGAGAGAGAGAAAACGTGTACATATTTGCATCGTAAACGTGTCGGTCTTATCTCTCTTCGTCTTTTCTTTGTCGCTTTATTAGCTACAGGATAGCTATGAGCGTGGGAGTGAGTCACGTGAAACATCAGCCGTTGGTTTGTGCTAATGCATCGGGATGGGATTTTGATCAACGAGGGAGATTTAGTCTTGGTTCAATGAATCTAATTGCTGCTGGTTATACTTTGGGTTAATTTCACAAAACCTCCGCAGATCTTTGAAGGGGGTTGCACATAACCCCCTAATCTTTGGGTGTCTCATTGAATCCTCTAAACTATAAACTTTTCTCACCAGACCTTGAATCAAGTAAATTGCAAATACCAAAAAAAATTTAGAGAAAAATTTCACAAT
>NC_033801.1:41616098-41629407 GCF_001876935.1 Asparagus officinalis | reverse complement strand
AAAGTGAAATAATTAAAGCCGTGAAAGTAAGACAGTTATGTGAAATTGACCTTTATATTTCAAGACAGTGATAGTAAACCCAAATGTTGATTAGGGGCCGCTAACTTCTCCGAATATCTGGTTTTGAGTTGAGCTGCTTCTTCCTGTACAAAAATCAACTCATAAGAGGACGGGGACTAGTTCCCCCGTTGTTGCTCCGATGATCAAGTTAGTGATGTACTTGAGTGGGAAAGTGATGAACTGTGCGAGTTCTTAAGTGTAGTGGAGTGGAGAAAAATTCTGAGAGATTGCTGTAAAACCCCGTAAATTTTTAAAAAAATACTATGGTAAATAATATTAAATGAATTATATTATGATAAATATCATTTAATGATAAATGAACATGATAGTAATTGGTTTGAGACCAATTAAGAGTACATATGCATTATACACCAATGCAATTCGAATCCGAAAAAATGACTAGTTAAGAGTATATATGCATTACACACCTATGTAGTTCGAATCTAGAAAAACTCAAAAGACAAAAGTTTTAGTCTCTTCAAAAACTTTCCAACGCATCTTAAATAACCTCATTCCGAGGTCGGACGAAAAAGTTACAGCCAAAATACTAAAGATTGTTTTCCCAGTCTGACTGGGTTTTCTGTTTCGGGTCAGATTTGTTTGTTTCAGGTTTGCCTCTATATATACCTGTGTTTTCCATGAAAAATTTTCTTTCACATCATATTTCTGAACCCTAGTAGCCATCCTCTTCCCTCAAAAAACCCTAGAGCATATTTTGGTGAATTTTAAGAGCTTTGTGAAGCATATACCGAGAAGAATGCGAGATCGTCAGCGTTTGACAAGGGAGAACCCGTTTGCTTGCACCCTTGGAGTTTTTAGCAGCGTGTTGAGGCAAAATCATCTTCTTCCAAACCTATCCCCTGTAGAAATTCATGTTTTTAATATGTATAATTGGTTAATCTATTGTGTAGTACTTATTTCGATGATTTTTAAATCCTAGTTTTGATGTTAAATCTTAAAACAACAAAGAGATCAGAAGAAGTAATCTTTAATTGATAAAAATAGATGATCATGATCATTAGTTTTTAGAGTAATTGATAATTATTGTTTTACATGGCCTAAACCCTAATTGTCGATGTATAGAACTTGAGTCTTGAATATGAAACAATAAAGTGATATAAGCCTGTGGATTAAAAACCCTAGTTTGATGTATAGATCTGTGAATATAAATACTAAATAAAGGAAATATATTAATTTGATGTTTAGAACCATGGTTAATTGCTAATATGATTAACTAATTAGGTTTTAAACCCTAATTGTACAAATGTAATCTGATTAGTCATGTTTAAAGTATTTTTTTAAACCCTAAAGATCATGTTATGATGATAAATAATTATTTAGTCAAACCCTAGTATGTTAAACACATGAGTAAACATGTTTTTATACCCCATAATTATGTTCTATAAGTTCTTTTTATTGAAATTGTCTTAACTTCACGAGACTCAAACCTGAGTCCTGACTCTGGTCGGTCGACTGAACCCTGTGCCTCGGTCGACCAATCCCATCATGAGTATGTGTAATCTTTATTCGACCGAAGCTCGTTTCTACGCATATTTATGCGAATTGGTCGTCGGTCGACCAATGCCCTATGGCAACTAACTGACATCATGTCCTGTTTATGATGATTTTTCTTGCACATTGTTTATGAACACGGGGTTCGAGATGTACAACGATTTACATGTACGACATAGACGTACACCTATGGAGGCTTGACACACACGAACTACTGGGAAGGGGGTAGTTGCGTATATTGTTTTTACCATGACAGGGAGACGATTAGTTAGAACAATATATGTATGTGTATAGATACCATTGATAGGCACAACTCAGTACTGCTTAAGGTAGTGCGTCAGTATACCGTTGAAGTAGGCCATTGAGCCATAATTACAGGATGCCTGGATAGGTAGTTTGTTTCGCATGGTGATGCAATGAGGCTAGTGAGTCGTATTTATTGGATGTCTGATGAGGCAGTCCGTTCCGTAAGGTGATACGATGAGGATGTTTGAGGAGATAGTCCGTTCCACATGGTGAGGCGATGAGGCTAATGAGCCGAACCTGTAGGATACACAAGGAGGTAGTCCGTTCTGTACGGTAATGCGATGAGGCTAGTGAGCCGTATTTACTTAGGATGCCTGAACATGTAGTCCGTTTCACATAATGATGCGATGATACCATAGAACTTTGTAAGAGATAGTACTGTGAAACCTAGGACAGCTCGAGTTTTAGGCGGGAGGTCATTTATTTATGTGGTTCATCGTTGAGTTCTTTTGTGACGGGGTATATGGTATTATGGATTTCACAGGACTATGTACTGATATTCGTATTGACTATCCAAGGGTAGCATGAGATGTTGGGTTGACATATATGACTTGGTTTGGTTGACATTTTAGTATTGCATTTCTTTATTCATTTTTTAAGTTTTGGAGTTGATATTTAGCGATTTACAATTTAAGACATATGATATATACATGAGGGTTTCCTTGTTTGGATTATTTCGCTCGACGTACCAGTCTGGTGTTGTGGATTTTTAAGTATTAACCCCATCTAGTACATGGTAAATGATTTATGTAGATTATGCATATATAGGTAGATACTCCATCATATATAGCATCCCTTTCCCCTGGGAGCGGATAGAGATGATCTTGCTAGTGCTCTGACGTTGTTGTTTTCTCTTCTTTTCAAGCAATGGATTAGAGTTTCGGAGAGCCACAGGTTGACAGAGTTTCTGCATAGTCGTCGTCATTTCTTGATAGACAACTTGTGCTCCATATTAGTTTAGTATTTGTTTAGTGATTTATAAACTTGTATTTTATTTTGAAGGATGAGAGCCTTAGTACTATTTTAGTTGACTCCGTGTATTGAGATATTTCACATTTATTTTAGTTCATCAGTTGTACTCTTTTTATTCAGTTGGGACATGATCATATTCTTTGGATATTTCTTTCTCTTGGCATATTCATTGCATTTTTTTACTTTTCTCATATCTGCTTGTACCTGCACTATTCTTAATTGATTCCACTAAAGAGATATTACTGTAATGGTAAAACATGTTATTACATTGTGTGGGTGCATGGTAAGTTTGACATCTCTGGATTCACCTTGTACTACAGGCTCGTGTGAAACCAGGGGTGTCATAATTGCTTACCCTCACATTGGGAATAGTTTTCCGTCTTATAGCCATGCATGAGGAGCATTTTAGTCTTTTCCCATCGAGTCTGAACTGGCGGCTGAGTCAACGTCAACTTTACATGTGTCAACTGTGGAGTGGTCACGAAATGGGCGCTCGTTCGACCAGTCTGGTGTTGTGGATTTTTAAGTATTAACCCCATCTAGTACATGGTAAATGATTTATGTAGATTATGCATATATAGGTAGAGACTCCATCATATATAGCATCCCTTTCCCCTGGGAGCGGATAGAGATGATCTTGCTAGTGCTCTGACGTTGTTGTTTTCTCTTCTTTTCAGGCAATGGATTAGAGTTTCGGAGAGCCACAGGTTACAGAGTTTCTGTATAGTCGTCGTCATTTGTTGATAGACAACTTGTGCTCCATATTAGTTTAGTATTTGTTTAGTAATTTATAAACTTGTATTTTATTTTGAAGGCTGAGAGCCTTAGTACTCTTTTAGTTGACTCAGTGTATTGAGATATTTCACATTTATTTTAGTTCATCAGTTGTACTCTTTTTATTTAGTTGGGACATGATCATATTCTTTGGATATTTCTTTCTCTTGGCATATTCATTACATTTTTTTACTTTTCTTGTATCTGCTTGTACCTGCACTGTTCTTAATTGATTCCACTAAAGAGATATTACTGTAATGGTGAAACATGTTATTACATTGTGTGGGTGCATGGTAAGTTTGACATCTCTGGATTCACCTTGTACTACAGGCTCATGTGAAACCAGGGGTGTCATAATTTCTTACCCTCACATTGGGAATAGTTTTCCGTCTTATAGCCATGCATGAGGAGCATTTTAGTCTTTTCCCATCGAGTCTGAACTGACGGCTGAGTCAACGTCAACTTTACATGTGTCAACTGTGGAGTGGTCACGAAATGGGTGCCGTCACTCTGACATTAATGAGATGGGATAGGCGGTGCATGAAACCGGCATGGTCTGATGTGCCATAAATAGTGCTAGGGATGAAGAAATAATAGCGCCTGCCAAGCATTTAATATGATGTTGACGTGCTTTTAGCTAGGGGTTCGAGGTCGAAGTTGCCTTTTGACTTGTATCGAGGGGTGTCGAGAAGTAACACCTTTCGAGTTGACCCAGCAAAACGCCGACAAATTAACAAATTGAGTGAACTTGTAGCGAGTCGTCCTTGATGAGAGGACTGACAAGTACCGCCATTCGAGTCGACCTAGCGAGATGTCGACTCGGCGAGTTGGCTAGGTCAGAACTCCGACTCTTCTAAGTGTAGAGTTGACTGAATGGTGCGTGATGAGGGATATTTGCCTATTGTTAGCAAGGGGCCATAATTTGGTGACTAAAAAACCATAATAGTTGGCCCCTTTTGCTAAGAGTTGGCCTAGGCTGGGTCTGAGTGAAATGAAAATAGCTTTGGATGGATGCAGACGTGCATTAAATAGGGGAACTGAAAAGTTTTTTTAGATTTAACATGGCTGACGTCACCACACATTCTTTTTGACTGCTACAACCCTGCTTTTCGTGCAGGATTGTAGGTTGTTCGAGGTTGGTAGGCTGCGCCTTAATCCCGAAGATGCCGCTTCGGATTTTGAGAGTTAATCTTGACTGTTGGCCAAATTCTAATGTGGCCGTTCAAATTCTGACAGCTGCGGATTTTAATGTCTATCTATAAGGCTAGGGCTAGGAGAAAGGCGGTTATTGCTCTTTAAAATTCCTTTTGAGAACTCGAGATCTTTTCTGTCCATCTTCTCTGGCGATTACTTACCCATCTACAATGGTATCTGATCCCGTAGATAGACAAGCTTTATTGGCTGAGTTCCACTCCAAAATGACCTAAACGCAGATGAGGACGCTTCACGGGAGATTTGACATCCCCCGAGAGTATGAATTGATGGTGCCAACGAGGTCGGAGGCCATCTATGACCATGGACCAGATCGGGCTCCGCTGTATTTGAGGCACTTGGAGCTTGGCCTACGATTGCCCTTGCATCCTTTCCTTCAACAAGTCTTCATGGCTCTGGGGGTGTCGCCGGCGCATATGAAGCCGAACACCTGGGCCGTCTGGGCCGTCTGGTGAGTGTCAAAAGTTACTGTATTCATTATGGTATTCATTACAACTTTGGTCGTTACAATGAAAACAAAAAAAGATAGTCTTTTTATAAGACTTTTACACAATGAAAACAATAAAAACTACAACTCTCGTCAAAACAAACACAGGGAGATCATTTATCGGTCTTCTGCTTGTGTGGGTATCTTTGCCTGTGCCAGGGTTTATCCGTGGACCACCTTTGATCAGATCCGGTTGCTAAAAATTCGGCAGAGCTCCTACCTTACCAAGGATGTATTTGCTTAAAGCGCTGAAATTGACCAAGCGAAATCAGCAGCTCTTCTCGAGATTAAGACCAAGCATAATCTCAAGGAACGGTGGAATCGGGCTTCAGATCCTTCGAATAGATCCTTCTTTATGCTGGAGTTCGCCGGGATCTCGCTAACCCTCACTGAAATTCGTGGCTCTTGGCTTTGGAGTTCGATAACACCTCCTTGTCTTGATAATAAATCCGCCCCCCACTGAAATGAGCCCCCGAGCTCGCATTTATAGGCTTCAGTTAGGAGGTTTTTGGATGAGAATGAATGATTCGTCCTTATCTTCAATTAATAACTGATTAACCATGTTAGGGGATGATATCAGATCAATTTGAATGCTCAGGAATGACCAAATCCCGAGAAAAACCATCAAAAACCGAACCGGGGTTGAAACAGCGCGCGCGAGACAAATCTGACCTACGCTTGCGCGGGTCGGACCACGCCGGCCCACACCGGCACGGGTCGGTTTGGTCCGTCCCGTGCGGCACGCTGGGATTTCTGGTTTTCGCTGATTTCTTATGTTTTTCGGTTCTTTCGGGACTTGTATTTTCCACTGTTTTGCGTATTTGATCGTCTTGTTGATTCGTACGCTCCGTGCGAGTTGAACGACGCGCTCGGGTTGACCGACGCACGCGATTTGACCAACGCGCACGAGTTGATTGTTGGGTGCACGTTTGATTAATGCGCGCGAGCTGATTGACGCGTGCGAGCGGATTGATTTGACGTACGTGAGCTGATTGACGCGTGCGAGCGGATTGATTTGACGCACGTGAGCTGTTTGACGCATGCGAGCGGATTGATTTTACGCATGTGAGCTGATTGACGCACGCGAGCTGAATGATGCGTACGTGTGTAGGCTGTCTAAAAATCATAACAGATAGCCAATCCCCATCAAACACCGATGATGGAAGTTATAATCTGACGACTTTCAGAAGGTTACAATTTAAAGACTTTCACGTAGATCGAGGAAGGTTACAATCTGACGACCTTCACAACAACTAATGAAAGCTCTAATTCAACAGCCTTCACAATCAACATCGAGAGTTACAATCTGATGACTCTCATATTTTCAAGGAGCCAAGACGAAGGTTACAAGGTGACGATCTTTGCAACGCTCTAGCAAAAGAGACTACAAATTGACGGTCTCTTCATATTAAAACACAAATATCTCTCAAACCTTAAGGAATTTGGCAAAACCGACGGAGCAAACCCAACAATATGGGGTAGGTTTGGTCGGCTCCGTCTCGTCGAGATAGCCGATTTTTATATATAATTCGTCCAATTCCGACTTACGGTTTGAAAGTTATAACCTGTTCTTCGCAGCAAGTTATGTTCTGAAGTCCGTCTGTAAGACTGGAATTCGTCTGAACATTGGACTTAGGCTGAAGTTCACCGAGCCCGCCAGAGGCTCAGCCCGCCAAGATTCAAAACGCAGAGGTCATACCCGCGTTCCAAACTCAAAACGCAGAGGTCATGCCCGCGTTCTAAACTCAAAACGCAGAGGTCGTGACAACATTTGAGATTCAAAACGCAGAGGTCATGCCAGCGTCCCAAACTCAAAACGCAGAGGTCATGCCCGCGTTCTAAACTCAAAACGCAGAGGTCGTGACCACATTTGAGATTCAAAACGCAGAGGTCGTGGCTGCGTTCCAAACTCGAAACGCAGATTTCGTGGACTTGAAACGCAGAGTTCAACTTTGCGTTCAACGACAAAAACGCACAGTTCATGCAGAGCCCAACTCTGCGTCCCAGGTCCAAAATACACAGTTTACACAGAACCCAACTCCGCGTCCCAGGTCCAAAACGCAGAGTTCATCTCTGCGCATCGCGACCTGTGCATTTTCAGCCTAAAACAGGCCCAACTCTGCGTTTCAGGTCTAAAACGCAGAGTTCGGGCCCAGAACGCTGTTTTCAGCGTTTGACTCGTTCAAGCACGGTTTGAACGGTTCCAGAACCGTTTTCTCCCCACGATTTGAGGGGATCACTACCCTATCATGGAGAGATTTATGGGGGGTAGTTACACCCTATTAAACCCTCATTAAGGAGAGATTTAAGGGTGCGGTTACATCCCTAAATCCCCTATAAATAGTGGGAAACTCAACTGAGTTCGGATCCTCTTTTTGGCTGACTTTTTGGGGATCCTTGATCGGGCATCTTGGAGCTTTCTGCAGCAACAAAGTCCTTGGAGCATTCCCTTGGCTGATTAACCGAACTTTTGGTTCAAATCAACTCTTTTTCAAGAGTTCAAACTCGTTCAGAGTTAAACTCGATCTGAGTTATCAACTCGTCCAGAGTTTCCAACTTGCTCTGCAAGTTCTTCTAAACTCGGTCAGAGTTTCAAACTTGCCACGCAAGTCCTCCACAATGTCAAATCGTGAGGAGAAGACCACGTTCCAGTGAATCAAGACGTTCGGATCGTCAACGAGAAGCAAACTCGACGCGAGCATTCGAGGGAGGCATCTCATCGCCACCGTGAAGAACCCAGAATTAAACAAAGAGGAGAATCCAGATCATTCTCCTTTCTTTTGTAATCAGGAAATCCAAATTATAATCGAGATTGAGAGAGTTGTAATCATTCTTTTTCTAAGCAGTTAGAGAGAATAAATCAAATACGATTCTTTCATTATTTTTCTTGTTACTATAAATTTTTCACAAACAAAAGATGACGACTCCGCTGGGGACAAGCTTCTCTAATGAAGAAGTGGTGGTGCAATCCGACGTCAAGCTCGCTGGAACGACCGTTGAAACTCTAATCATCGAGTTCGATCAAGCCAAGTATAAGGAGTTACTCTCCTTTGGATCCCTTAGCCCCAAGGCTATGCGCAAGATCCGCAAAATCTTCAAGGAGACTAAAGCTCCAATTGTTGCTCCTATGCCAAAGGAAGCTCTCTCCTTTAGTCGAGATTGCTCGAGTAGCCCCTCCTCCAAAGGAGTGGGCTCAGTTTATGCCAAACGCAGCTCTCAGTGGTGCGTTGTGCAATCAAAATGCAGCCTTCAGAGGCGCGTTCCAACATCAAAATGCAGACCTCAAAACTGCGTTGATCTGGCAGAACGCAACTCTCAGGAGTGCGTCCCAGAACCAAAACGCAACTCTCAGGAGTGCGTTCAAGATCCAAAACGTAGACTTACGAACTACGTTAACCGACAAAAACGCAACCGGCAAAGGTGCGTTTCATCAACAAAACGCAGACTTTGGTCTAGCGTTAGTAAAATAGAACACGACCCTCGTGTTTCTTCTTCAGAACACGATGCGATTCGTCGTGTTCAAAAAAATCAATGTGGACTCAAGATCCATGTTCACCAGGAGCCAGTCCTGTCCAATCATAGACTGGGGGATCCAATTCAAACCTCACGATCAGTGAGTAATTCTCGAGTCTTTACAATAGACTTGAGAGAGTTCATATCGAGAGAAAGACCGATGCAACAAGTCATTCGTTCATTCCAATATGAATGACTGATTCCTACGGTCCTTTCGGGATGTCAATGTTGCTCATATGCGGCCAAACTATTGGTGTTCGACCAATTTACGAACGTTACCTTGCCCAACCAAGGACGACGTTCTCACAGGAAGAAGTCTCCAGAGACCGAATATTCTGGGATCACTATCAATGTGATCGGCAGAGGGAAAGCTTCAGGTCCTAGTTCCGATGACTCTGAAACAAGTCGTTCACCAACCGTCAGAGAAATTGCTAACGAGTTTGAAGGAATCTACCAACGCACTCGGACGCAAACATGAGCCATTCCCCTGTCAATTATCGGAGGTTAGCCAGAGGAACCAATTCCGATGATGAACACTCAGCTATTGCAGAGTCCCAATCATCAAGCTCTTTTGTTGAACATGAGAGCTCCGCTTATATGACGGGAAATCATGAAGATCTTACGAAGAGACTTGACGAGCAGGAGGCCATGCTCAAATCTCAGCATGAGGCCATCAATGAACTCATGGCCCTGTTGACTCAAATCGTCGCAGACAAGGCCAAATCTCGGGAGATAGATTTGCCACCTAGGCAAGAATCTTCCAGGAGAGAAAAAGCGTCTTCATCCCGACCTCACACAAGCAAAGGAAAGGGAAAAGTGGTTGATGGTGCTGCTTCTGATCAAGAGGCCCACAACCTGGAATCTTCCTCTGATGAAGCAAAAGAGACTGAGAACGAGCAGAATCTCCAGTCTGCCAAAATGAAAGAATTGGAAGCCCGTCTTAATGTCATTGCTAACAGAAACGAGCTCCAAGATGAGGGAGTTGTCAAGCCCTATCCTGCCAAATGGGATGCAGCCCCTTATCCTCCAAAATTTGAGGTCCCGACGCTACTAACTTTTGACGGCACGGGATCACCGAACCAATATATCTATCATTTCAAGTCACAGACTGAGAATGTGATATCAAATGACGCCATACTGGCTCGATTATTCATTAGCACCCTCAAGGGAGTTGCCTTTGAATGGTTCAGAAAATTGCCTGCCGGATGTATCCAAAAGTGGGCAGATCTAGAGAGACTCTTCCTGTCAAGATTCTTTGAAGAGGATACAGAAGTCTCCATTCATACCCTTCTCGTCACTAAGCAGAAGAAGAGGGAGTCCGTCAAAGCCTTCGTGAAGAGGTTTAGAAACATGGCTCTGTGATGTCCGACAGGTATGACACAGTCTACCTTAGTGGAGACCTATCGACACAACTTGCAGACCGACCTTCTAGCCCGAATGGGAGTTGCAGAATGCCGTTCCTAAATACAACTAATCTCTCAAGGCAAACAGGCTCAAAAGATTATTGTCAGGATCAAAGCTGAAGAACAAAGTAGGCAGGATCAACCTGAGCAATCGGACCATGCACGATCTTCTCAGTCAGATGGGGAAGATACTATGACAACTGAAGCTATTCCTCTTTAGTAGGATGGTAGATCCAACAACTATCACGTTAACAGTTATCTCTGATAGTCAAACGCATTAGATAGTGGCCCACTAGGCGATATGCCATGTCTACCCTTTTTCCCCATGCACTTATTCAAGACTGGGGGTTGGTTTATTTGTAGTTCATTGGATTATAAATAATAAATTTTCCGAGTTGTCATGTTCAATAGAATACCTCTGTCAACTACGAAGTCTACCAAAACTATCACGTTAATGACCACCTCTGATAGTCCATTTTCCCCGAATTCCCCCATCAATCCTTTTCAGTAGAATGGCGGGCCTACCAAAACTATCACGTTAATGATCATCTCTGATAGTCCATTTTCCCCGAATTCCCCCACCAATCCTCTTCAGTAGGATGGAGGGTCTACAAAAACTATCACGTTAACAGTTACCTCTGATAGTCAAACATCAGATAATGGCCTACCGGGTGATGTGCCTCTATTCCGACTTCATGGATAGTGCCCCACTAGGCGATTTGTCTTGTCTACCTCTTTTTATTCCCCTGCTAAGTCTTAATCAAGACTGGGGGTTAGTTACTTGGAATCCACTGGATTAAGATTAACGAATCTTTCACATCGTCGAGTGAACATTACACTTCTGACGGTCATCAACCCCATAGAGTATGAATGCAGCTTGCATCACTCCCAATTTGTCACGTTAACAATATACCTCTGACAACAATCAACTTATCAATCCTTGACCATAGGATGGTAGGTCCTCAAAATTGCTCAAATCACAATCTTCCCCAGCGAAACGCTAATTCCCAAAATCTCGTGCAAGTCACAAGTACACAAATTCTTGTCATGTTCAATAGAACACCTCTGACAACCAATCGACTTATCAATTCTCTTCAATAGGATGGTAAGTCACCAAAGTTGCTCCAATCGCAGCAAATTCTCATCATGTTAACACTACAACTCTGACAATCAACTTATCAATCCTCTTCAACAGGATGATAAGTCCCCAAAGTTACTCCGATCGCAACAAATTCCTGTCACGTTAATCCCACACCTCTGACAAAATCCACTTATCGACTCTCCCCAATAGAGCGATAAGTCGAAAAAAATTTCCCGATCGCAATATCTTTCCTGTCAAGTTAACATCACACCTCTGACAATAAAATCCACTTATCGACTTCCCCTAATAGAGCGATAAGTCCACAAAATTGCCCCGATCGCAATATCTTTCCCGTCAAGTTAACATCATACCTCTGACGATACAATCCACTTATCGACTCTCCTCAATAGAGCGATAGGTCCACTAATTCCAGTTAAGTTAACATCACATCTCTGACAACACCAAATCAACCTATCGACACTCTTCAATAGAGCGATAGGCCCATAAAATACTGTTAGGTTAACATCACATCTCTAACAGTCAAACCCCCAATGAGCTTGTTAATCCTTTTTCAACAAAAATAACAAGTTTTTATTATAAAATCCCCAGTGAATTAAAGATTTTCTGGATTTATCCTAGTGATAACTAAGAATTTTTTTGAATTTCATTCTAAGTGAAAATTCATGCCAAGTTAACACTATACCTCTGGCACTTCCAACTTTCTTTCAGTGTTTCAAGTAACACAGGAAGAAACAGGAACAAAGTCTAGTATTCAATATCGTAGCCAGTGATTATCATTAAATTAATAATCTCTAAATCCATACCTTGCATGTATGGGGAATTTTATCCTGAATCCTAAGTAGGGATAAGTCAACGCCTAATACGTGTTGCCGGTTAGTCTTTGACCATAAGAATGATAAAAGCCCACGTATTTAACATCGTGGCAGGTCGTTATTAATAACGCAAAAATCCATGCCTTACACGTATACCTTGCATGTATGGGGAATTTTATCCTGAATCCTAAGTAGGGATAAGTCAACGCCTAATACGTGTTGCCGGTTAGTCTTTGACCGTAATAAGGACAAAAACCCACGTATTCAATATCGTGATAGGTCGTTATTAATAACGCCAAAATTCATGCCTTACACGCATGGGGGACTTTATCTTGATCCCTAAATAGAGATAAGTCTGTATCTAAAACATGCTGCCGGGTGGTTCATTCCCGTAATAATGGCAAAGTCTACGTATTCAACACCGTACCACCAAAATCCATGCCTTACACGCATGGGGGACTTTATTTCGATCCCTAATTAGAGATAAGCCTACGCCTAACACGCGTTGCCGGTTAGTCTTTTCCCGTCAAAATGACAAAGTCTATGTATTCAAAATCATAGCATCAAGACTAAGAGGGTTCATTCTCTTAGCACAACGTTACATGTGGAACGGACCTAGATAATTCACATGCTAGCCCGAATCAAAAGGTAGTCGGTAAAGGCTTATCAAATCTGTTGATGGCTGAGGGTTTGCCAAAAATCCTATGAATGTTTGTGGGCCCATCAGCTGAATGGAGTTGAGCCATGACGTGACGTTTGATGGCTTCTGCTCATGAGTAGCTTGTATTGTCGCTATAGTTTCTATTTGAAGCTCATCATCACACAAGTCCTGTGTGGAAAACCCCTTCAACCAAGATGCCTTCGAAGCGGGTGCAAAGAATAACTCCTTATGACAAGGAATAAATAGCTCCAAGATCAGAGTTGAGATCCAAAGTATTTTGAAAATTCGTCCCAGTCAACCGCGAACTTTCGAAAACTTTGGAGGGGGTTCTGTAGGCTGTCTAAAAATCACAATAGATAGTTGATCCCCCATCAAACACCGATGATGGAAGTTACAATCTGACGACTTCCAGAAGGCTACAATTTGAGGACTTTCACGTAGAAGGTTACAATCTGACGACCTTCACAATAACTGATGAAAGCTCTAGTTCAACAG
>NC_033801.1:41604663-41615528 GCF_001876935.1 Asparagus officinalis | reverse complement strand
TTAGGTTAACATCACACCTCTAACAGTCAAACCCTCCTCAATGAACTTGTTAATCCTTTTTCAACAAGAATAGCAAGTTTTTTATTATAAAATCCCCAGTGAATTAAAGATTTTCTGGATTTATCCTAGTGATAACTAAGAATTTTTTTGAATTTCATTCTAAGTGAAAATTCATGCCAAGTTAACACTATACCTCTGGCACTTCCAACTTTCTTTCAGTGTTTCAAGTAACACAGGAAGAAACAGGAACAAAGTCTAGTATTCAATATCGTAGCCAGTGATTATCATTAAATTAATAATCTCTGAATCCATACCTTGCATGTATGGGGAATTTTATCCTGAATCCTAAGTAGGGATAAGTCAACGCCTAATACGTGTTGCCGGTTAGTCTTTGACCGTAATAAGGACAAAAACCCACGTATTCAATATCGTGATAGGTCGTTATTAATAACGCCAAAATTCATGCCTTACACGCATGGGGGACTTTATCTTGATCCCTAAATAGAGATAAGTCTGTATCTAAAACATGCTGCCGGGTGGTTCATTCCCGTAATAATGGCAAAGTCTACGTATTCAACACCGTACCACCAAAATCCATGCCTTACACGCATGGGGGACTTTATTTCGATCCCTAATTAGAGATAAGCCTACGCCTAACACGCGTTGCCGGTTAGTCTTTTCCCGTCAAAATGACAAAGTCTATGTATTCAAAATCATAGCATCAAGACTAAGAGGGTTCATTCTCTTAGCACAACGTTACATGTGGAACGGACCTAGATAATTCACATGCTAGCCCGAATCAAAAGGTAGTCGGTAAAGGCTTATCAAATCTGTTGATGGCTGAGGGTTTGCCAAAAATCCTATGAATGTTTGTGGGCCCATCAGCTGAATGGAGTTGAGCCATGACGTGACGTTTGATGGCTTCTGCTCATGAGTAGCTTGTATTGTCGCTATAGTTTCTATTTGAAGCTCATCATCACACAAGTCCTGTGTGGAAAACCCCTTCAACCAAGATGCCTTCGAAGCGGGTGCAAAGAATAACTCCTTATGACAAGGAATAAATAGCTCCAAGATCAGAGTTGAGATCCAAAGTATTTTGAAAATTCGTCCCAGTCAACCGCGAACTTTCGAAAACTTTGGAGGGGGTTCTGTAGACTGTCTAAAAATTACAACAGCTAGCCAATCCCCATCAAACACCAATGATGAATGTTACAATCTGACGACTTTCAGAAGGTTACAATTTAAAGACTTTCACGTAGATCGAGGAAGGTTACAATCTGACGACCTTCACAACAACTAATGAAAGCTCTAATTCAACAACCTTCACAATCAACATCGAGAGTTACAATCTGATGACTCTCATATTTTCAAGGAGCCAAGACGAAGGTTACAAGGTGACGATCTTTGCAACGCTCTAGCAAAAGAGACTACAAATTGACGGTCTCTTCATATTAAAACACAAATATCTCTCAAACCGTAAGGAATTTGGCAAAACTGACGGAGCAAACCGAACCCTATAGGGTAGGTTTGGTCGGCTTCGTCTCGTCGAGATAGCCGATTTTCATATATAATTCGTCCAATTCCGACTTACAGTTTGAAAGTTATAACCTGTTCTTCGCAGCTAGTTATGTTCTGAAGTCCGTCTGCAAGACTGGACTTCATCTGAACATTGGACTTAGGCTGAAGTTCACCGAGCCCGCCAGAGGCTCAGCTTTGCATCCAAGATTCAAAACACAGAGGTCATACCCGCGTTCCAAACTTAAAACGCAGAGGTCATGCCCGCGTTCTAAACTCAAAACGCAGAGGTCGTGACCACATTTGAGATTCAAAACGCAGAGGTCATGCCAGCGTCCCAAACTCAAAACGCAGAGGTCATGCCCGCGTTCTAAACTCAAAACGCAGAGGTCGTGACCACATTTGAGATTCAAAACGCATAGGTCGTGGCTGCGTTCCAAACTCGAAACGCAGATTTCGTGGACTTTAAACGCACTGTTTAACTTTGCGTCCAACGACAAAAACGCACAGTTCATGCAGAGCCCAACTCTGCGTCCCAGGTCCAAAACACACAGTTCACGCAGAACCCAACTCTGTGTCCCAGGTCCAAAACGCAGAGTTCATCTCTGCGCATCGCGACATGTGCGTTTTCAGCCTAAAACAGGCCCAACTCTGCGTTTCAGGTCTAAAACACAGAGTTCGGGCCCAGAACGCTGTTTTCAGCGTTTGACTCGTTCAAGCACGGTTTGAACGGTTCCAGAATCGTTTTCTCCCCACGATTTGAGGGGATCACTACCCTATCATGGAGAGATTTATAGGGGGTAGTTACACCCTATTAAACCCTCATTAAGGAGAGATTTAAGGGGGAGGTTACACCCCTAAATCCCCTATAAATAGTGGGAACCTCAACTAAGTTCGGATCCTCTTTTTGGCTGACTTTTTAGGGATCCTTGATCGGGCATCTTGGAGCTTTCTGCAGCAACAAAGTCCTTGGAGCATTCCCTTGGCTGATTAACTGAACTTTCGGTTCAAATCAACTCTTTTTCAAGAGTTCAAACTCATTCAGAGTTAAACTTGATCTGAGTTATTAACTCGTCCAGAGTTTCCAACTTGCTCTGCAAGTTCTTCTAAACTCGGTCAAAGTTTTAAACTTGCCACGCAAGTCCTCCACAACATCAAATCGTGAGGAGAAGACCACGTTCCAGTGAATCAAGACGTTCGGATCGTCAACGAGAAGCAAACTCGACGCGAGCATTCGAGGGAGGCATCTCATCGCCACCGTGAAGAACCTAGAGTTAAACAAAGGGGAGAATCCAGATCATTCTCCTTTCTTTTATAATCAGGAAATCCAAATTGTAATCGAGATTGAGAGAGTTGTAATCATTCTTTTTCTAAGCAGTTAGAGAGAATAAATCAAATACGATTCTTTCATTATTTTTCTTGTTACTACAAATTTTCCACCAACAGCGTGCTAACTGACTGTTAGGTGCGTTTGGACGCTTTGAGTTGATTGACGCGTGCGGGCCACTTGACTTTTGCTGTTGTGGTGGTTCGTTGTCGTGTCATCAACGGTTTGCCGATTCGCTTCATGTGCTTGTCAGCATCGGATGATCCTCTTCGACTCGGATAATGACGTTCATCGTCTTCTCTTTATCTTGAGCTGTATTCGGGGACCTATAGGTAATTTTTGATGCCTACAGATACCCCTTCCAAAGAATTTTAGACTCGTTCTTTTATAGGGGAGTCTGGAATGCTTTGAATAAGATAGGCCCTTTCCTTAATCTCGTAGAGGGACCTGTGAACTGCTTCAATTCTTAACTTCTTCAGTCTTCAATCTATTCATTGTTTCGTCGAATAGATGAAGTTCTTCCGGCGCTACATTTATCGTTTGACCATTGTCGAAATCTTGAACTGAGATTGGTGTGTAAGTTTCTGAACTTAGCTCGTGCCATTGAGTTGACTTTGAACAGATCATCTCCGTCGGGAATTCATATCTGATTGTAATTGAAATCCTTAGAGTCATCTTTTGCCTTATTTTGGTGAAATTGCTGATGCGTTGACCGGCATTGACCTTTACTGTAACGCGTTGTGCGGCGTTGACTTTTATCATAACGCGTTGATCGGTGTTAACACAATTTATACTCGTATGTTTGCTGGAGTCTACACAGTTTAAGCTCTTAAGGCATTGGAGCATGACGGTCTCAAATTTGGAGCTGCAGGACCAACTATTAAAGTTGTTTCGTCTGCAGATATGGATTTTATCCCTAAGTAGTTGGATACTAAGTCACGAGACCAACTAATAAAGCTGATGAGTCAATGACTCATATTCATAGAATTTTTGGCAAATTCTCAGCCATTAACGGGTTTGATTAGCCTTTACCGACTACCGTTTGAGTCGGGCTAGCATGTAGATTGTTTAGACCCGTTCTGCACGTAACGTTGTGCTAAAAGAGTTAACTCTTTTAGTGCTACGATATTACCCGTTCTGCACGTAACGTTGTGCTAAAAGAGTTAACTCTTTTAGTGCTACGATATTAAATACGTAGATTTCGTTTTTCTCACGGGAATAGACTACCCGACAACGCGTGTTAGACGCTGACTTAGGATTTTTGGCAAATCCTCAGTCTTCAACGGATTTGAAGTGCCTTTACCGATTACCGTTTGAATCGGGCTTGCATGAGGATTGTTTAAGTCTATTCCGCATGTAACGTTATGCTACAAGAGTTAACTCTTTTAGTGCTACGATATTAAATACGTAGACTTCATCTTTCTTACGGGAATAGACTACCCGACAACGCGTGTTAGGCGCTGACTTATCCCTACTTAGACTTCGGGATAAAATTCCCCGTGCGTGTGAAGCACGAATTTGGCCGTTATGAATAACAACCTGCCACATTGTCGAATGTGTGGGCTTTTGTTCTTTTTACGGTTAAGAACTAACCGACAGCGCGTGTTAGGCATTGACTTATCGCTACTTAGGATTCGGGATAAAATTCCTCATATGTGTGAGGTACGGATTTTGGTGTTATTAATAACAACCTGCTACAATATAGAATATTTGGGCTTTTGTCCTTTTTACGATAAAAGACTAACCGGCAACGCGTGTTAGGCGTTGACTTATCCCTACTTAGGATTCGGGATAAAATTTCCCGTGCGTTTGAGGTACGGATTTTGGTGTTATTAATAACAACCTGCCAAAATATCGAATATGTGGCTTTTGTCCTTTTTACAGTAAAAGACTGACCGACAACGCGTGTTAGGCGTTGACTTATCCCTACTTAGGATTCGGGATAAAACTCCTCGTGTGTGTGAAGCATGGATTTTGGTGTTATGAATAACAACCTACCACAATGTTGAATATGTAGGCTTTTGTTCTTTTTACGGTTAAGAACTAACCGGCAACACGTGTTAGGCGTTGGCTTATCCCTATTAAGGATTCGGGATAAAATTCCCCATGCATAAAAGGCATGGATTTTTGTTGCTACGATACTGAATACGTAGACTCGGTCGTTTTTACGGGAACGAACCACCCAGCAACGCGGGTTAAGCGCTGACTTATCACTACTTAGGCTTCGGGATAAAATACCCCAGACTGGATTCTGGTGTCTTTTTCAATCGGTGAAAGACTAAACCGGCGACGCGTGTTAGGCGTAGGCTTATTTCTGTTTAGGAGTCGAGATAAAGTTCCCCGCACATGTTAGGCGCAGATTTTGAAGTTATAATGTTGAAATATTGTGTCTTCTCTTGGGGCAAAGACGAACCCAAAATGGGAGAGGAAGAATTTTATATTCTATCTCCCGAAACCGAAGAGGAAGAATTTTATATTCTATCTTCAGTGCAGAAGAAAATCAAAGTGGGATTTCCGCTTTAAGAATCTGGGCAGGTGAAATTAAGAGTGGGATCTCCACTCCGAGAATCAAAAAGATTCGGATAACCCTAACTGTCGAAAGGTTTGATTACCAAACTAAAGATGAATTTCTTATTTATCGAGAGTGAATTGTTGTTTTGGCCCTAACTGTAGGAAGGTTTGACCAAGCAGGAGTGTGAGATGACCCTAACTGTAGGAAGGTTTGATCACTCGATTTGAAAGTGGACTTCTCGTTCGTTGGAGGAATCGAGAGGGGATTTTGGTTTTAGCCCTAACTATGGGAAGGTTTGATCGAGTGGGAGGTTTGAAACGATCCTAACTGTAGGAATGTTTGATCGCTCAATTTGTGGACCTCTCATTCATTGGAGGAATCGAGAGGGGGATTTTAGTTGTGGTCCTAACTGTAAGAAGGTTTGACCAGGTAAACAGTGGGAGTGAGAGTACAAATCACAGTAGGAGTGTTGACTTGTACAAATCACTCAGATGGGGTTCCTGATGTTAAGTAAGAAATACTTAACACCGAGGGGTTTGACAATCATCAATGTTAAGTGCACAGACGCATCAAAAGTTTGAGCGGATTTAACCGGAAGGAATTTTGATGGTTCCACCGTCAATTAGTCTAATCGGTGGGGGTTTAGTGTTTATCACTTCGTTTGTAATGATCGGGTTATCCCTAAGAAAATTACATGTAGCATTCTTCAGCGAACTTCCCGTTACATAAATCATCCACCCCCAGCTTCCTTTGCAGAACTGGTTCAGACATTATATTCAGTTACATGACCGGGTTATCCTTAAGAATATTAGCGTAATATTCTCCAGAAACTTCCCGTCAAAAGTGGGAAACAATTTAGACTCGTGTGTATATTGGAGTATTAAGAAGCAGTTTATACTCGTATACTTGTCGGAGTGTCGCCATTCTCATTTGGCTTATCCCAGCGTTATGACACCGACTTCAACCAAGGTTTGGATGCTATTCTTGTGAGCAAAGCAATCCTTGGTGGGATGAAGGACCCTCCTATGGTATACACAGTACTTTGGATCTACAGTGTTGTCAGCTTCCTCCTGATTTGTGATAGGTGGTAGCTTGATCTTGTTATTTTCAAGAAGGGATTCGAAGATGGCTGGAATGTCTTCGTCTTTGAAGGAGTACTCTTTTTGGAGTCTTGAACCCGAAGTCTTCTGCTGTTTTCGGGGTTGCTGTTGCGACGTCTGATTAGCATCAACAGCTGCTGCAGGTGTTTTCCCTTTACCACGGGAGGCGAAATATGATTTCGGAGAGTTAGCCGTTAGTTGGCTTCTTTCGGCTTTCTTCCCTCTGAGGAAGCGTTCGGCCTGCTCTCCGTGCACCTTTAACTCTTTCTAGTTGTTGGACATTACTACTCCCATAACTTCCAACACGTCCAAAGAGAGGTTGTTGTGACAGGTTTGAAGGATGAAGTCCTCTGTGATCGGATCTCGGCAGTTCATTACCTTATTCCGGAAGCGCTTGACGAAGTCATCGACCGTTTCGTCGTCTTCTTGCTTCTCATCAAAGAGTGTCCTGATTAACACTTCGGTATCGTCATCAAAGAAGTGAGCGAGAAACAGGTTCTCCAGGTCGTCCCAGCTATTGATACTTCCAGACTTGAGACGGCGGTACCAATCGAAGGCGGGCCCGCGAAGGGTGCTAACAAATGACCGAACCATCAAGGCTTTATTGCTGGAGATCATACTCAAGTGGGACTTAAAATAGATCAAATGCTGAGTGGGCGACCCTTCCCGTCGAACGATGTGAAGTTGATCAAGTTGAACTTCACCGGATACGGTATTGAATCCCACTCTCTCGGGTAAGGACACGGATGTGAAGTTGATCAAGTTGAACTTCACCGGATACGGTATTGAATCCCACTCTCTCGGGTAAGGACACGGGATACCGGTCCTCTTTATCTCTTGAGACCGGATACGGTATTGAATCCCACTCTCTCGGGTAAGGACACGGGATACCGGTCCTCTTTATCTCTTGAGTAGACATCAGAGCGTTGACTTTTCTCTCGAGATCTTTTATCTTTTCATCCTCGGGCCTCAGACGATTTAAAAGAGGAATAACACGGCCACCCCCGGCATTGTCATCTTCGGTGGAACCACCCCCAGCGTCGTTATCTTTAGTGGAGTCACCCCCAGTGTTTTGGTCAACGGGAGGGTTATCAGCATTGAGGCGTTCATCCTCATATGAATCTCTACTTGCTTGGTTAACAACGTTGCGATGGATGGATTCACCAAGTTGATTTGACAAAGCTCGGATTTGTTGGTCGTGTTCTTCCCTCATCCGTTGCATAGCCATTTCCATTTCGAACTTGAAGTTCTCTTTTTGCTTGTCCAAGGCATCCTCAACCATTTTAGCTACTTCCTCGGTGTTAATCATAAATACTTCCCAGGATTCCCCTAGGCTGGATACCATTTTGTCAGAAGCGACTGCAGAGTTGGCATCTGATGCTTCGTCATCCGAGGACAATCCCCTCTGCATTCGCTGATAATCTCTTTGTCTAATGGTACCCGATCGCAACCGGGTTAGACGATGAGATATGAGTGGATCAGAACTAGAAGGTCGAGTCGACTTTCCCTTCCCAGCCATATTAACTGTGACTGCAGATTGTTCAGGTTCGACCGCTTCCAGCTGGAGTCGAGACATCAGTCGAGCTATTCCCGATTTAACTCTTCTTCCTAGAGAAAAATCAGGGCTAGAACCACTTGAAACAATCGGGGACTTTCCCTTACTGACCATATTGATGGTAATTTTTGGGAATTCGTCATCTCGAACAGCCGATCGTTTCTTACAGAAACGCTCTGGTTTGGACTTGGTCATTCCGTTGGAGATCCTCTTAAATACCAAGACCCTCTGTAGAGCAGTCTTGGGGCAGCTACACGCTGATAAGACTGCCTTGATAATCTTAGCACACGGGCAGTGAGACTCCGATTCTCAGGTACTTCTCTTTCGAGACTTGTTCGTACCCCCAGCCCGATAGTACAACTCGTCGGTCAGATGACCGGAGCAACCTATCATGTGTTGGCACGACTTCCCTGGTATAACGATGTCTTCGTCAGATGAATACGTTTATTTCAGGGGGTTTGCTGCTTTATTAGCGTTCTCAAGAGTCATGTATTTAGAACCACGCTTTTGGGAGCGCAGGATCTCAACGAGCTCCTGGTCTTGAATACACATCCCTAGGCGGGTGGAAACTGGAGTTTTCCCTTTATGAGAAGGCTTGAAATTGTTGCGAGGGCATGCGCGATCCCCAGCTCGACGAGTCGCTCGGGGTTCAATCACCGGACCCAAGTATTCTTCGATCAGAACTTTGCCTCGATCATCGTGCAAAGGACCCAGGCGATCGACCATCCTCACTTTGAATCAGGACAAATCCACGCTATCGCGGGGCTCCACCAAAGGTGCAAAACTCGAAGGGATCGACCAAACCAGTGCAGAATATCTTCTGTCTTGACCCTGGCACGGGTCAGACTTGGGCGACCCACGGGTTAGAGGGTCGGATTTGGGTGACCCGCAAAGTGGAGGGTCGGATTTGAGTGACCCGTAAAGTGGAGGGTCGAATCCAAGTAACTCGCGATTTGGAGGGTCGGATCCAAGTGACCCGCGAAGTGGAGGGTTGGATCCAAGTGACCCGCGATTTGGAGGGTCGGATCCAAGTGACCCACGAAGTGGAGGGTCGGATGCCCAAGTGGACGGGGCCGGCGAAAAGTGGAGGTCCGGATCCAATGTGACCCCGCCGATTTGGAGGGTCGGATCAAGTGACGGCGCGGATTTTGGAGGGTCCGATCCAAGTGACCGCGAAGTAGAGGGTCGGAATCCAAGTGAGCTCGCAGCGATTTGGAGGTCGGATTCCGAAGTGACCCGCGAAGTGGAGGTGCGGATCCAATGACTGCCGCAAGTGGAGGTTGGATCAAAAGGACCCGTGAAGTTGGAGAGGTGGATCGCAAGTGACCCGTAAAGTGGAGGGTCGGATCCAAGTGACCCGCGAAGTGGAGGGTCGGATCCAAGTGACCCGCGAAGTGGAAGGTCGGATGCAAGTGACCCGCGATTCTCAATCTTTTCAGCCGCCGTCTTGGATTTTGGCCTCCAAACTTGGTGTAGTTTTTGTGGCTTCTTTTCCACTTCTTCCCTCTGCAACCTTTTGGCCTCTTGCATAAGAATTCACGCGTGCGCAAGTAGTGTGTGGTGCTTTTTGATCCGCTCTTCAAGGGTTGAACGGGTCTTTTTAACTTGTACTCATTCACTTGTTGGTGATTTGGAGGAGAGGGCATTTGTCCGCTGTTAGGGCATTTGGCGTTGCCTAATTTTCAGATTCACCTCGTAACGGATCCTGTCAATTGACTCCAAAGCCCTAACCAGTTGGCGCGCAAGGCGTTGGCGCTGCCTTTGGCGAGCTCTCTTCGATAAAGTGGGCGCGCCTTCTGTACTCAACTCCTTGATTGAGGAGGAGTTCAGATCTGCAGATCCGGACTCGTTGGAGGCCGGAAGGGCATTGCAAGGTTCAACTACCGCAGCAACGGGGACGTTGATCTTCTTGTACTTGCGAGAAGCAGAGGATCTAGAGGAGGAGGACGAGAGGTATTCTTCATACTTCTGTTGGTCGAACTCGTATTCAACCACCTCTTCAACCGGGATCTTAATCATTGGTTGCGACACGATGACCTCGGCAGCGAGACCGTTGACTCCCACTGTGGTCGCCAGTTTGTTTGCGTCGAAAGTTATTGTATTCATTATGGTATTCATTACAACTTCGGTCGTTACAATGAAAACAAAAAAAGATAGTCTTTTTATAAGACTTTTATACAATGAAAACAATAAAAACAACTCTAATCAAAACAAACACAGGGAGATCGTTTATTGGTCTTCTGCTTGCGTGGGTGTCTTCGCCTATGCCGAGGTTTAACCGTGGACCATCTTTGATCAGATCTGGTTACTAAAAATTCGACAGAGCTCCTACCTCACCAAGGAGGTATTTGCATAAAGCGTTGAAATCGACCAAGCGAAATTAGTAGCTCTTCTCGAGAATAAGACCAAGCTTAATCTCAAGGAACGGTGGAATCAGGTTTCAGATCCTTCGAATAGCTCCTTCTTTATGTTGGAGTTCACCGGGATCTCGCTAACCCTCACTGAAATTCGTGGCTCTTGGCTCTGGAGTTCGACAGCACCTTCTCATCTTGATAATAAATCCGCCCCCCGCTGAAATGAGCCCCCGAGCTCGTATTTATAGGCTTCGGTTGGGGGGTTTTTGGATGAGAATGAATGATTCGTCCTTATCTTCAATTAATAACTGATTAACCATGTTAGGGGATGATATCAAATCAGTTTGGATGCTCAGGAATGACCAAATCCCGAGAAAAACCATCAAAAACCAAACTGGGGTCGAAACAGCACGCGCGGGACAAATTTGACCGGCGCTTGCGCGGGTCGGACGGATCCGACCCACGTCGGCGCGGGTCGGTTGTGTCCGACCCGTGCCGGCAC
>NC_033801.1:41541889-41604640 GCF_001876935.1 Asparagus officinalis | reverse complement strand
CGTGCTTGCGCGGGTTGGATCATTCCGACCCGCGCGGGCGTGGGTCGGTTTGGTCCTCCCGCGCGGCGTGCTAGGATTTCTCGTTTTCTCTGATTTCTTGTGTTTTTCGGTTCTTTCGAGACTTGTATTTTTAACCGTTTTACGTATTTGATCGTCTTGTTGATTCGTACGCTCCGCGTGAGTTGACCGACGCGCGCGATTTGACCGACGCGTACGAGTTGATTGTTGGGTGTGTGTTTGATTGATGCGCGCGAGCTGATTGACGTGTGTGAGCGGATTGATTTGACGCACGTGAGCTGATTGACGCATGCAAGCGAATTGATTTGACACACATGAGTTGATTGACGCACGCGAGATGAATGATGCGCGCGTGCTAACTGACTGTTGGGCGTGTTTGGACGCTTTGAGTTGATTGACGCGTGCGGGCCACTTGACGTTTTCCGTTGTGGTGGTTCGTTGTCGTGTCATCAACGGTTTGCCGATTCGCTTCATGCGCTTGTCGGTGTCGGATGATCCTCTTCAACTCGGATAATGATGTTCATCGCCTTCTCTTTGTCTTGAGCTGTATTCGGGGACCTATAGGTAATTTTTGACGCCTACAAGCCCCACTTCCACTTCCAAATAGTGGGTATGTAGAAGCTCATCACCAACCTTCTTGAATCGCACAAGGACGGGAAGGAGAAGTTCATCTGGGTCATGGGGGACGACTTGGAATTGGGTTGTTTGAGATGGCCCGAGATAAAGAGGGAAGCGCTAATGGCTGGTGATCTGTTTGACACCGAGAGGGATGCTCTAGACCAAATCAAGGCGTATGCTGGCTCTCACCGGGTGGAGCATCTGGTTGACAACTCGGTCTTGCGGGTTACCAACATATCTGTTGTGCCTCCCTCCACCAAGGACCAAGAGAGGGCTTCGGCTCTGATCCTAGGGACAACAAAAGCAGTGATGTTGCTGACCGCTCCTCTGGCCGACCCCTAGGAAAGTTTGTCGGCAAGGCCGGAGAAGCATCTTTGTTGAGACTTGGCCCCCATAGAGGATGAGACGATCGAGGTAGAGCCTTCTGCCACCCTGGTCCATAGGCGAAGGAGAAGACCACAGAGAGTTAAAGAGTAAGTACCTCGGGTGGCGACCGAGGTGGTTGAGACCGACATCATCTAGGTGGAGAAGTTAGACCCAGAAGAGAAGGCTGAGGTTCCCCGAGAAGAGGTTAGGGCCGAGGCAAGAGCCTTCGCAGACGAAGAGCGGGCATCCTATCACCGAGCGAAAGAGCTGGTCATCGAGGAGACAGATCGTCCCGCAAGGTTAGAGTTCCCCTGCCCTCACCACATCACTGAGATTAGGGTGGAAGAATAGGATAGGATGAGGTAGTACCTCATTAGGTCCTTAGGGGTCAGCCCTCGATTTGGTCAGGAGCCAGACCCAGAGTATTGCTACCAGCCTACCTACCATCTCGTCGTCAGGGCGTCAGTCCTTGGCTCTTTGTCTGACTCAGGCAAGAGCAGTGGAGTAGTTCTGGCTTCCCCCAAGATGAGGAGTTCTTAAGAGGGGCTCCCAATGCCGGTCTCCACCAAAGCCTCAGGAGCTATTTAGTTCAGGGGGTGTTGGTGGAGAAAGAGATATTCAGTCGGATGGAGCAGATCCAGACTTATTATCTCAAGCTTTTAGGAGAGGTAACTTCCCTAAGGGCCGGCAGATGGGACGACACAGAATAGGCCATGGAGCCGTCATCCTCAAGAGCTTCTGAGGTCGAAAGGCTTAGGCGAGAGCTTGACAAGAGTAACAGGATGGCTAGGAGGCTGGATGAGGCTCTACATGAAAGGGACCACGCTATGGTATAGGTCGAAGCTGAGAAGCAAGCGGTGCAACATGCAAAGGGTCAGCTGGAGGAGGAGCATGCAACACTCATCAAGCTTCAAGAGGAGGTTTACCGCCTATAGGAATCCTTGGCAATGGCCCAAAGGAGCAATGTCTACCTCAAGTCTGAGCCTTACCACGAGGGAATCATAGAGAAGTATCGCCAGGGCCTTACTGGAAAAACAGATGTGGCGATAGCTTGCAAGGCTGGGTATGACTACCTCGCGGTGTAGCTTCCAGCCGAGATGAGGAACCTACCTGATCGCTTCCATAACCCACCTATCATGGCCAAGTGTTTGGATGAGTTAGTGGAAGTGGAAGCACTTAGGGGAGGACTTGACCTTGGCGAGGATGAGGGGGAGTCGTATGATGAAGCTCCTAAGGCTTTAGGCAGGAGGACTAATGAGGGAGGTGACTACTCGACTCCTCTACCGACTGCTGCCAGCGGCTTCTTGCCTTTGACCCCAAAAGCGGGGATGGACCTTTCCTAGTCTTCTTGAAATTTTCTATTTCTTACCTTTGCGCTGTATATGTGTATACGTACTTGTAGATAATCCATTATAAATGAATAAAGAGATAAATTTTTATCCCTGAATTAATTTCTTTGTGCTGTACAATCTTATTTTGGATTTTCTAGATGAATTAGCTCAATCATGGCTTGTAAACTTAATTGTTCAATCAATGGAGCTCGTCCTTCGTTAAGAAGATACGTCTTGAACTCAAGTAATTGTAGTTTTCTTGTTGTCGTTTTTTGTGTCTTTGTTTGGAGCTGATCGAGTCGACGACCCTTATAAATTAGCATTTGAATCTTAGGGTAGGTGCTTGAGACGTACGAGTTAGCTTTACGAAGGGTTGGCTACTTTTGTAGAGAGTTAACACAATGCTTCTTTTAAGCATGTCTGCTGTTGGCTCTATAGGGTCAACTAGGTCGGCTTGACTGTTTATTGAATATATGTCATTTGGTGAGTTTTTGGATGCCTTTATTGGGTAGGTGAAACATCACTGTTTGAAATGACGTAATGACGTCATTAGAGGCTAAAAGTTATTGTCTCTTCAATTTTCGAGCGAAGAGGCTCAGAGTAAAGAACACGGCGCTTCAAGTTTCGTGCGAACCATTTGGATTTCAAGATGTATCTCGTCCGTTCATTTTGATTGAGTCGACTGTTTAGATTATTCCCTGTGTCTTCCTCGGGGGCTATATATAGTTCATTGATGGTAAAGGGAGATCTTCTTCACAAACTCCTGCTCTAGATTCTCAGTGTTTGTCTCTCAATTTTTCTCAACGTCTTTACAAACTCCCACCCATCTTCTATGGTAGCTCAAACTTTCACCATCGGCCGCAACAATGAAAAGATCGATCTTCTTTAGCCATTCTATTCAAAGATTTGTACCCAAGAGCTAGAGATGTATTACGAGCTTTATGACCTCCCCAAGGCCTTCACTCTGTCGGCATCGAGTGGGGATGAGCTAGTGTATCGCTATGGCTAGAGCAAGTCACCGTTATACATCACCCACCTAGAGTATGGGCTCTGGTTGCTGCTCCATCACTTTATTTGGGATGTGTGCATTGCTATGGGGGTGTCCCCCTCTCAGTTTATACCCAATGCAATTGGGGTTCTGATGGGATTTGTGGTTATTTGCTACCAGGTTGATGTCTTGCCAAACATGCGCTTGTTGGGGAACCTAGTCAGCATCAAGTCGAAGAAGAATGACCCCCCACTACTTTCTCTGGTACATTGGGGGTTTTAAGCTAGTGTTTGACGCTCCAAAGTCAGACAAAGACTGGAAGGAGTGGTTCGTGTGGGTTTTTAGGGCCGACGATGTTCTATCCTCCCCTAACTGGCCCAAAATCAATAAGGACGTGTTGAAGCCGTGCATCCTTACTGCTAAGGAGAGATGACAGCTTGAGAAAATTCGCTCTTACGCCGTGTCTCGGGAGAGAGGAAATCTCTTTGAGATGGCTTCTCTTCAGGTGGCCAACATATCGAGGGTCCCCCCTACCGAGGCTGATAAGGTGCGGGCGATCCTGTTAGCTCTCCCTTTAGAAAAAATCCATCAGAGGAATTCAAAGGGGGGGGGGGGGGGGGGGAAAAACAGAAAAGGAGTCCAAGCTCGTCCATAGAGGCCCCAAATTTTAGGTTGAGGGATCTGGTACCCGAAGAAAGTTGGGAGGACCTAAGGTCACAAATGTGACGAAGAATAGCCCGTTAGAACTGGCCAGGGTCTATTGTGCCATGGCTAGAAAAAGTAAAGGAGGGAGAAGATGGAGGAAAGCTGGTCGAGCGATCCAGGAGGACCTGGCGGGTCGCGCTGGGGCGGCCGTAAAGGTCTACTCGTGGAAGCATATGTTTTGTCGAGTCGCCCCGGTTAGCCAATAGGTCGAAGTCGTCATTATTGATGACATCTCCCCCTCTAGGCTAACAGAGAAGCTCCAAGTAGTTTCGGACGCTGAAGCTAGGGCCTGTGCTGAAGAGGCGACCAGCTAGTGCCCTGTGCTTGAGCTATATCACAGGCCAAGCAAAAAGCCTGTTAAGACTTCAGGAGGTGTTAGGAAGCAAGTAGTGGCCTTTCAGCTTCCTGTAGAGTCCTCGATGAGCGAGGCCAACGAGGAGGGGGAGGATAGCCCCTACTGCCTTTCCGCCATTGGGTCTCCGAGATCAACCCCCAAGTTTGGGAGAAGTATAAGACTATGCTAATAGGAGTGCTGTCGTGCCCTTGCTCGCCCAAGAGGGAATTCCCAAAAGGCTACAGGTTCATCCCGGAGGTGTCTCTCAACAAACAGAGCTTGGTATTAGGGTTAGTGACCATGACGCTCCTGGTTTCACACAAGGCTGCAGTCTGAGGTAAAACCAGGAATGTCAAACCTGCCATGCACCACACCGTGCAATAACATATTTCGCCATCACAATTACTATCTCTCTAGTAGAGTCAACAACATGTGTAGGTACAAAAGCAAGTAAAAGATAATACAAGAGATATATGATGAAATAATAGAGATAAAAATGATATTTTATCATCCAACATACAAAAATATAAAGTGAATCTCTGAAATAACTAGTCTGGAGATCTCAACAAGTCTCAAATACAGAATATCTGATAAAAGAAAATAAGGCACACAACCTTTACAACTTTTAGAACATAACTCTCAAATGTCTAAAAAAATATCTATAGTGGAGCTCCATAAATAAAATAAAACTATAAATGAAAGATAGACGCTAATAAGTATCGCCATCAACTTGCACTCTCCGTGCACCTGGCTCGATACTTAAAATGGGAGAGGACAACGAACGTCAAAGCGCTAGCGAGCAATATCACAACCAACCCCAAGGGAGAGGGCTCGTTGCATATAGAAAATACAGTTAATACATATATACATAAAATCATTGATCCTAACAATAAGAGGATTTTAGTATTTAGGAAATTACAACACGAGCATAGGTATGTCAAGCGAAATAATCCAAATAAGGAAACCCTCATGTATATACCTTGTATCTCAAATTGTAAATCCCTAAATACCAAACCCAAGATCTAATACAGGATCAATAATATAAAGAAGACTAACCTATCTCAGAAATCAAATACCATGTCATGTCAAAACCCACATAAGTGTCATGTCCAGCCTATGTAAGTGTAAGTGTCATACTCAAGGTTTAAACATGTGTCGAACCCATGGACTAAGACTAGGTGTAGTGGATGCCTAACACATGGACTATATATATAAATTGTCCAACACATGGACTGAATGATGAATGTCCAACACATGGACTGAATATAATGAATGTCCAACACATGGACTGAATATGATGAATGTCCAATACATGGACTGCATATAATAATTGCCTAACACATGGACTGAATGAAATGTGTAGAATATCGATGAGATATATGAAAAGGATGCATATACACTAATTTCACACGTGTCTCGGTGTGCAGATCTAAACTCATGTCCGCAAGCCATCTCACATATGAAGATACATAATAAATAATAATTTCTAACGTCAAATATTCGAGGTGACTCCTCATTCACATTAAAGCACACAACAAAAGTAAACATGCACAAACTGTGCCGACGATCAACCGAAATAGACAGAAACCATTCACAGATTTATGTCTGCTTCGTAACAAATCTAGAAGTAATATAATTATTTTCCAAGGATAATATTACTGATATCAACATATATGAAACAACATGAAACGAAATATTAGCATATAAATGTATCGTCGAAACCCTAAACATTTATATACACATGTTTAAACGTTTTAAAAGCAAAAACTTGTGATTTAATTCATTATTAATAAATTTCAGATCTGAAATTTGTAAAGATTACTGTTGTAATCAATTAGAGAATTATGATAATGTATTCTCACTTTATAAGTTATAAAGATCTATCTTTTGTACACTAAAAATACGTTTTAGGCTCGAAAAATCCGAATAAAAATTAATAAAACGTGCAAAATAAAAGGGTATAGAGTTGGGTGAGATGTTACTCACATCAGATATTTAAAAACTCCTGCCACATGAAAGAGAACTAATCCCCTTCGCTGCACTGTACAAAACCCGTTGAAAAATCCTCCGAAATCCCTCAAAATCGCCAAAGAAAAGAACTAGGGTTTGAGAGAGGGGAAAAGGGGCTATTAGGGTTTGGAACATAGGAGAAAAGAGATGTTTTTCATGTTTAAACATGTATATATATAACAGCAAATCCGAAAAACTACAGCCCAAAACCCGAAACCCGAAACTGGAAAACCCAGTCTGACTAGAAACATACTCTTCGGTATTTTGGTTGTAACTTTCGCATCTGACCACAGAATGAGGTAATTAAAGATTCTTTGGAAAGATGCTGAAGATATCTATAACTTTGGTCTTTAAGTGTTTCCATATTCACAATGTATTAGTATGTAAAATACAAAATCCTTCCTCTGGTCATAAATTTCCAGATTTATACATCAAGCATGATTTGTGCATTTGCTCTTATATATATACATATATACATTGAATTGATCTTAAATCAAATTCTAGCATACTCAAACATCATAATATGTTATTTATAAATAAATAACATATTAATTATTATTTATCATATAAATATTCAAATTTTTGGGGTTTTACATTCTTCCCCCTTAAAAGAATTTCATCATCGAAATTCAAAAATCATACTTAACTAAAATATAGTATTATACAGCATGACGAGGGTGAAATCCAACCCGCACATACACCTCTCGTAATATTAAGTTCTTGATATGTATATAGGGATATTTATACTTAACAATCCAGAATGACTATATTCCCACTCAACCCTTAATCAAATGGAACTAGTACGTCGGGTGAAAAATCCAAACAAGAAACCCCCCATATATATACCATATGTTCCAAAAGATTAAGAATTAAGCGGAAATATCCTCATTATAGCGTTAAATCTAAATATAACCATACAAATAATCACACACATAAATCAATCCACTTTCTCAATAGGTGCAGGTAGTCACGCTGCATAACATCTTCGCGCTCCCGAGAATCATCCTCGATGTCTACACTTAACCATCTAAAATGTAAATACCCCCACTTAACCCCTAACTAAATAGAACAAGTACATCGAGCAAAAAATTCAAACAAGGAACCCCTCATATATATACAATATGTTCCGAGTACTTAGGAATTAAGTGTTAATACCCTCATTTTAGTGTTAAGTATACACATCACCATATATGTAACCATAAGTCATATATAAGTCATACTAAAATTTAATTTACCTGCTCAAACAGGTGAGGGTAGTCGCGGCGCATATTCTCCTCACGCTCCTAAGAAACCTCTTCAACTCCTCTCCGGTTCTACTAAACTTTCGCCAAGGGGATCACTTGTTTCTATGTCTTTTGTCCTCTCTAACAAGTATACAAACTGGGATCTCAATTGTAGTCAAATCGTCCTGAAGCTAAAACTCCGATGCATCCAACACTCGCTATTGCTTCCCATCATGTAAGTGCTTCTTATGCATAGAAATATGAAATACATTGTGTATACTAGACATTGATGCTGGAAGACCTAGCCTGTATGACACAACTGCCATGTGCTCTAAAATCTAGAAAGGTCCAATATACCTCGGTGCAAGCTTCCCCTGTCTTTCGATTCGCTGAACGCCTTCCATAGGCGATACCTTCAGCATAACTGAATCTCTAACTTGGAACTCCAAAGGTCTTCGTCTCTTATTTGCATAGCTCTTTTGCCGACTCTGAGCGGCTAGAATCCTCTCTCTGATTAATGCTACCTTATCAGTAGTTTGCCTCACAAGCTCTGGTCCAAGCATTAAGCTATCCTCCGGCTCTACCCAACATACTGGTGATCTACAAGGTCTCCTGTACAATGCCTCATACGGGGCCATACCGATTGTTGCTTGATAACTATTGTTATAAGCGAACTCTATCAGTGGAATATGATCCTCCTAGCTACCTTGAAAGTCAATGATGTAAGCCCGCAACATGTCTTCTAACACCTGATTTACTCCTTCCGTCTAACCATTCGTTTGTGGGTGGAATACACTGCTATATGATAGTCTGCTAAATCCTGGAAACTCCTCCAAAAGTGTAAAGTGGACACTGAACCTCGATCCGATACAATCGTGTCTGGAACTCCATAAAGTCAAATTATCTCCCAAACATATATCCTCGCATACGTCTCAGCTGTATATGTAGTCTTCACTGGAATAAAAAATGTGCTGACTTCGTTAGTTTATCCACTATCATCCAATCAGAATCATTCTCTTTCTTCGATTTCGACAACCTTATAATAAAGTCCATATAAATATCCGTCCACTTCCATTCTGGAATAGGTAAAGGCTGAAGTGTTCCTGCCGGTCTTTAATGCTCTGCCTTCACTTGCTAACAAGTAAAACACTTGCCCACATACTCTGTAATCTCTCTATGCATACCACTCCACTAGAAGTTTCTCTTCAGGTCCTTGTACATCTTAGTGGTCCCTGGATGTACTATGTACCGAGTACGATGTGCTTTATCTAATAACTCCATCTTAAGCTCTGCACTAGCTGGCATAACTAATTTACCCTTTATCCGTAGACCTCCATCTGCTCCAATGGTCCAATCAACTTTTGGCTCTTTGGTAATCTCCTCCTTTCGGATTTGAATCCAAGAGTCTTCTAACTGAGCTATGACAACTCTGTTACTCCAAGATGGCTGCACTGACACAGCTCCCAAAAATGCACTGGTTCAACTAATCTCGGGTCTAAAATCAAACTGGCTAAGAGTGAGAAGATCTCAATGCAATGAGCAATTCAAAGTCGAAACCCGATGTCGACACTTCCTGCTTAAAGCATTTGCTATGACGTTCGCCTTCCCCGGATGATACTAAATCGCGAACTCGTAGTCCTTGATAAACTCAATCCACCTCTTTTGTCTCTGGTTGAGTTCCTTCTAAGAGAAAAGATACTTCAGACTCTGATGGTCTGTGAACAACTCAAACTGTACTCCATTCAAGTAGTCTCTCCACGCCTTCAACGTGAATACTACTGCTACTAACTCTAAATCATGAGTGGGGTAGTTCTGCTCATGTACCCTCAACTATTTTGAGATATATGCTACCACCCTCTGAGTCTGCATCAAGACGCCTCCTAAACCTGCTAATGATGTATTTGTGTAGACCATAAATGTCCTGTCGTTGCTCGGAATAGTCAAAACCGGTGCTGTAGTCAACTTAGCCTTCAAGGTATCAAAAGCCTTCTGGCACTCCCCGCCCCAAATGAACTGTACACCCTACTTCATAAGGCGTGCATGTAAGTGGTGTCGAAATTTTTGAGAAGTCCTGGATGAACTTCCTGTAATAACCGGCTAAACCAAAGAAGCTTCGAATCTCTGTCACCATCTTCGGCAGTTCAAAATCAAGAACTTCTGTAAACTTAGTCAGATTCACTACTATGCCCTCTTTGCTGATGAAGTGGATGAGAAATCTAACTTCTAAAAGCCAAAACCTGCATTTACTGAACTTGGCATATAACTGATGCTCCTATAGAGTCTGCAAAGCGAACCGGAGATGCTGATCGTGATCTGCCTCTGATCTCGAATATATGAGAATATCATTGATAAAGACAATTACAAACTGGTCCAAGAAGGGACGGAAAAACCGGTTCATCAAATGCATGAATACCACGGGTGCATTAGTTAACCCAAATGGCATGACCAGAAACTCGAAAGATTCATATCGAATTAGGAAAAATGGCTTTGGGAAAATTCATCTCCCGAACTCGCAACTACAATAACCCAAATCAAAGATCAATCTTTGAGAAAGGAAAATTCATCTCCCGAACTCGCAACTACAATAACCCAAATCAAAGATCAATCTTTGAGAAAAATATTACGCTTCGCGCAGCTGATCGAACAAGTCTACAATAACCCAAATCAAAGATCAATCTTTGAGAAAAATATTACGCTTCGCGCAGCTGATCGAACAAGTCATAAATCCTAACAATTCCGGATAGTGAACTTGTTCACATCATAATAATCTACACATAATCATAAGTTACCATCCTCATTCTCCCGAAGAGGATTAGTGATCCCATAAATAAAAAGATACTCCAGCGAGTAATACTCTAAGATAATAACTCCTTTATCTAATTCTATCTGTAGCTTCCTTATCTCAGTAGGTGCCGTACGATAGGGTGCTCGGGATATCGGTACTGTGCTCGGCTGCAACTTAATGCAGGAAACAACCTCTCTCATTGGAGGAAATCTAGGTATGTCCTGAAAGACATCCTAATACTTTGAGACAACTCTGGTCTCACACAAATTAGCAGTCCGGTCCCTCAGCATCACCTACTCGACGTATACCAGAAATGACCCATATTCCGGTCACCTTGTGAGGTTGCTACTATTTATACAAATCTAACGAATGCTCACAAGCTGACTGTTTTAGTACAACAGTCGATACTAACAGGGTATGATGATAGCTAATCCATACCCAAAAAAAAATGTCGAAATTTGACATCAGCAACGCGATCAACTTGATGACTAACCCAGACTCATCTAGTCTGATGACATATTTCCTACAGATAGAAAAGACACCCCCTAGAGGAGTAGAGACTGAAAATGGAATATCTAAGGAATGTGCTACAAGCTAAAACCTATCAACGAAGGCATGAAAGATAAGAGATAAGCGAATTTTTAAATCAAACTAGATCCGAGCTGAAAAGGAAATCACGAAGAAATCTCCACTCGTACCCTAATCACGCAGTACTATTGAATAAACTCTACTGGTGGTAGAACAAATATGGGACCATCTGTCCTTCATGAATCTCCTGGATAATGCAAATCTGGCCTGCTGGTCCCTAAATACTCAGATTAACAAGTAGTGTCTCTATTTCCCCGCTGCTGGCCGAAATTGTGACTCTGAGACTATCGATCGTGACCTCTATCATGCTGGCTTCCTACTAGTGTATTGCGATAAGTCTTTCGCTCTTGTTCAATCTTGTTGTGATTGTTACATGTACTCCAAACTCTGTGCTACTTCGACGCTCTCGAATTATATCGTGCTCCTTTCTTATATTGTCCTTGTTGCTGGGTAAAAATCATTCTTCCACTGCTAGGATTCTCTAGATTCTGTAATAGTTCTCTTACCATTATCATTGTCATTATTCTGGTTTTGATTTCTTCCTTCACCACGGGTATATCTCCCTACTTTACTTAGACTAGCTCTAACTGCTTATTGAAGTATTGACTAAAATTCTCCCAAATAGATGATAATTGCTACCCCGACAAAAATCTTGATGTCGTTACTATCTTCCAGCGATGTCCTTAATGTTGAATACATCTAACTTCTGCTTAGTACAAAGTCGACGTTTAAGAAATTTTTACATACTCCTTCCCTTATAGGTTGTAGTTGAAATTGGTGTGCCTTAAAACTCTGGTGCTCTTATTATCTGATATCTTCCTTACTCTCTCAGGGCTAAACATCCTGCTCTGCGGCTCTATAAATAGCTGATTGTGGTGGTGGTGCCTTTGTAAATATTGCCTCTTTACTTTCATGATGGGTACAACTAGTGATGGAACCCCTAAAAGTGGTACTGCTTACGGAAACGGATACACCTCTTGCTCCTCGAGTGTTGTAAGATCTTGCTGCTAATGGTGCCATGGAGTCAATCAAATAATGTGGTGCCTGTTACGGCTCGGCTCTGCATGCCCAGCTCTCCAGGTATGAGTTTTACCTCGACCATATCCTCATTTCGATATTTATAATATCAAAAGGAGAGCTAAATTATCATAGTAAATGAGATAGCAATAATATATATAATACGAATTCATAACATATAGTATTCACGCAAATACCTTCAATCAACATAAAATAGTTGTCATAAAAAAATATTCTTAAATTTTGAGATATATGCATATATCGTCCTCACTTATACTAGAAAATCCGTAGCGGACTCTATACATGAATCCTTGGAAACTCTAACCTAGCTCCACGACTCGACACAGAATGATTCTAAGGATACTGAAACTAGAGCTCTGATACCAACTGTGACCCCCCTGGGTTCACACAAGGCTGCAGTCCGAGGTGAAACCAGGAATATCAAACCTGCCATGCACCACACCGTGTAATAACATATTTTACCATCACACTTACTATCTCTCTTGTAGAGACAACAACAGGTGTAGGTACAAAAGCAAGTAAAAGATAATACAAGAGATATATGATGAAATAATAGAGATAAAAATGATATTTCATCATCTAACATACAAAAATATAAAGTGAATCTCTGAAATAACAAGTATGGAGATCTCAACAAGTCTCAAATACAGAATATCTGATAAAAAGAAATAAGGCACACAACCTTTATAACTTCTAGAACATAACTCTTAAATGCCTAAACAAAATGTCTACAGTGAAGCTCCATAAATAAAATAAAACTACAAATGAAAGATGGACACTAATAAGTATCGCCATCAACCTGCGACTTTTCGTGCACCTGGCTCGTTACCTGAAATGGGAGGGGACAATGAGCGTCAAAGCACTAGTGAGCAACACCACAACTAACCCCAAGGGAGAGGGCTCGTTGCATATAGAAAATATAGTTAATACATATATACATAAAATCATTGTTCCTAACAATAAGAGGATTTTAGTATTTAGTAAATTACAACACGAGCATAGGTACGTTGAGCGAAATAATCCAAACAAGAAAACCCTCATGTATATACCTTGTATCTCAAATTGTAAATCCCTAAATACCAAACCCAAGATCTAATACAGGAACAATAATATAAAGAAGAATAACCCATCTCAGAACTCAAATACCATGTCATGTCAAAACCCATATAAGTGCCATGTCCAGCCTATGTAAGTGTAAGTGTCATACTCAAGGTTTAAACAGGTGTCCAACACATGGACTAAGACTAGGTGTAGTGGATGCCCAACACATGGACTGCATATATAAATTGTCCAACACATAGACTGAATGATGAATGTCTAACACATGGACTGAATATGATGAATGTCCAACACATGGACTGTACATAATAATTTCCCAACACATGGACTGAATGAAATGTGTAGAATATCGATGAGATATATGAAAAGAATGCATATACACTAATTTCACATGTGTCTCGGTGTGCAAATCTAAACTCATGTCCGCAAGCCATCTCATATATGAAGATACATAATAAACAATAATTTCTAATGCTAAATATTCGAGGTGACTCCTCATACACATTAAAGCACACAACAAAAGTAAACATGCACAAACTATGCCGACGATCAACCAAAACAGACAGAAACCCTTCACAGGTTTCTGTCTGCTTCGAAACAAATCTAAAAGTGACATCATTCTTTTCCAAGCATAATATTACTAATATAAACATATATGAAACAACATAAAATGAAATATTAGCATGTAAATATATCGTCGAAACCCTAAACATTTATATACACATGTTTAAACGTTTTAAAAGCAAAAACTTATGATTTAATTCATGATTAATAAATTTTAGATCTAAAATTTGACAAGGTTACTATTGTAATCAATTAGAAAATTATGATAATATATTCTCACTTCATAAGTTATAAAGATCTATCTTTTGTACACTAAAAATACGTTTTAGGCTCGAAAAATCCGAATAAAACTTAATAAAACGTGCAAAATAAAAGGATATAGACTTGGACGAGATGTTGCTCACCCCAGATGCTAAAAAACTCCTACCACATGAAAGAGAACCAATCACCTTCGCTGCACTGCATTAAACCCGCTGAAAAATCCTCCAAAATCCCTCAAAATCACCAAAGTAAAGAACTAGGATTTGAGAGAGGGGAAAAGGGGCTGCTAGGGTTTGGAACACAGGAGAAAAGAGGTGTTTTTTGTGTTTAAACATGTGTATATATGGCATCAAACCCAAAAAACTACAGCCCAAAACCCGAAACCCGAAACTGGAAAACCCAGTCTGACTAGAAACATACTCTTTGGTAGTTTGGCTGTAACTTTCGCATCCGACCTCGAAATGAGGTGATTAAAGATTTGTTAGAAAGATGATTAAGATATATACAACTTTGGTCCTTAAGTTTTTTCCATATTCAGAACGTATTAGTGTGTAAAATATAAAATCTCTCCCCTGGTCATAAATTTCCAGATTTATACATCGAGCATGATTTGTGCATTTGCTCTTATATATATATATATACATATATACATTGAATTGATCTCAAATAAATTCCTAGCATACTCAAACATCATAATATGTTATTTATAAATATATAACATATTTATTATTATTTATCACAAAATATTCAACTTTTTGGGGTTTTACAGTAACAACCCACATCCAGGTGCTCCAACAATTCACCCTTCTATAGGACGAGGGTTTCCTAAGGGAGATGCTGAGTATTGGATTGCACTTGGCCCTCAAAGGTTACTTGGTGTGGGGGGCTCTGCTCGAGTCAGAGTTATTTAGCCGACTTTCTCACATGTATAACTTCCCTCTTGAGTTGGAGGTGGAATTTGCTAGGGAGAACTCGGCTAGGGAAGAGGTGGAGAGAAAGGTCGTAGCCTTAGAGGCTTAGCTAAATAGTAGTGAGGCTAGCTGGCACCAGGAGCTGGATGTGAGGGAAACCATCATCAAGGGGTTCAAATCGCATAGTGCCAAGCAGATAGCTTCTATTAAGAATCTCCAAGGCGAAGTGGTGAAGCTCAAGGAGGAGGTCGGCCGTCTCCAGCAGGGGATCTCTGAGCGGGATAGCTGCATATCTTCTCAGGAAAAAGAGGTCGAGTCCGAGAGGCATCTCAAGGTGATGGCTCAAGAGAATGGCTGAACATCTCTCGGCTGAGCACTTAAAGTGGTACCTTGAGGAGGAGCGGTCAGTCCACCAGGCATCCACAGCAATCATCAAGGACTTAGAGGGTTGCCTCGGTCACTTGGACTCGGAGCAGTACAAGGTGAAGGTGGTCGATGACTGGCACTAGGTTCCCTTAGGGAAAACCAAAGTGACCTTGGCTTGCAAGGTTAGTGTTGACTATCTAGCTTCACTGCTTCCTCCCGCCTCTTGCCCCACACCAGACCGCCTTTATCGTCCTCAAGTTTCTTCCTCACGACCTCCTGAAGGAGATCGAGTATGTGAGTGGGGAGGGGCCCGCCTTGTGCCTGGTAGCGGGGCTGGTCCGCCGGTCTCCCGCCGGCTGAGAGAATTGGGGGATAGAACCCTGGCCTTTGGATGATAGGGATGACGTCATGTGTCAGGAGACGCACCAGTGAGAAGCCCCTCCCACCCGCTTTACCATCCTCGAAGCGGGTCTCCCAAGTCCCACTCCTGATCCTAACCAAGAGGCCTGAGAGCTTGTATCTTTTCCTTTTCTTTTTGTAAATATCAATCTGAATGATATAATAAAGTTTATTAGAAGTTGGAATAAAAAAATTAGAATTTGCTTTCATTTTGGAAATTGCCTTCAATTATTCCTTGTTTTAGCTTTAGTTGTTGGGAGCTCCAATCTAGCTGAGAAAACAAGCGTCAGTTACCGTGAGTCGGTTGTTTTGGGACGACCTGAGTGTGGACAAGTCAAATTGATCGGCTCGTCTACTATGTCTCTTGTTGTTGGTGAGATGTCTTAGTCTTTTTGTCAAGGTCGACTGAAAGGTTGGAGTGCCCAGGACTTAATGAGGATGCCTAGGTCTTTCCGGCAAAGTGACAACACGGAGGTTGGGTGCCTAGGTCTTAATGAGGATGCCTAGGTTTTTTAAGTTAATGACAACCCGGAGGTTGGGTGCTTAGGTCTTAATGAGGATGCTTACGTGTTTTAGGCAAATGACAACCCTAAGGTTGGGTGCCTAGGTCTTAATAAGGATGCCTAGGTCTTTTCGGTAAATAACAACCCAAAGATTAAGTGCCTAGGTCTTAATGAGGATGCCTAGGTCTTTCAACAAATGAAAACCCTGGAGATTAGGTGCCTAGGTCTTAATGAGGATGCCTAGGTCTTTTCGCTCTGCTATGGCAGTTGAGTTCTAAAGGGGGGAGCCAACCGCGTGGTGGGTGTACCTTGGGTTTATCCTGAGAAGGCACCAAGGGGTTAGGATTCCTACATAGATTTGGCACTTCGGGAGTATGACACAAGAGTTAGATTTAAAAGGATTTCATTAATATGGAATGAAATTCTGTACAAAATTATTGAAAGCATTTTTTGAGATGTTCAATATTCCATTAGTGTTGCAAGGTTCTCCCATCCGGGGCTCTTAGCCTATATGTGCCTGCTCGCAACTCCTCAATAACTATGTGTGGACCCTCCTAATTAGGAGACAATTTGCCTCACCTGGTATCTTTGTCGAAAGCAGCTTTACAAAGGATGAGGTCGCCGATGTTGAATCACCAGGGTCGGATTTTGCTGTTTTAATCACCTGGGTCGGATTCGCTGGTGATTGATGATTTAGGACCATAGCGCTCCCTCTTGAACTTCGTCTAGAAGATCGAGGCCAATGCTAAGCCCTTCAGAATTTTGGCCCTCGTCAAAGAGTTGTAGTCGAATGGTTGGCATGCCGACTTTGATTGGGGTGACCACCTCAGCACCATAGGTTAGCTTGAAGGGGGTTTCTCCTGTTGAGTTCTTATGGGTTGTGCATTAAGACCATAGAATACCTAGTAGTTCATCGACCTAATTTCCAACCGCCACATCCACCTTCTTCTTTAAAGCTTGGTGGATGCAATTTTTGGCAGCTTCGGCTAGTCCATTAGATTTGGGGTTAGCAAATGAGGAGAGTATGAGGCGGATGTTGTATTCTTCACAAAAACTTCAGAAGCCTCCGTTGTCAAACTGAGTGCTATTATCTATCAGGATGGAAATGGGCACACCAAAATAGCAGACGATGGACCTCCAAACAAAATTCATGACATTACTTTCTCTAATTTTGGTCAGTGGTTCAGCTTCAATCCATTTGGTGAAGTAGTCGATTGCCACAAAAAAAAACTTTTGCTGCCCCAAAGCTATGGGGAGAGGACCCATCAAATTAAACCCCCATTGAGAAAAAAAAGAATTGGACTCAGGATGGGGGTTAGTTCAGTGGCTGTTGCTGATGAAATGGATGAGTAGAACCGGCACTTCTTACATAGAGAGACGAGTCGCCTGGACTCGGCTAAGATGGTGGGCCAGTAGTACCCTTGGCGGATTAGTTTTTGTGCGAGGGTTCTAGCTCTAGGATTATTCTCACATGAGCCCTCATAGATCTCGCTAAGAACATAGCTAGTTTTGGATGGCCGAAGACACCGAAGATAGGGTCCTATGTCACTGCTAGAATGTGACATCCGATAGAGCTGATCGTCGTTCATAAGGTAGTGGCGAGAGTTTTTTTTTTGTAGACATTTAGCTTCACTGGTATTCTCAGGCATGGTGCCCTTCGTTAGGTAAAGGGTGATGGGATCCAGCCAATAGGGCACCACATGCGTCTCGGTTTGCATGACCATTTCTGGTGGCTTAGAGATACTGAGATGCTCGAGGGTGTCGGTGTAGACAGGTCCTGGGCTGTTCCCTGAGCTTGTTGATCTGAGCTTGGAGAGGGCATCCACCCAAGCGTTAATAGCATAGGGGACTTAGGCTATCTTGAAATCCATGAAGTTTGCTAATAGTTCCTTAGTTGCTCTGAGGTGCAGGACCATTCTTGTATCTTTAGCCGCATGTTGCCCATTCACCTGATGGATGATAAGCTGCGAGTTGGTCAATATGTAGAGGCACTCAACCTTCACTGCTCGGTCTGCTTGAAGGCTAGTAAAAAGAGCTTCATATTCAGCTTCATTATTCAAGGCCGAGAAACTAAAGCGATGGAGTGCTCGTGCGTCGACCTGTCTGGGTTGCGCAGGATAACTCTTGCTCCACTACCGGTTTCTTCGGAGGACCCGTCCACCTTCAACAACCACCAAGAGGTGAACTCTGGTGAATTATATTCTAGGGTGTGATGGGTCTTTGGGGTGGATGCTTGGACTGTTGGAGGTATTGGAGGCTCTTGCTAAATTGATGACGAGGACGCGTCCGGTTCATCGCTTGGCAAGGTCGACTCGATGAGGAAGTCGGCCAATGTTTGAGCTTTGATCGTCATTCTTAGTTCGAACTGTACATCATACTCACTGAGTTCGACTGCCCAGACAACTATTCTCCCAGAGGTTGTGGGACTTCCAAGTGCTTTCTTTAGAGGTAGACTCATCCTTACAATTATGGAATGGGCTTGGAAGTAGGGACGAAGCCTCCTCATGGTAGTAATAAGGATGAAGGTAGCCTTCTCTATGAGAGGGTAGTTGAGCTCACCCACTTTTAGGATTCGGCCGACATAGTACACGGACTTTTGGATGTTCTCTTCCTCTCAAATTATAACGGAGCTGACGGCTTCGGGGGAGACGACCAATTAGAGTTACAAGGTCTCCCCTCATATGGGCTCGCTCAGCAGTGGCTTAGTGCTCAAATGGTCTTTGAGGTCTTGAAAGGTTGCGCTACATTCGGCCATCCAACTCATGCTCTCCTTCAGCTTCTTGGATCCCCTCAGCGTCTTGAAGAATGGTAGGCTCCTCTAGGTAGATTTGAAGAGGAAGTAGCCCAGCACCACTATCTTTTCGTTCAGCTTCTGGACATCCTTCAAGGTGCGTGGTTTGGGTAATCACTCTATGGTGGCTCTCTTCTCTGGGTTGATCTCAATGCCTCTCTGAGTGATCATGAACCTAAGGAATTTTCCCGATTGCACCCCATAGGCATACTTGGTTAGATTGAGCTTCATGCGGTAGCGCTGGAGAGTGGAGAAGATCTCATCTGGATCTAATATGTGGGCCGACACTCGTTTTGATTTCACTAGTAGATCATCCACATAAGCCTCCAAATTGCGGCCGATCTGAGGCTTGAAGATTTTCTTAATAAGACTCTGGTATGTAGCCCCAGCATTCTTGAGTCCAAATGACATTATTTTGTAGCAATAGGCCCACTGGTCTGTGATGAAGGAGGTTTTTTCTTGTTCATGCTTTGCCATGAAGATTTGATTATAGCCGGAGAAGGCTTCCATGAAACTAAGTATCTCATAACTTACGCTCTTATTGACCAGTTGAATGATTCGAGGCAGGGTGTAAAACCCCATATTTTATTAGAGTATATGCGAATTATTAGTGATAAATAATTCTATTTGTGGTAAATGACTTGAGCTTATGGATATACTTGATAGCAAGTTGTTAGTCATGTATGAGTGTGGTTTCATAGAGTTTCGTGCATTGGTTTTGACTGAATAACAAAACATGCACGAATCTGGAAATTTGCATCTGTTTAGTCGACTTATGAGTCGACTCATGAGTCGACTAATGAGTCGACTGATGAGTCGACCAATAAGTCGACTGACGGGCTGATTTCAAGTTTTTCTTTTCTTTTGCAGGTTTGGTTTGGTTGTTTTAGGTTTGACCGCTTTCATAAGAAACTCTCCTACCCGAAACCAACCCCAAGACTCATCAGACCCCAGAGAAAACCCTAGCCTCCCTCTCCCCTCAAACCCTAGATTCGTTCTTGGTGATTTTGGAGGAGTTTCGGAGGAGTTTTCAGCGGGATTTTGTGGTGCTGTAGAAGGGGGATCGTCCTCTCATCGGATTCAGGAGTTTACAGCACATCAGAGGCGAGTAACATCTCGCCCAATCCTACACCCACTGTTTGTATAGCTTTCTTGAGTTTTAATTTTGGATTTTTGAGCCTAAAACGTATTTTGTGCATAAAAATAGATACTTTACATTATGAGATGCAAGATCTATATTTTTCAGTTATAAAAAGCTCACAAACGAATTTGTAAATTAAGATCCAGATCTGGAAATTTGTTTAAACATGAGTTTCAATGTGATTTACTATTTTTCAATACGTTTTTAAACATGTTTATATGATTAAGGTTTTTATGTAAGTGATCACATGCAAATCCCTTTAGTTTCTGTTGATACACATGAGTTAGAATCAGAAATATATTGCTAGACATCATTAAAGAGAACTTTAGTTAACATTATTGCAGATAATCATCGAAAGCAGAAAACTAGAGATTTTCTGCTTAGTCGACCAATGAGTCGACTTATGAGTCGACTGATGAGTCGACCAATGAGTCGACTGATGGGGAAAACTTTAGTTTTGTGTTTTGCCTGTTCGACTTACGAGTCGACTGATGAGTCGACCAATGAGTCAACTAATGAGGAGTTTTCTCCTTTTGTATTTTTCTTCAGTTTTGAATCCGTTTGAGTTATTTCAGTTTAACTAAAATTGTTTATGTTTGTTCATTGTTGCTGCGTGCTTAAATATGAACGAGGAGTCGCCTCGAATGACAGGTATTAGATATTTATGTATAACCTGTATCTTTACATGTGAAATGACATGCGGACACGAGGTTAGGTTTGCGCACCAAGACACGTGAGAAATTAGGGTATATGTACCTGTTCATATAACTCATATAGTCTATGTGTTGGGGAATTATGATGTGTAGTCCATGTGTTGGACATTTATCACTTTCAGTCCATGTGTTGGACAATTTTCATATGCAGTCCATGTGTTGGACATCCACTACATCAGTTTAGACCTTGAGAGTTGACACCTATACCTACATAGGCTGGACATGACATTTATATGAGTTGTAACACGATACCGTAATTAAGTCTGAGATGTGTTTGTCTTCTTTTATTAATGTTTCTTGTATTAGATTTTGGGTTTGGTATTTAGGGATGTACAATCTGAGCTACATGGTATATACATGAGGGTTTCCTTGTTTGGATTATTTCGCTCGACGTACCTATGCTCGTGTTGTAGCTTTCTAAATACTAAAATCCTCTTATACATAGGTACTTACAATCTGAGCTACATGGTTTATATATGAGGGTTTCCTTGTTTGGATTATTTCGCTCGACGTACTTATGCTCACATTGTAATTACCTAAATAGGATTTGTGATTATATATATATGTTATAACTATATTTTCTGTATACAACGAGCCCTTTTCCCTTGGGGTTGGTTGTGATATTGCTCGCTAGCGTTTTGACGCTCGTTGTCCCTCCCCCTTTCAGGTAACGAGCCAGGAGCCCGGAGAGTCATAGGTTGATGGCGAGGCACTTTAGCTTCAGCTATTCTATTATAGTTATATTTTACTTTTGAGCTCCACTGTAGGCTTTTGTTTAGATATTTTGAGAGTTTATTTCTAGAAGTTGTAAAGGTTGTGTGTCTTATTTCCTTTTATTCAGACAATTGTATTTGAGACTTGTTGAGAAGTTCCAGTTTACTCATTTCAGACATTGACTTATACTTCAGTATGTTAGATGATAAAATATTAATTTGATGTCTATTATTTCATCAGTTTACTATTGTATTATCTTTTACTTGCTTTTGTACCTACACCTGTTATTTGACTCTACTAGAGTGATAGTAATTGTGATGGTGAAACATGTTATTACACGGTGTGGTACATGGCAGGTTTGACATTCTTGGTTTCACCTTAGACTGTAACCTTGTGTGAACCCAGGGGCATCATAGTTGGTATCAGAGCTCTAGTTCCAGTATCCTTAGGATCATCCTGTGTCGAGTCATGGAGCTAGGATAGAGTTTCTTAGGATTCATATATAGAGTTCGTAAGGATTCCCTAGTATGAGTGAGGACGATATATGCGTATATCTAAAAAAAAATTAAGGATATTTTTTTTATGACAACTATTTTGTGTAAACTTAAAGTTTTTGGGTGAATACTAAATTGTTGTGAAAATCAAATTGTGATATGCTATGTATGTGTATATGTTTATTTGGACTCATAAACTCTTGTTTTCTTATGATCAGAGAGATGGCAGGACGTAGTAGACCTCGTACTCGAAGAGCTGGATAGGCAGAGTCACAGCAGGCTCCACCTGAGCCATAGCAAGCTCAACCCGAGCCACAACAGGCACCACCTGAGCTGCAGCAGGCTCCCCAGTATCTTATCGATCTCATGGCTCCCATCGTAGCTAGGATGGCAGCAATTGAAGAGCTTGTGGCGAGTCATATTGCGCCACCGACACCATCACCACCAGCAGCAGATCAGCCGCAGGGGATACCGGTAGTTCCTATCAGTGAGAGCCCCCCAGAGGCCGCACCTGCAGCCATTCTACCAGCAGTTTTAGATAGAGCCATGGAGCATGAGGCTTGGCTCCGTATGGTTAAGAGGTACCAGAAGATGAGGGCACCAGAGTTCTAGGGGTCAGCAGATCCTCTTACAGCCCATAAGTGGAAGGAGGATGTGGGCAATATCCTTGATATACTTAATGTGGATTCGGTCCAAAAGCAGAGATTGGTATCCTACAGTCTGAAGGGAGACGTCGGGAGATGGTTTCGACTCTAGTTCACTCTAGAGCATCAGATGACCCTCACATGGGAGGACTTCGTCTACTTCTTTGATGGACAGTATATTTCTTCTGCCGCACGGACTAGGAAGGAGCTTGAGTTGTCCCGATTGACTCAGGGGGATATGTCAATGGCAGATTTTGAGAGCAGATTTATGGAGTTACTGCACTTCACGGGCATGTGGCAGACAGGAGAACGACAGACTCAGATGTTCCTAGCAGGGCTCCGCCCTAATCTTCGTCTATACCTCGTCTCGAGGAAGTTCTATTCAGTTCGGGAGGTAGCTGAGGCCGCCACTTCTTAGGAGATTGAGATTGCCATGTTTCAGAAGGATAGGGAAGGGAAGACCAAGGCAGGACAGACCGGGGATAAAGGGAAGAACAAGAGACCTTTTTCTGGATCCCAGCAGCAGCAGCAAGGTCCTCATAAGAAGGGACCTCAGCATGATCAGGGATCGCATCAGCAGCGCAAGTTCCAGGGAGTTTGCTATAACTACCGCAAGGTCGGGCATAAGGCATCAGAGTGTCGCAGCGCACCAACAGGAGCTTAGCAGGGCAAGGGCCCGAACCAGCAGTAGCAATGACAACAGGGTAGAGTTCAGGGCCAGCAGGCGAGACTTGAGGCACCACCAGTAGCACAGAGAACTAAGGAGCAGATTCGGGCAGTTCAGGAGGTTCCTCAGGGGCAGATAGTACCGTATTCTCCATCACTAGTAGCAGAGCAGTCTCCAACTACAGGCAGAGTATATGCGGTAGTATCGCATGATCATGGAGCTAGCGGAGCTGTGGTGGAGGGTACGTTTCTTGTGAATTCTTTTCCTGCCCGTATTCTCTTCGATTCGGGAGCTTCGTATTCCTTCATTTTGTATGATTTTATGTCTAGACACCAGCTCGTAGCTTAGCCATTAGACACCCCTTTATCAGTTTCCACCCCTTTAGGCATGATATCGCTTCTGGAGAGCGTTTGTAGGAGATGTACTATCAGTCTAGATGAGTCAGAGTTCGTGGTTGATTTGATAGTGTTGCATATGTTCGAGTTGGATGTCATCCTTGGTATGGATTGGTTGTCTTCCTACCATGTTAGTATTGACTGCTTTGCGAAGACAGTCAATTTGCTGGTGTCCAATGGGTCCGAGATGATTGTGGCAACCTCTTAGGGCAACCGTTTTGTGGAGTCATTTTTGGCGTACATCGAGAAGGTGATGTGACGGGATCAGGGTGTTGATTTATTGGAGACTAGAGTTGTCTCAGAGTATCAGGATGTCTTTCAGGACATATCTGAATTACCTCCTGTGAGAGAGGTTAAGTTCTGTATTGAGTTGTAGCCAGGTATAGCCCCGATATCCCGTGCACCCTATCGCATGGCACTAGCTGAGATGAGAGAGCTTCAGACCAAGTTGGACGAGTTGTTAGCTTAGGGTTTTATTCCTTGGAGTCATTCTCCGTGGGGCGCACCGGTCCTCTTTGTGAAGAAGAAGGACAGTAGTATGAGATTGTGCATTGATTATAGGGAGTTGAACAAGGTCACTATCCGAAATAGGTACCCATTGCCTAGGATTGATGACTTGTTTGACCAGCTACAGGGAGCGTAGTTCTTCTTGAAGATTGATCTTCGTTATGGTTATCATCAGTTGCGGGTTCGGGAGATGGATATTCCCAAGACTGCCTTTCTTACTCGATATGGATCTTTCGAGTTTATGGTCATGCCATTCGGACTGACCAATGCACCCACGGTATTCATGGATTTGATGAACCGGGTTTTCCGTCCCTTATTAGATTAGTTCATGATTGTTTTTATCGATGACATCCACATTTATTCGAGATCGGAGGCAGACCACGAGGAGCACCTACAATTAGCTTTGAGGACTCTGCAGGAGCATTAGTTATATGCTAAGTTCAGCAAGTGTGAATTTTGGCTTTCAGAAGTCAGATTTCTCGGCCACGTCATTAGTAGAGAGGGCGTAGCAGTGGACCCGGCTAAGGTTACAGCAGTTCTTGACTGGGAACTGCCGAAGACGGTGACAGAGATTCGTTACTTTTTGGGCTTAGCCGGCTATTACAGGAAGTTCATCCAGGACTTCTCGAAGATTTTGACGCTACTTGCACACCTTACGAAGAAGGGTGTACAGTTCATTTGGAGTATGGAGTGCCAGAAGGCCTTTGATATCTTGAAGACTAAGTTGACTTTAGCACTAGTTTTGACTATTCTGAGTAGCAACAGGACGTTCGTCGTCTACACAGATACATCGTTGGCAGGCTTAGGAGGTGTATTGATGCAAGCTCAGAGAGTAGTAGCGTATATATCATGGTAGTTGAGTGTGCATGAGCAGAACTATCCCACTCATGATTTGGAGTTGGCAGCAGTGGTATTTGCATTGAAGTCGTGGAGGAACTACTTGTATGGAGTGCAGTTTGAGTTGTTCACAGACCACCAGAGTCTGAAGTATATTTTCTCTCAGAAGGAACTCAACCAGAGACAGAGGAGATGGATTGAGTTTATCAAGGACTACGAGTTCGCGATTCAGTATAATCCGGGGAAGGCGAATGTCATGGCAGATGCTTTAAGAAGGAAGCGTCGACATCGGGTTACGGCTTTGAGGTGTTCATTGTATAGAGATCTTCTTACTCTTAGCCAGTTTGATTTTAGACCTGAGATTGGTGGAGCTAGTGTATTTTTAGGAGCTGTGTCAGTTCAGCCATCATGGAGTACCAGAGTAGTTAGAGCTCAGCTGGAAGACTCTTGGATTCAAATCCGAAAGGAGGAGATTTCCAAAGAGCCTAAGGCTGATTGGACCATTGGAGCAGATGGAGGTCTACGGATGAAGGGTAGGCTAGTTATGCCATCTAGTACCGAGCTGAAGAGAGAGTTATTTGATGAGGCACATCGTACTAGGTACACAGTACACCCTGGGACCACTAAGATGTATAAGGACTTGAAGAGACACTTCTGGTGGAGTGGTATACGTCGAGAGATTGCAGAGTATGTGGCTAAATGTTTTACCTGTCAGTAGGTGAAGGCAGAGCATCAGAGACCAGCAGGAACACTTCAGCCTTTACCCATCCCAGAGTGGAAATGGGTGGATATTTCTATGGACTTCATTGTAGGGTTGCCGAAGTCGAAGAAGGGGAACTATTCTGTTTGGGTGATCGTGGACCGGTTGACGAAGTCAACACATTTTATTCCTGTGAGGACTACATATACAGCTGAGGTGTATGCGAGGATATTTATACGGGAGATATTCTGACTTCATGGAGTTCCTGATACGATTATGTCGGATCGAGGTTCAGTGTTCACTTCACATTTTTGGAGAAGTTTCTAGGATTCTTTCGGCAGCCGGTTATCTTTTAGCAGTGTTTTCCACCCATAAACAGATGGTCAGACAGAGAGGGTAAACCAAGTGTTGGAGGACATGTTACGGGCTTGTATCATTGACTTTTAGGGTAGCTGGGAGGAGCATATTCCACTGATAGAGTTCGCTTATTACAATAGTTATCAAGCAACGATCGGTATGGCCCCTTATGAGGTATTGTACGGGAGACCTTGTAGATCACCGATATGTTGGGCAGAGTCGGAGGATAGCTTAATGCTTAGACCAGAGCTAGTGAGACAGACTACTGAGAAGGTAGTCTAGACCAGAGAAAGGATTCTAGCCACCCAGAGTCGGCAGAAGAGCTATGCAGATAAGAGACGAAGACCCTTGGATTTTCAAGTTGGAGATGCAGTTATGCTGAATGTATCGCCTATGAAAGGTGTTCAACTATTCGAGAGGCGGGGAAAGCTTGTACCGAGATATATTGGACCCTTCCGGATTTTGGAGCGCATTGGAGTTGTGTCATACAGACTAGATCTTCCAGCATCGATGTCTAGTATACACAATGTATTTCATGTTTTTATGCTCAAAAAGCACTTGCATGATGAGGAGCAACAGAGAGTATTAGATGCACCTGAGATTGAGCTTCAGGATGATTTATCTACTATTGAGATTCCAGTTTGTATTCTTGCCAGGGAGGACAAGAGGCTTAGAAACAAAGTGATTCCTTTAGTGAAAGTTCAGTGGAACCGAAGAGGCGTTGAGGAGATTTCTTGGGAGCGCTAGGAGGACATGCGTCGCGACTACCCACACATGTTTGAGCAGGTAAAATAAACTTGTGTATGACTTATATATGATTTATGATTGCATGTATGACGATGTTTATAGTTAACACTAAAATGAGAGTATTATCACTTATCTCCTAAGTACTTGGAACATATGGTATATATATGAGGGGTTCCTTGTTTGGATTTTTCGCTCGATGTACTTGTTCCTTTTAGTTAGGGGTTAAGTGGGAATATTTACGTTTTAGATGGTTAAGTGTAGACATCAGAGATAATTTTCGAGAGCGCGAATATATATGTAGCGCTACTTCCTGCATTTATTGAGGAAGTGAATTGATTCATGTGCATGAGTATTTGTGTGATTATATTTAGATTTAACGCTAGGATGAGAATATTTCTGCTTAATTTTAATCTTTTGGAACACATGGTATATATATGGGGGGTTACTTATTTGGATTTTTCGCCCGACGTACTAGTTCCATTTGATTAAGGGTAGAGTGGGAATATAATCATCCTGGATTGTTAAATATAAATATCATTTTTTTTGCTTGTCTAGAGTAATACTTTTGGTTTGAATATGCTTTCGAAATTTTGAGGACGAAATTCTTTTAAGGGGGAAGAATGTAAAACCCCGTATTTTATTAGAGTATATGTGAATTATTACTGATAAATAATTCTATTTGTGGTAAATGACTTGAGCTTATGGATATACTTGATGGCAAGTTGTTAGTCATGTATGAGTGTGGTTTCATAGAGTTTTGTGCATTGGTTTTGTCTGAATAACAAAACATGCACGGATCAGGAAATTTGCATCTGTTCAGTCGACTCATGAGTCGACTAATGAGTCGACTGATGAGTCGACCAATAAGTCGACTGACGGGCTGATTTCAAGTTTTTCTTTTCTTTTGCAGGTTTGGTTTGGTTGTTTTAGGTTTGACCGCTTTCATAAGAAACTCTCCTACCCGAAACCAACCCCAAGACTCATCAGACCCTAGAGAAAACCCTAGCCTCCCTCTCCCCTCAAACCCTAGATTCGTTCTTGGTGATTTTGGAGGAGTTTCGGAGGAGTTTTCAGCGGGATTTTGTGGTGCTGTAGAAGGGGGATCGTCCTCTCATCGGATTCAGGAGTTTACAGCACATCAGAGGCGAGTAACATCTCGCCCAATCCTACACCCACTGTTTGTATAGCTTTCTTGAGTTTTAATTTTGGATTTTTGAGCCTAAAACGTATTTTGTGCATAAAAATAGATACTTTACATTATGAGATGCAAGATCTATATTTTTCAGTTATAAAAAGCTCACAAACGAATTTGTAAATTAAGATCCAGATCTGGAAATTTGTTTAAACATGAGTTTCAATGTGATTTACTATTTTTCAATACGTTTTTAAACATGTTTATATGATTAAGGTTTTTATGTAAGTGATCACATGCAAATCCCTTTAGTTTCTGTTGATACACATGAGTTAGAATCGGAAATATGTTGCTGGACATGATTAAAGAGAACTTTAGTTAACGTTTTTGCAGATAATCATCGAAAGCAGAAAACAGGAGATTTTCTGCTCAGTCGACCAATGAGTCGACTCATGAGTCGGCTTATGAGTCGGCTTATGAGTCGACTGATGAGTCGACCAATGAGTCGACTGGTGGCAAAAACTTCAATTTTGTATTTTGCCTGGTCGACTTATGAGTCGAGTGATGAGTCGACCAATGAGTCGACTAATGAGGAGTTTTCTCCTTTTGTATTTTTCTTCAGTTTTGAATCCGTTTGAGTTATTTTAGTTTAACTAAAATTGTTTTTGTTTGTTCATTGTTGTTGCAGGCTTAAATATGAATGAGGAGTCGCCTCGAATGATGGGTATTAGATATTTATGTATAACCTGTATCTTTACATGTGAGATGACATGCGGACATGAGGTTAGGTTTGCGCACCGAGACACGTGAGAAATTAGGGTATATGCACCTATTCATATAACTCATATAGTCCATGTGTTGGGCAATTATGATGTGTAGTCCATGTGTTGGACATTTATCACTTTCAGTCCATGTGTTGGATAGTTTTCATATGCAGTCCATGTGTTGGACATCCACTACATCAGTTTAGACCTTGAGAGTTGACACCTATACTTGCATAGGCTGGACACGACATTTATATGAGTTGTAACACGATGCCGTAATTATGTCTGAGATGAGTTTGCCTTCTTTTATTAATGTTTCTTGTATTAGATTTTGGGTTTGGTATTTAGGAATGTACAATCTGAGCTACATGGTATATACATGAGGGTTTCCTTATTCGGATTATTTCGCTCGACGTACCTATGCTCGTGTTGTAACTTTCTAAATACTAAAATCCTCTTATACATAGGTACTTACAATCTGAGCTACATGGTATATACATAAGGGTTTCCTTGTTTGGATTATTTTCATTCGACGTACTTATGCTTACATTGTAATTACCTAAATAGGATTTGTGATTATATATATATGTTATAACTGTATTTTCTGTATACAACGAGCCCTTTTCCCTTGGGGTTGGTTGTGATGTTACAATCTGAGCTACATAGTATATACATGAGGGTTTCCCTTGACGCTCGTTGTCCCTCCCCCTTTCAGGTAACGAGCCAGGAGCCCGGAGAGTCGCAGGTTGTTGGCGAGGCACTTTAGCTTCAGCTATTCTATTATAGTTATATTTTACTTTTGAGCTCCACTGTAGGCTTTTGTTTAGACATTTTGAGAGTTTATTTCTAGAAATTGTAAAGGCTATGTGCCTTACTTCCTTTTATTCAGACATTTGTATTTGAGACTTGTTGAGAAGTTCCAGTTTACTCATTTCAGACATTGACTTATACTTCAGTATGTTAGATGATGAAATATTAATTTGATCTCTATTATTTCATCAGTTGACTCTTGTATTATCTTTTACTTGCTTTTGTACCTACACCTGTTATTTGACTCTACTAGAGTAATAGTAATTGTGATGGTGAAACATGTTATTGCACAGTGTGGTGCATGGCAGGTTTGATATTCTTGGTTTCACCTTGGACTGTAGCCTTGTGTGAACCCAGAGGCGTCACACAGGGGATGACTATCTTTAGGATAAGCTTTTGTTAAGGTTGGTGAAGTCCACACACATCATCCACTTGTTGAGAGCCTTCTTTGCTAATACCACATTGGCTAGCCATTCTTGGTATTGAACTTTTCGGATGAAACCAGCTCTATGGAGCCAGTTGACTTCCTCGACGGCCACCTTCTGTCTCTCAAGGCCTAGATGTCTATTCTTCTGTTGAACCGGCTTGGTGTGCTGGTCGTCTACTAACTTGTGGTTGATCACGTCAGGGGGGATCCTAAACATATCTTTGGGCCCCAGGCGAACACATCAACGTTCGCCTGTAAGAACTCAATCAATGCTCTTCGTTGAGGCTCTACGAGGCTAGATTCGATCTTGACCATCTTTTGTCCTTCCCGGTCAATCGATATCTCCTGGAGTTCTGCCATCGGAGTCGTCCTCTGTCGTTCCGTAGTTTTCTCCATCTGGAGACATGCCTTCTTAATAGGTAGGGTTTCTTGCACACCCTTGCCCTTGGTCGAGAGTAGGTAATAGATCCTAGCCTCTTATTGATTGCTCCTGGTGACACTGACTCCATTAAGAGTCGGGAACTTTAGCATTTGGTGATAGGTGTAGGATGGTCCACAGGAGGTGGAGGACGGTTCGAACCAAGATGACATTATGGGCCGACTTGAGATTCATCACCAGGAACTAGACTTGAATGGTAGATTATCGGAGGTACTCTCTGACTATCAAGGGGAGAGTGATCATCCTTCGGCTAGGAGAGAGTGCCTTGTGAATCCAATAAGGGAGCCCCTATATAGAATTAATCAGGATTTGTCAATGCCCATCTGGTTGAAGGCATCGATATATAGGATGTCCACCGAGCTTCCCGTATCGACCATGATCCTCTTCACCTGGACACCGTCAATCTCTATTGTTATGATGATGGGGTCATCATGAGGCTTCCCAATGCCCTTCAGGTTAGTGTCTCCGAAGGAGATAGGCTTCCGCTCTTGGCTTATTATCACAGAGGTCGACCCGTAATGCTCTTTTAACATACCTCTTCTGAGCATTATTGGATGACCCTCCCACTATAGGGCCATCACTAATTAGGTTGATGACCCCATTATGGCTGGACTCTAGGGGTTGAATATCCTATCGCGGTTAGGGATGAGGTGATCGTGAACAAGATCTCCTGTCGATCTTGGCTGGGTCGGCTTCCCTCCTGTCTCTCTGGGAGATAAGTTTCTTTAGGTACCATCTCTGAATTAGGTCCTCAATGTCTCTCTTTAAGATACATCAATCATTATTGAGATAGCTGTGATCTCTATGGTAGTGGTAATATTGTTGTGTGTCAATGCTTTGTAGGTCCGACCTCATCTTAGGAGGGGGCTCATTGAGGTGCCCCTCCTTTCGGACCACATTGAGAGCCTCCATGAGAGAGGTGTTGAGGATAGTGAGAGCGGGTCTAGGTGCCGGGTCCCTCCTATCAGATCGGTTAGAGCGGGGGTCAACTCTTGAGGATCTCTCAGCTACTCTGATATTAAAGTCTATAAACAAATAAAACAATATTTTCATAAAAACACCTATATTTCAACAAAATCAACAAATACGTGTGTGTGATTAATATATGAGCTTAAAGTATCTACACACAAGTATAAACCTAAAACTAAATTACCCAAGCTATCTTGATCTTCGATGAAGCTCTTCTTGGTAATCTTACGGATGAAGCTTGAACTTTGATCTTGACTTGAATGTGCATTGCTTCACTCCACTATTCCGCCAACCTCCTCTTGATATGATCGTGTAGGCTCAATCCATCCAACCTCCAACAACGTTGTTTGTCTACAATATATAGGAAAACACAAATACTAGACAAACAACATTAGTGATAAATTGTTTATTAAACATCATCAAAACAAGAAGACCAACATATACTTCCTTGAGCTTTTTTACTTGGTACCAGGCTGCTTCACAAATCCCTGAGTGCAAGATTAATACTTCTTGCGTGAAGGCTATTCGAAAGTGGTATGATTTGAAAAGGAGTTCCAAAAAGTCTCGTACAAGGGGGGTTAGCGAGTATTTACCTTACAAGGAGGCGATTGCTGAGGAAGAAAGAAGACAAGCACCAGAAGTAACTCAAGGAGAAGAACCCAAGATACCTAAGACTCATGAGATGGAACGTTCAAAGATCAGAACCAGGAGCAATAGTGCCACTGGGAAAAGAGCCCTTGATCCAACTAAAGAGGGTGAATATGATAAGCGAGCTCGTTAAAAATTAACACTCGAGCCTCCTACTTCTAAACTTATGCAAGATGCCCTATAAAGCATGACATGCAGAGGAAGAAGAATGAGAGTTGACTGCTATGGAGCTCTCGTATTAATCTGGGCTTCCTTCAGTTGGCCCAGCTCTAAGAGGTCCCGCCTCTTCTGTTCATCCACCGAATAAAGAAGAAGGTTGGGATGAATCGCTTATAGGGGATGTAGAATCTGTCTCTACTATGGATCCTGTAGCTCCAGTTGAAGAAGTTAGGTCTCCTATAGATGAACCTATAGTGGCCGAACCTGAAAGGCTTAGCAGAAGTCAATCTTCCTTTGCTTCAGCATTAATTCCATCGATGAGAGACACAAGACTTAGTCCCACCAGGAGGATCATGTCCAAGCCAACTACTACCGTGGGCTCACCTGAACATTCTGCAGCAGGTGATGAGGAGAAGGTGGACTATGATATTTCTCCGGGAGATGGTGGTGATGAGGTTGATGATGATGTTGAAGGTGACAACATCGGCGATGACATCGATGATGATGTCAGTGAAGGAGACTCTTTGGATGAATGCGCTGACTTCGATTATACGCCAAGGGCTACTTCAGATAAAGCATCAACTTATATTCCTATCTCTTTGACCGGTAAGCATGTTTTATTTCGAATCCTCATGCATTTTCCTTCTACGTTCCGACCATTTTCACATGTAGGTTCACCAACACTTGGGACCACAGCTGTTACTCCTCTTCTAGAATAGCATCTTGTGCAAACAACAGCTCCTTTGCCAGAATAGTCATCGTTAGAGCTATCGATGACGACTCCTCTGTCAGTGACATTGCTAAAAATTTCTCTCACTTTGACGGGGACTGTAACTATCCATACATTGCTCGTAAAGGCAAGTTCAAGGTTGGGGTTCCCGACATATATTTGATCGTATCCAAATTATCGGGAGAAACGATACGGGTGGTAAGGCTCGATGAAGCACTTTTTCCTTGCCAAAAAACAAGATAACCCGGGCGTATATTGATGAGCCACCAAAAAGTGCCTCTGCTAAGTGTGGTGAATGAATTACGCCCCGGAATATCCTGATGCATTTCCCCATATGCACCACCTTTGAAATTAAGAAAGCTACAAATGATCTCATAGGTAAAATCCCGCCTCAATATCTCTCAGAATTTTACCTGGTACCAACCAACCCACCGAGCTGTCTCTAGTCATTGGACGAGAGGGGCTGAGGTATTACTCAATGCAGGCATCGACATTAGGCTAGGGTAGTGTAGCACGAACCATGATACCAAGTAGATATATAGCATAGGCACTTGTAGAGTAGGAGTTGGAATAATGGTCTTCCAACCTAATTCCACTTTCTTGACTGTGATGGACTCAGAGGCTAACTCCCGAAGGCCACTCTATAGACAGCACACCATGGCCGAAAGAAGGCTTAGAGGTCATTCGTAAGTCAGGAGAACAGCTGGCTATAACACCTCCACTGTAATGACATCTATAGGCCTGATAGGAACCACACAACATTTCAACCATAGTGTGAGGAAACAAGCAAACAAAGCCATATCGGAAATCAGTATCTCCGCCTAATAATGAAAACTTTCAAACTCAGTGTGTGTAGGAAAGACATCTTCCTCGGCCTCATTAGTGTAGTGGGTAGTAGCATCATTGATGCGCTCGTTGATTTCTTCTTCAAGTGTGCTGGTAGCTATACGAGTCACTTCCGTATCCTTATCAAACAAGTTCTGGAAGAGGTACTCAGCCTACTGCCCCTGTTTAACACCACTCCCTTGCTTACCAGTAATTTGTATGCATATCTAGAAATGACACATTAATTCCTAAAAAGTGTCATAGATCTCTGGAGCACCATTTTTTAAAATTTCTAACTCTTTATTCCCAGGGACGAACTCTTCATAAGGTAGTTCTCCAAATGATAATCCTAAAATCTCAAACATTTCATGGAGTATAAAACCTAACTCTCCAACATGAGTGAAAAAGTGCCGGTATGATGATTATAGAATTCCAGCATGGCAAAAAAGCCATTGTAGTTCAGAGAAATCCCATATCGAGTAGCTAATATCGGGGTTCTCAGGTCGGAAATTCTAAGGGACTCTTCCAATTCCTTCAGAATAAAATTTATCATCCGGGCTCACCATTGTGTCTCGCTAGAATGTACCCATGTCGGAGCCCTAAAGTCTTGAGCAAGGTATCCTCCCTGTACAAATATAAGTCTTCTGAAGAACGTATTCGCCAGCTTAGCAGATTCACCGATAGTATGCTCTTTCTTAACTAAACCAGGCTTCAAAGTCATAAATTGATTAAAGCCAGCTGGATGAACACTGTGATAGGCAATATGTGCGGTATCGACACTATCCTATTCCTGGACAAGGTCCTAGTCCATGGATCACGGAACAGAAGCACACTGATAGTAAGAAATTGGCCACATTCACTCCAGGTTTGGTAGAAAAAGGAGACGATTATTGACAGTCCGCAGCTACTTGTAATTTCCATCAAACATTTACTTCGTGTCCATTTTAACAGAATCTCCAAAAGGGAACGTTAGTTTCTTTAAAGCTTTGCGCTCTGTTGTCTCAAGCTTCGCATCTGTAACCAAGGATCTGAGGGTCTCGGGGTAAGCTTGAGTGATGAGTTTTGCTCGTTCCTTGTTTGTATCCTGGAATATTAGCTATTCCAAGTGAAACATGAAGAGTGTATTTTTATCTGCACCCCTATGTGACCAAAGTAATGATTGAAGGAAAGAGGTTCGTTGGAGTAACGCGCTGCACAAATCAAGATGTAGTGAATAACCATGCATTTCACATGACAAACGTAAGGGTCAGGCCTACGTTCCAAACTCAAGAACACATAGGTCAACCCTACATTCCAAGTGATAAACGTAAGGGTCAAAACCCATGATGTCAAATTCAAAATGCAAGGTCAAACCTAGCGTTCCAAATCAGGAACACAAGAATTGATCATGCATTTCAAATCAAAGAACGCAGAAGTTTTACCCCCTACATTCTGATAGCCAACGCGAGTCTTCACTCTGCATTAATGGTTCAGAACTTGTTGAAACAAGTTATTTGGGTCTCAAACTTACCACTGGTCAGAGGAGCCGACAGCGGTAACACAGTCGTCTGAGCACCATTGGTGACCTCAGCCACCGATGCACACTGAACCACTGTAGGTTTCTAAGATTTAGAGGCGGTTTTCTTCTCGAGAGCCATTTTGATCTTGTCGAAGAGGGTGAAGAAAAGTTCATCGGATATTTGAACGAAGAGGTCCATTAGGGAAGATGAACAATGCTCGATGGAGAAGAAAACAAAGATCTTTGTTGCGTTCACCAGAGAAGAATAGAAAAGTCGAATGACTTTTGATTTGACCTTTGGTGGTCTATTTTATAGATAGCTGGAGCTGTCAAATCAGAGCAAGATTTTAGGCGAAAATCCCGCCAGTTTTGAGTCGGTTAGACTACTAAACGCAAGGTTTAACCCTGCGTTTCAAGTTCCAAACATCAAGTTTAACCCTGCATTTTAGTTTTCAAACGTTAGGCCTAACCCTGCATTTTAAATTCCAAATGCAAGGTTTAATCCTGCATTTCTGCTATCAAATGTCAGGCCCGACCCTGTGTTTCAAGTTTCAAACGTAAAGTTTAAACATGCGTTTCAACTTCTAAACGCAAAGGACATATTCTGCGTTGAGCTGTCATTGCCCTACTACCATTAGGGTTTTATTGTACAGAGAAGCTAGCAATAGCCATCAAGGTGACAAAAGCCAAGAAAAAATTCACCTACGACAAGAAGCTATGCAGTCTCTTGGATTAGTACAGACGGGTTATAATCGCTATCGTTGACAATATCGAGCTCGATCCCTCGTGCAACTCTTCCTTTCAATGGCTTAACATTCTCATTAAGATTAACAAGGATATTATTGAAATCATTACCCTTGATGAGTCTAATGACCGTGGACTTTCGATACTAGTTAAAATAATTTTTGGTATTTTAAAATATTCAATTATTATTTTTAAAAGAGTATCTGTATTTTTCTCGATTTTATAGAATTTTCTACGATTTAAAAGTCCAAGTTTTATATTTATTTAAATGATTTAGATATTTATAAATTTATTTAGTGTAGTAAATTTTTTTAGGATTTATCCGTTGTGTCATCGATACTATTACGTATCATTTTGAATAATATGGTTTATTATTTTTACTACTATGTATTATTTATTATAATACGTTGTATGACTATTATGTATTATTTTATACAATTTGTTATATTATTTTTATTGTTACATATTATCGGCTGTATTAGTACAACTGGTACGTTTTATTGGGTAGATAATTCTTCCATAATTATTTGCTTTTAAATGTAAGTAATTACATTTTTTATTAATTATTCTTATTTAATTGTATAATTTGTTGTATTATTTATATCATTGCATATTATTAATTGTATTAGTACAACTGGTATATTTTACTGTATAGATAATTCTCCCTTAATTATTTGTTTTAAATGTAAGTAAATATATTTTTTATACAATTAGTTGTATTATTTTTACTATTGCGTATTATCTGTCATATTAGTATAACTAGTACGTTTTAATGTGTAGATAATTTTCACATAGTTATATAATTATTTTGTAATTATTATTATTTTTAAAAACCCTAATTTCCTCTCTCTCTCTCTCTCTATATATATATATATATATATATATATATATATATATATTATATAATATATATATATATTATAATATATATCTTATTTATTTATTATGGGAGAGGTTCTAATAAAAACTTCTTGCTAAAAACTAAAAACCAATATCATACGCATCTGGATCTAGGATGATCCATGGATGGGAACAGTTCAGTCAAACGTCAACAGACACATGCATTAATTAACATGTATTAATTACCTCAAGAACATAAATTTGGATTCACCGCAGTGATCTGGATCACTGCAGTGAAAAACGCATAGTGTTCGTTGAGGTAATGATCTGGATTCACTGTAGTGAATCTGGATTCACACTACGTTGAGGTAATTAATGCATGTGTCTATTGACTGTTTGACTGAATCCTAGCCATTGGATGATATTGGTTTTTAGTTTTTAGGCAAAGGAGGTTTTTATTAGAACCTCTTCTCTCTCTCTCTCTCCTATAATATATATATATATTATATATATATATATATATATATATATATATATAATATATATAATATATATATATATATACTATATTATATATATATATATATATATATATATATATAAATTCTTTCTATTCCTCTCCCATTCTCTTCTTCCCCAAAACCCGCGCGTGGCTCCTGAAATACTCGCGTCTTCTTCTCCTTCCTACCTCCGGCCTCTCCCATCGACCACCCTCACCCTCACAACCTCCATTTCCTGCCGCCCCATCCTCCTTCTTCACCTCTCTCCTCCAAGCTACGCTCCTCCCCCTGTTCTTAGATCCGAGTGTCCAGCCCCCCTGCATGCCTCGTCGCCTGCGCGCAACATACCTCATTGCCGTCTCCTTCACCCCCAGGCTAAGAACGCACCGTGCTCCGCTCCCTCTCCGCTCCACCCTTAGCACCGCGACCAAGCCCAGATCTGGTTCCACCTCCGAACCACGCCAAAGACGTGCCCCCACCAGATCCACCGCACATCCGCTGCCTAGCCTTCGCCGAGCTGGCAACCACCATCACCTCGTTGTCACACTACTGTATCCCAACTTCCCCACACACCGAGCTTGAACTCTGAACAGCGCCTCCCGCGTGTCCCTTCCAACCCGACGCCAAGCTAATGGCCCGCCGTAGATTCTCGATCGTCGTCATCAACTGTCGCCACAACCCCCGACCGAACTGCAGCCGCCTCCTATTCAGATCCAACGTGTTGTGTCCGTAGTGGTGTTGTCTTCACATCATCAGATCTCTTGGTCTCACAGGCAAGATCTCACTTCCCTTGGACTCGTCCTTACAATATTTATATCTGTTAATAATTAGTTGTACAGATTATATGGTAATATGTTATTATCTGCATGGATTATTTGATGATAGATGAAAATAACTAATATAGTCATGATAAGAATTATTTTTAGAGATAAAGATTATTTGAATTAGTAGATTATTATAGTTAAAGATTATTTTTAGAATTATTGTAATAAGAAAAGAATTTACTTTGTGTAAAAGGGATTATTTTAGAATAATAATTTAAAAGAGTTTATTTTATAAAAATATTATTTTAAATAAATTAATTTATGAATTTAAAGACTAGTTCTAAATTAATATAATGAGAAACAATTTTAAAAGAATTTATTGCATGAAATTGGTTTTCACGCATGATTATACTGTGCACGAGTCACTGTTCATACTTTTCGTATTGTTCGTAGTTATTATTCATGTTTTACGATTCTTATTTTAATATATTCGACATGCCATGATATGGTTGTATGAAATTAGTGTTATTATTGTTGCTTGTTGTGTTTGAGAACCATTAGTAGCTTATGACTTAGTGGCCTCGTGCATCATGAACAGACCTAGTGACATTATTGGGTGTGTTGACTGAATTTAGGAGGTGGAGCAGAGATCTAGTTTAGGTTATGATTGTTGACATAGAAAATAAAAGAGAGATGGGATGGGAAAGTAATGGTTCATATGATCGGATAAGGCTGTTGATGTATCTTCCAGACTCGCACCAATGAACTGTTTCGCACTGGGGTTAGTTTCTTGGGCCAAGTGAATCGTTTTACACTTGGTCAGTGAAATCGTTTCGTCACCCGAATTTTGCTTGAGTTCGGACCAGGCCAAAATCGGATTGCATGTAGTCCTCTCACTGAACTGTTTCGTGGGTTTGAATGCACGTAGGGGATTTGTGAACAGTCGGTTATCCGATGATATGAGAGTTGATTCTGTGTGAGATATGAACCAGTGAGTTTTTAGGATGTCTAGTACTCGACCCGGTTACAGTGTGCAGTTAGCCTTATGATTATCATGTTATAGTAGTGTTTTCGCATGTTGATTTCATTGGATTTCCAGTTGCACTTCCTTTTGTCATTTCTGTTATCGTATCATTTTCCACTTGGGTTTTCATTCGCTCTATTTGTTTTGTAGGATATTATCGTGTGCCATGCACGCTGACATACACCTGTTTTCTTTGGTGTCTGTCAGACTTAGAGGAAGGACATGACCAGCTTGGAGATACGCCAGAGCCCGAGTATTTTTAGTAGGAGTACCTAGTGGACGGAGCAGAAGAATAAATCGAAGCTTAGTTATTCCTTTCAATTTGTTTATGTAGCACTTTCATTTCCTTTTGATCAGTGTATTTCTATATTTCTTCAGTTTTTAGTTGTTCAATTTTGTATAAGGGCATGTTTGATCTGAACTTTATGTCTTGGATGATATTCACTTGTGATATGGGTATTATGTTCTGTGTTGTTCATTATATTCTTGCTAACTGTGATCGGGGACCTGTGCATTTGCATATTTTTCTTGACGCTTAGCGTATTAGGTTGAGGAGGAATGTTTATTTTTATTTATTCTCATTAATCTAATATGTTGCAGGCTTGTTCACATTTCGATTCCTGGGTATTTTGGAAATCGGGGTGTGATAGGTTTTAGTGATGGCCCATGCAGGTCACGGTCCCGAGTCCTCACTAGTAAGAATATAACGGATAATTTGGACGCATATCATGATTTCATCTGCGAGACTATTCTTGAGTACTTATACTATTTTCTTGATAGATTTCGTTTCGTCCCTAACTTATCACTTTTTGACTCTTTAGCTTTCCACTGTTTCTTGTCTTGTCACTTCGCGACTACACGCTCTCTCCCTATAACTCCTCTTTCCTTATACTGGTCGTTATTATATGTGTTATTATTTTTACATCTATATTTGACTTATATATCATTTGATTATATTGATTTCTGCATTATTTATTATATTATTTTTTGTATCATACACAGTGTTATATTGTGTATTTTTTATTAAACTATATATATCATTACTTATATATTTTCAATTGTTCAAATCGTGTTATTAAGAATTTTGTATTGCTCTATACTCAACATATACATTGCATAGCATATCTGATATTTAGATTATTTTCTTGTGTTTAAAATATACTTTAGCATATCTATATTGTGTATCTGTGTATTTTCTGTCACACGATCTATCTTTCACTTATGTTCTAAATTATTGTATAGTGTCGTATTTCGTGATATACTTTAATAAGTTCATGATTTTAATATTCTACATATGCACTATATTCTTATCATTTACATTTTCAGTACATAGTTTTCTTATGCCAGTTTTGTCTTGTTTAGGTTATTTTATTATGTTCATATTGTTTTCGTTATTTCTAAGAGCAATGTATTTCTATTTTAATATTCAAGCATATACTTCTTGTTGCTGTAATGCGTTCTTTATATTACTATTTTTCTATTGATTTTACTATTATTTGCATTTTATTTTTCTCTTACTCTTACCCTTGGGGTGTATATCTGTTTGTGTGTGGATTCTTTTGTGATTGTATTTTTAATGTAATTTTATTAATTGTGTGTTTTGTGTGTATTACTATACTTATTTGATCATTTTGAAAACGATTGCTTTGATTTTACAAACATTATTAACTGTTAGTAAATTAATTTTTATTTATTCATTTCTTACATTCTAACTGACTTATGTGACTCTGTTCGCTATGTTATTATTCTGAATTTATATACTTGTTTTATTTTATGCATATATAGGATTTACATAATTACTTGTTATTATTGATTGTGTAAATCGTAACTCGTTTGATTATATGTGCTTCCTGGTTAATTTGACAAATAATGTTCATGATTTCAACTGACATGATTATTGATTTTATAAATATTTATCTATTTATGTTTGTGTGATAATGATTGTATTTTATAACTCTGTATGAATTTTTATATGCTTGACGATATGTTGTATTGATTTATTTGATTTGTTTGATTTGATTTCCAGCATATGTATATTTTTATTCATTTTTCTTAGGCTACAAAACTTTTTGTTTTTGTTAGGATATTGATACTATTTTATTTGATGCATTTATAAGTTCTATACATAGTTTTACGTATTTCTCTTCATTATTGGTACTTGTCATATATTGACTTAGTGATTTTGTATGTTGTCTGTAACTATGTTATTATTATGTTCTATAAATTATCTATTTTGTGGTGTGATTATGTTGATTATATGATAAATATCTTCTGTTCTATGATAATGTGTATTGTGTACTTCTTACCCTTTATATAAATTGACTATTATCATGTTTTATATTTATATATTGATATTCTTCTTTTCTGTCCTTCTGTTTAAATTATAGCTAATGATTGTTGCATATTTTTTTATTTTTTATTTTTATGTCTCTATATGTTATCTATTATGTTATCTAAACTATATGTATGTTTGATTCTTAGCTATTTTGTTTTGCTTACATACTCTTTAAATATTTCTTTTGCTTTTGCTGGTATACGATTCATCTGTTATTATATTGTGTTTTATATTTTTTGTGTTTATCATGTTTATCATCTGCTTACGTATGTGTGATTTATATTCTGTTAAAATCTTTTTATCTTCTTTATGTTCTTATTTTAATTATTTATATTATTGAGTTGATATACTTTATCATGTGTTCTAGTGATTGACAATTGTTTAACTTACGTATTTATATTTCATATTATATTTTTGTATGATTATTTATTTGTTATATTTTGCAGATTCTATGTTATTGATTATGTTTTAACACTGTGATGTATTATCTTATGATAGTATATCAATAATATCATGTTGATATATGTTCCGTACTTTTTGAATGATTCGTGTATTAGGCATATGTATTCATGTTATTATGATACATATATTTATATTTTTCTATGTATTTCATTTAAGATAATTGTCACCTTTTTGTGTCTCATGTGTACTGAATACTAGCATATTTTATGATTGTGATACAGCTACATATATTATGACATAAATTTTTCATACACTACCAAGTGTTCTTTTATGTATTAATCTTGAATTTCTTGATATCACCTTATACTAGCATACAAATATTTATTATTTTTTCATCCATATGAATGCTGAATCTCAGCTATCGCTCTTATATCTTATCTTACGTCATAATTGTTTTACATTCTCCTGTGCATATGGATATAGTTCCATATCTCTGTCCTTGGATTTCTTTTGTACATTACTTTTATTTTAATTCCGGGGGCAGAATTTGTTTTAAGAGGGGTAGAATGTAATGACTGTGGACTTTCGATACTAGATAAAATAATTTTTGGTATTTTAAAATATTTAATTATTATTTTTAAAAGAGTACCTATATTTTTTTGATTTTCTAGAATTTTCTACGCTTTAAAAGTCTAAGTTTTATATTTATTTAAATGATTTAGATATTTATAAATTTATTTAGTGCAGTAAAAATTTTTGGAATTTATTCGTTGTGTCATCGATACTATTACGTATCATTTTAAATAAGATATTGTATTATTTTTACTATTACGTATTATTTATTATAATATATTGTATTATTATGTATTATTTTGTATAATTTGTTGTATTATTTCTACTATTGCATATTATCAGTTGTATTAGTACAACTAGTACATTTTATTATGTAGATAAATATTCCATAATTATTTATTTTTAAATGTAAGTAATTATATTTTTTATTAATTATTCTTGTTTAATTGTATAATTTGTTGTATTATTTCTACCGTTGTATATTATCGGTTGTATTTGTATAACTGGTATGTTTATTGTATAGATAATTTTCCTGTAATTATTTGTTTTTAAATGTAAATAAATATAATTTTTATTAATTATTCTCGTTTAATTTCTAATTAGTTGTATTATTTCAACTATTGCGTATTATCTGTCGTATTAGTATAACTGGTACGTTTTAATATATAGATAATTTTCACATAGTTATTTAATTTATTTTGTAATTATTATTATTTTTAATTATTTTTCAAAACCCTAATTTCTCCTCTCTCTTATATATATATATATATATATATATATATATATATATATATATATATATATATATATATATATATATATATATATATATATATATATATATATATATATATATATATATATATATATATATTATATATTATAATTCTTTCTATTCTCTCCCCTTCTCTGTTCTCCCAAAACCCGCCGCCCCTGAAAACTCCGTCCTTCTTCTCCCTCCCCACCTCCGACCTCTCCCATCGCCGCGCCACCCCGTCGGCCGCGCCTCCACCTCAACCACCTCCATCTCCCCGCCGCCCCATCCTCCTTCTTCACCTCTCTTCTCCAAGCCCGCAGCTCCTCCCCCTGTTCAAATCCGAGCGCCACAGAGCGCCACCCCCTCCCCTCCGCACGCCTCGTCGCCTCCGGCCCACACCTCCCTACCTTCTCCTTCACCCTTAGGCCAAGAACACGCCTGCCCGCTGCTCCCTCTCCATTCCATCCTCGGCTACCGACCGAAAGCTCCAGATCTACTTCTACCTCCGACACCAATGCCCAAGCCGCGCGCCCCTACCAGATCCAACGCCCATCCGCCGCCCAGCCTTCGCCTACACCGCACCACCACCTCCTCGTCGGTCAGCGCAGTGCCCATCCCAAGATTCTCCACCCGCTGAGCTTGAACTCTGACAGCCCTACCCCATTGTCCCCTTCAACCTGACGCCCAAGCCAATGGCCCACCGTAGATTCTTGATCGCCATCATCAACCATCGCCACAACTACCGACCGAACCGCAGTCGCCTCCCGTTCAGATCCAACGTGCCATGTTCATAGCGGTGCTGTCATCACTTCATCAGACCTCTTGGTCTCGCAGGCAAGATCTCACTTCCCTTTGACTCGTCCTTACAATATTTATATTTGTTAATAATTAGTTGTACAGATTATATGGTAATATGTTATTATCTACGTTGATTGTTTGATGATAGATGAAAATAACTGATATTGTCAGGATAAGAATTATTTTTAGAGATAAAGATTATTCGATTTAATAGATTATTATAGTTAAAGATTATTTTTAGAATTATTGTAATGAGAAAAGAATTAACTTTGTGTAAAAGGGATTATTTTAGAATAATAATTTAAAAGAGTTTATTTTATAAAAAGATTATTTTAAATAAATTAATTTATGATTTTTAAAGACTAGTTCTAAATTAATATAATGAGAAACAATTTTAAAAGAATTTATTGGATAAAATTGGTTTTCACGCATGATTATACTGTTCACAAGTCACTGTTCATACTTTCCATGTGTTCGTAGTTATTATTCATGTTTTATAATTCTTATTTTAATATATTCGAAATGCCATGATGTGATTGCATGAAATTAGTGTTATTATTGTTGTTTGTTTTGTTTGAGAACCATTAGTAGTTCATAACTTAGTGGTCTCGTGCGTCATGAACAGACCTAGTGACATGTGTGGGTGTGTTGACTGAATTTAGGAGGTGGATCTGAGATCTAGTTCAGGTTATGATTGTTGACTTAGAAAATACAAGAGAGTTAGGATAGGAAAGTCATGGTTCATGTGATCAGATAAGGTTGTTGATGTATCTTCCAAACTCACACCAGTGAATCATTTCGCACCGGGGTTAGTTTGTTGGGCCAAGTGAATCGTTTGGCACTTGGTCAGTAAAATCGTTTCGTCATCCAAGTTTTGCTTGAGTTCGGACAGGCCAAAATTGGATTGCGTGTAGTCCTCTCACCAAACCTTTTCACAAGTTTGGATGCACGTAGGGGAATTGTGAACAGTCAGTTATCCGATGATATGAGCATTGACTCTGTGTGAGATGTGGACTAGTGAGTTTTTAGGATGGCTAGTACTCGACCCGGTTACAGTGTGCAGTTAGCCTTATGATTATCATGTTTTAGTAGTGTTTTCTCATGTTGATTTTGTTGGATTTTCAGTTGCACTTTCTTTTGTCATTTCTGTTATGGTATCATTTTCCGTTTGGGTTTTCGTTCACTCTATTTGTTTTGTGGGATCTTGTCGTGTGTCATGCACGCTGACGTACACCTATTTTCTTTGGTGTACATCAGACTTAGAGGAAGGATATGTCCAGCTTGAAGTTACGCTAGATCCCGAGTATTCTCAGCAGAAGTGCCTAGTGGATGGAGCAGAAGAAGAAACCAAAGCTTAGTTATTCCTTTCAATTTGTTTTTGTAGCACTTTCATTTCCTTTTGATCAGTGTATTTCTATATTTCTTCAGTTTTCAGTTGTTCAATTTTGTATTAGGGCATGTTTGATCCTAACTTTCTGTCTTGAATGATATTCACTTGTGATATAGATATTCTATTCTGTGTTGTTCATTATATTCTTGCTAACTATGATCAGGGACCTGTGCCTTTACATTTATTTCTTGATGCTTAGCATATTAGGTTGAGGAGGAATGTTTATTTTTATTTATTCTTCTTAATCTAATACGTTACGGGCTTGTTCACGTTCCGATTCTTGGGTATTTTGGGAAGCGGGGCGTGACAATGAGTTGATCAAGAAAAGAGACAAAGTGAGTCCTCTGAAAGGATCATTTTGGCCAAATTTGGGCTGCGTCATGTTCATCAATACCTACAAGGATCATTTTGACTAAATTTGGGTGACGCCTTGGGTGTTCATCAATACCTACAATGATTATTTTAGCCAAACTTTGGTTGCGCCTTGGGTGTTCATCAATACCTATAATGATCATTCAGGTCAAATTTGAGTTGTGTCTCACATATTCATCAAAGTCTACGTATTCAATATCATAGAGGGTTGTTATTAATAACGCCAAAATCTATGTCTCACACGCATGGGGATTTTGTCTTGATCCCTAATTAGAAATAAGTTGACGCCTAAGACACATCGCTGGTTAGTCTTTTTCCCATGAAAATGACAAACCTTATGTATTTAATATCATAGCACCAAACCTAAAAGAGTTTATTCTTTTAGCACAACGTTACATGTGGAACGGACTTAAACAATTCACTTGCTAGCCAAATTTCAAATGGTAATCGGTAAAACCACATCAAATCCGTTGATGGCTGAGGATTTTCCAAAAATACTATTACATTATAGGTCACCAGCATACGGGCCCTGTACAACAAATTTCTACAATCAAGTTCATGATGTTTTCAAAACAGATGTAGTGAATAATTATTCAACAAATCTCAAACCAGTTTAGGATCCAAAGTATTCTAAAAATTCATTCCAGTCAAATGCGAACTTTTAAAAACTTTGGAGGGGGTTCTTTAGGCTGTCTAAAAATCACAAAAGATAGCTCATCCCCATCAAACACCGATAATAGAAGTTACAATCTGACGACTTTCACATTAACAATTTAATAATGAAAGTTCAATCAAATAACTTTCATGTTAGCAAATGAAGGATACAATTGGATGATTTTCACATAAATCAATAACGGTTACAATTCGATGATCTTCACAACAACCGATGAAAGCTCTGATTCAATAGCTTTCACAATTAATAGCGAGAGTTACAATCTGACAACTCTCACATTTCAAGGAGCTAAAGCATATATTACAAAACAATGATTTTTGCTACGCTTTGACAAAAGAGAATACAAGTCAACAATCTCTTCAATCCAAAATGCAGAGCTCACCTCCGCGTTCCAATAACAAAACGCAAGATTAAGCCTTGAGTTCCTAGTTCCAATGGTAGTGCGATCACTGCATTTCAGCCCCAAACAAGGAACCCAACTCTGCATCCCAGACGCAAGTTCGTGCCCAAAAAGTAATTCTTGTGTTTGACTCATTCAAACACGAGCTGAACGGTTTTCAAAACTGTTTCTCCATGATCTGAGGGATTTCTGCCCAACTCAGGAGTGGATTAAAGGGTCGCTTACACCCCTTAATCCTCTATAAATACCAGAAACTCAATTGAGTTAGAGATCTTTTTTATGGGGATATTGGGATCTTTGAACACTTTTGGCAGATCTAGAGATTAGCATTCACCCTTGGTGATCTGGGCATCCATTCTTCAGCAACCAAGAGTATTCTTCAGCAACAAAGTGCTTTGGTACTCAGCTTAAAACCGATTTTCGGTTCCAATCAACTTGATGCAGCATAATAATGTACCAAAATTGCAAGTGCATAATTGATCAAGCTATAGTATAAAAAGTTATTAATCTCACGAGGAAGTTGATTTTAAGAGATTATTAGAATAGGTTCTTATGTTGTGTGCGTGACAAAATAAGATTAAAGAATAAGTGTGATTGTGATAAGTGATTGTTGTGAATATATGCAAGAGACAATAAATTAAATTTTAGAGAAAAGAAATAAGAATCAAAGAATAAATGAAATCATAAGACAAGAAAGAAGAATGAATAAAATCAAGAAATAAAATCAAAAATAAAAAGAAAATTCAAGAAAGTCAAGATGGAGGATTCAATTAAAGATATGAGAAATCTAGAATTTAATCCACTAGCTAATCCTAATTACAAAATACAAACTATTCTTTTTTTATCATATTTCAACTTTGATTTATTAAGCATAGACTATCAAACCATTTAAGGAAAGTATAACCTATCAAATTATCATCTAAGTCAAAATTACTATTCACGATAAGAACCACAACAAGATAGTAATCCTAGAATTCATAAGCATAACATATCAAACCATTTAAGATAAGCATAGATTATCAAATTCTTCTTCTACCAATTAGTTTTCTAGTTGATTATCCTAAACATGAATATTTTAAGTGAAAGAGAATAATTCATACAATATAAAGGAAATTAGACTAGTTTCATACAATTCTAAGATTCCTACAATAATTAATTTTATATCTTAAGAAATAAAAACAAGAAGAAAAAGAACTAATTACAAAAATAAAAAGAAAAATCTAAACTATGAACAAGAATTAAATCTAACTACAAAGAATTAAAATATAAACTACAAAATAAATTGCAAAAATTAAATGCAAGAAAATAAATCTACTCTACAAATTAAAGTGCAAAAAGAAATAAAAAGATAAGAAAATAAATCTACACTACAAGCATGAATGTAAATCTAACTAATAAGCAATAATAAAAAAATTACTAAAAAGAAATAAAAGAGGAAAATAAAAGAAAAGCAAACCTTTAAACTTTTCTTCATCTCCATCATCATCATCCAACAAAGAGAAGAAGATTTAAAGTGGAGAATTTTTATTTTTATTAATTGTAACAAAAATTACGAATTTTGGACCAATGAATCCCAACCCAATTGGGCTTAGGTCATTAAGTATAGAGATACTCCTTAGGCTTAATTACTTAGTCAACTTAGGCTTTATAAGATAGAATCACCTTGAATTCAAGAGTTTTTTTTTCTTTTTTTGGTGCCCATTTTTCGTACTCTTCTTTTATAAGGTTAGTTTTTTTTAATATATATATATATATGTGTAAGTATATATAGTATGAAAAAATGTGTAAATCAAGATAACTTGAAAAAATATTTCCAACTCTATGTTAAGCATGCAAAAATTTTATTATTTTTAATTAAAAGTCTAAGGTAAGACTTAAGTAAAGTATACTAGTTGAAAAATCGTTTCTTAAGAATCTTATTTAGAGTTATCATAAAAGGTGAACTTGAGTATATCACTAACTAGGAATTAGAAATTTTAAAATCTATCAATTAGATCAATTATTACTTAACTCTATTAATTTGACAAGTGACAATATTTTTATATTATTATTATTATTATTATTATTATTATTATTATTATTATTATTTTTGAAACAAAAATTATGTCAAAAATGCAACAAAAGGATAAAATAAAGAGGACAATATGTACTTCCCACCCCCACACCTAAATTTTGCATTGTCCTCAATACCAATTCGCTGATGCACAAAGTAAAGCAGATAAGAATTAAAGAACTTATATTTATTCGGTCGACAGTGATAATAAGGATCTGCAATTACTGTTAGTATGAGGATGAAGAAATCAAATAAGGGAGAAAAATTATAATTTTTTTATTTTTTTAATTATTTTATTATTATTATTATTATTTTACAGATAATGAGGTTCATGAAGAACCAACATCTCTTCCTCTCCGAGCGTAGAAAATTCTAAAAATGGTTTCAAACGTTGACCATTTATTTTGAAAATATTACCATTTTTAGTATTTTCTATCTCGACAGCCCCATGCGGAAAAACTTATTTGACAAAAAATGGACCTGTCCATCTTGATCTTAATTTTCTAGGAAAAATATGCAATTTTGAATTGTATAATAAAACTTTCTGTCCCGGAGAGAAATTTTTTTGTAAAATTGATTTGTCATGAAAAAACTTGGTTTTTTTCTTTGTAAAATTTTGAGTTTATGTATGCATCATTTTGAATTTCTTCCAACTCATTTATTTGGAGCAATCTGTTCTTACCTGCCGAGTCTGAGTCAAAATTCAACTGTTTTATCGCCCACATTGCTCGATGCTCTAACTCCACTGGTAGGTGGCAGGCTTTCCCAAACACTAGTTTGTATGGTGACATCCCAAATTGCCTTGAAAGCTGTTCTATATGCCTACAGAGCATCACATAATTTTACAGACTAATCTTTTCTGTTATGATTAACTGTTTTTCCTAAGATTTGTTTGATCTGCCTGTTTGTGACCTCTACTTGACCATTGGTTTGAGGGTGATAAGAAGTTGACAATTTGTGTGTGATTGAATATTTCCTCATTAAAACCTCAAAAGAACGGTTACAAAAATGTGTAATGTTATCACTGATGATCGCTCGGGGTACTCCAAACCGTGCAAAAATGTTCTCTTTCAAAAACATGACAACGACCTTGTTGTCATTAGTTTTGCAAGCTACCGCCTCAACCCATTTTGACATGTATTCGACAACTACTAGAATGTAAACATTTCTAAAGGAATTTGAAAATGGTCCCATGAAATCGATACCCCACAGATCAAAAAGTTCAACAAATAAGATGGGTTGTAAGGGCATCATATTTCTTCTAGTGACTTTCCCTAAAAGCTGACAGTGGTTACGGGTTTTGCAAAACTTGTATCAATCCTTGAAAAGAGTGGGCCAATATAGCCCAGATTGGAAAAAAATTTTAGCTGTTTTTCTTAGGCCAAAGTGGCCCCCACATGCTTGCTCATGACAAAAGGAAAGAACACTCCTGGTTTCTTCAGTAGGAACACACCTCCTAAAGATCTGATCAGGACAGTATTTGAAAAGATATGGATCATCCCAGTAAAAGTATTTTACTTGGGAGAGAAAACGGGATCTATCCTGTTTGGACCAATGAGAAGGGATCTGGTTCATGACTATGTAGTTCACAATGTCGGCGAACCATGGAACAGATTGGATTTCTAAGAGTTGTTCATCTGGAAAATGTTCGTTGATCGGGACGGTTGATGTTGGTGCATTTGGGAGTCGAGAGAGGTGATCTGCGACGGGGTTCTCTGTTCCCCTTCTGTCAAGAATTTGGATGTCAAACTATTGAAGTAGGAGAATCCATCTAGTGAGCAGTGCTTTGTAGGCGTAAAAAAAATGCTTATAGACATCCAAATACCACTCAAGGCAAAGAGAAGAAGATAAATGCCATTCTCTTAATCAGAGGGGATCATTCAAAGGAAGCGAGACAACATGGAAGAACAATGTACACACCAACAGGCAGTACATGGCGGCGCGGCTGAGGCGCGGCAGTACATGGTGCCGCGGCTAAGGCGCGCGGCTAAGGCGCGACAGCCCATGGTGCCGCGGCTAAGGCGCGACAGCCTATGGTGTCGCGGCTATTATAGGGGAGTGTTGCGGCGGTTACAAGGTAGTTATACGATGATTTTTTGATGCCCACGGGGCGGCATATCAGAAATAGAACGTGTGCTGACGTGGACAAGCAGTTAAACCACGAAAAAGGTGGTTAAAGATCGTGGGAGAACAGTTTCAGGCACGATGAAACGTGGTGGTAAACGCTCCTTTGGCCGTGGCAGTCTATACTGCCGCGCCAATAGCCGCGGCAGCATGGACTGACGCGGCCAAAGAGCATTTATTTAGTCAGTTATCTCGCCCCCATTTCCACTATTATGCACTGCTATCCCTATAAATACCTCCCTAGACACGAAATAAAGGACAAAGAGCAGATTGGAGCAGAAAAGGCTTGAGCATTTGGTGATTTCGAGGAAGAAAGAGAGAATTTTTACCCTTTGACAAGTATCATTTGGTGATTCCTAGAGATCTAAGCTCAGACTTGATCTTTGGAAGAGTGAATATCTTACATCGATAAGATACTCGCTTTCAAATCCCTACTTTGATAAACGAAGGAAGGATCCCTAAACACCCTCACGATCTGTGAATCGGTGGTCCACGAGCCAAAGCACTCACGGCACAGGCAAAGTCCCACAAAAGCAGGAGTTGATAAACAATTTGTGTGTTATTTTCTCAAGAGTTTTAATTTTTGCTTATTTTCATTGTAATTTTCTGTAAACGACTGAAGTTTTAATGGAATCAACAATGAAAACAACTTTCGCTAAAAACAAACTGGCGACCATAGTGAGAGCCAGCGGCCTCACTGCCGAGGCCGCAGTGTCACAGCCGATCAAGATCATAGTCACTAAAGAGATCGAATATGAGTTCGATCAGGCAAAATTCGAGGAGTCCCTGTCATCCTCATCTTCAAAATCTTCCTCGCCTCGCAAGTGCAGGAGGATTTCCTCTTCCAAGAAAGTTCCCAAGTCTTCAATTCTGATGAAGACCGCAGGTGAAGGTTCTTGCCCAACTGTTGCTAAGGAATCTACCTGCAACATCTCTGCTCCGAGTGACTCCACACCAGTTAAGGAGTCGTTGAATCATAGCTCACCGGTGCTGACGAAAAGAGCTCGTCAGAGACAGCGCCAGCGTCGTGCTCGACAATTGGCTAAGGCCATGCAACAAACCGACGGGGTCCATTATTATGCGGACCTAGAGTCGAGAAAGCATAAAGTGGTTCAGTTGCCTCAACGGCAAAATAATCATATTTCTGCACAGCTTACGACGGAGGAATGGATCCTCGTCAAAAGGGCTCGTTCAACCCTTAAGGAACGTATACAGAGGCATCAGGTGAAGGCCGCCCGTGCTCGCGCTCTTTGTCAACAAGCACAAGGAATCAAGAAGGAGATAGTGTCTGAAAAGTCACCAAACAACCGTAGAGTTTGGATGCCGAAGACGCTGCAAACATCCGTTCTGGGCCCGTCTACTGCATCACCAGTGAAACCCTGGGTTAGCCCAGATTTATCCAAATTTAAAATCACAATGGCGGATCTCCTCGGTCCTTCGGTTGACGATCGAGGCAAAACTCCAGTCAAAGAACAATCAGATCCAGCAAATAAACCCTTAGTGGTTTCTTATACAGGGGGTCGTAAACACCCTCCTGTCAGAACTGCACCAGTCCAGAACGAGAGAATACCAATTCACTCTCGTTTAGGACCTATGAATACTCCACACCCGCAAAGGGGTGGAATTTAAAATTTAACCTTGGATCGCCCAGAGGCGACGACTAGTCGTCCTATACATGTTAACAAGGTTCAGAAACCAAGGATAGGTTGCTCAAATCACGATAATGATGAGCTGTACTATCAAAATAATAACTCAAGAAAGAGAATTGTCTGAGAAGATGAGTCTCATTGCGCATGCGAAAGACTCGTTAAAGCAGTATTGACAGAATGCGATTGCTCTAAAACTAATTCAACAAGAGTTTCCGTATTTCAAAGACTGTCTACGAAAATATCAAAACCCAAAGTGAGGCGCTTCAATAAGAAGAAACTTGTAATTCGTCAAGATGAGTTCCCTGAGGTCACTATTAACATGACCGGCAGAGGAAAGCAATTATTAGTCAACCCTGACCCTGATTTTTCTCCGGAAGGGAGAGTTGAGCGGGGTCTATCTCAAAGAATGTCGCGGTTATAAAGAAGAGCCAATCGACGTCGAGATTACAAGAAAATGCACGAGGGGTTATCTTCAAATGAGGAACTGTCAGATACTTGTTCCGCCGTTGCATCGGACGATACCACGTCCAGTGTTGGACGAGCCAGAGAATCATTCGCAATCACGCCAGATCAATTGGCTCAGATACTACAGGAAGCGTTAGCTAAACAACGCGAAGAAATTAGAGCTGAAGTCAAAACCGAGATGGAATTGACGATGCAGCAGATTCGAGATTTGCAAGCTCAACAACATCAACCGGAATCGAGCCAAAAGGCGGAATCCAGTAAACGTAACACCAGGCCTGTACGTACAACTGAGGACGATGACGAAGAAGACGAGACTATCTTTGCTGATCCTCCTCCTGATAAAGACAATTCTGGAAGCGGCCCGGCCAAATCATCTACTCAACCTCCTCAAATTTACTTGAAGAAGAGTGAGGAAGAGGACAAAAAGATGTAGGACCTTGAGAGCAAAGTCAATGCTCTAATGACGGCCCAAGAAGTGAAGAAAACGGGCATTCCATACCCATACCCAAGGGAGTGGGACCTGATTCCTTATCCCCCAAAATTTAATTTGATTAACTTTACTCCTTTTGATGGCAGGGGTTCACCCACTCAGCACTTGATTTATTTCAAGTCGCATCTCGGCGCAATATCCGGGAACGAAGCCTTGATGGTCCGGTCATTCGTAGGAACCCTTCACGGGCATGTCTTCGATTGGTACCGACGTCTCAAACCCGGAGATCAACTCACAGAAGATACACTCACGGAAGATATGGAAGGATTGTTCCTCACCAATTTCTTCGACGACGACACGGAGGTCTCAATTGGCACCTTGTTGGATGAGAAGCAGAAGGACGGGGAGTCGGTTGATGTTTTCATCAAACGATTCCGGAACAAAGCAGTGAATTGCCGAGATCCACTCACAGAAGAGTTCATCCTACAGACATGTCACAATAACTTGTCATTGGATGTATTAGAGGTAATGGGGGTTGTGCCCTCTAAAACTTGGAAAGAATTAAAAGTGAGAGGTGAGCAAGCCGAATGCTTTCTCAAGAGGAAGAATTTGGAGAGGGGTTTGCCACCGGCTAATACTCAAAAATAGAATTTTAATCCCCGAGGTAGAGGAAGAGGGTCCGCGGCAGCTGTCGATGCTCATCAAACATCACAACAGTCGCAACAGCCGCAGCAATCATCTTTCCAACTGGCGCCAAATCAGAATCAACAACCTCTGAGGTAACCTAAGGCCTCAGAGCCTAAATTCCCGAAGGAGTACTCTTTCAAGGATGATGAAGTACCAGTTATCTTCATGTATCTGTTAGACAACAACAAGATCAAGCTTCCACCAGTCACAAATCAAGAGTAAGCAACAAAGACTAATGACCCGAAGTATTGTGCATATCACCGAAGGGTCCACCATCCCACTAAGGCATGTTATGTCTTGAAAGACAAAATACAAACCTTAATCGATGTTGGAATCGTAACACCAAAACCGAAAGAGAAGAAAGTAGGTGCAAATGCGGTGTCTATTAGCTTCGGATCGGTTCCTTTATCCTGGTTTCAAGCCGAACCAGTATCAAAGGTCAAGATGCAGATCATCAACGATGACCCTCATGGACAGTGCCAAAAAGGGCTTGTATCTCACGCAACCCCCAACGGCGAAATCCTTTGGGTTCATCCGGATTTGCTTGAAGACGAACAGTGGACGACATCCACATCAAAGAAGAAATCAAATGGCAAAGGAAAAGAGAAGTCCTGTTATGGAGCCTCGGCAATTCCCGAGAAGAATGATGAAGAGATTCCAGTTTTACCGTTTTTAGAAGAAGAGCAGGAAGTTTTCGCTACTAGAAGTGGAAACGAATACAGTTTCAACTACCCAAGCGCATCCGAGCAATTAGCCGAGCAGGGGGTAGAGAAAGCTGTACCTACCAAGACTTTGAAAGAGCTAGGGGTGGTTACAACCCCACCCTTAGCAGCCGAGAAACCTCAAAAAGCTGCTAAGCAAAAGGAGAAGGAAACTCAACACAAAGAAGTTCAAGTTCCGAAGCAGTCTCGTTTCAAAAGCTGCTAAGCAAAAGGAGAAGGAAACTCAACACAAAGAAGTTCAAGTTCCGAAGCAGTCTCGTTTCAACCGACCGATTGGACGAGACAAACCGGAAAGCTCTAACGCTCCATACCGTTTCGACGTCATGGCTCAGTTAGCTAATATCCCGGCAAGGATCACATTGTACGAATTACTGCGCCTTTCAAAGGATACCAGGGAAGCTTTGCAGGAAGCCTTAGCTGATTCTGAGGTATTTCTTACCCAGATTAAGCCGATCTCTGAGAAACCAGAATCGTCAATTCAACCAATTCAACACTGCAACTTTGCTGCCACAAAATTTTCTTGCATCGCTTTCACAAAATAAGATATGCAAGTCAGGAATTTGAAACATTATAGGCCTCTATATTTCACCGGATATATTGGCTCGAGCGTTGTCAACCGGATTCAAGTTGACCCGGGTTCCGCTATCAGCATTATGCTGCTACGATTGATGTACCACCTCGGAATTCCCACCAGCAAGCTAGCCTCCACGGGAACTGTCATCTACGGATTCAATACTAGTGGATCAAGACCATTGGGAAAAATTCGGGTGAAGTGTTAGCTCGGAGACTTGAAGTCTGAAGTCACCTGCTATGTAATTGATGCCGAGACTTCCTATAATTTACTGTTGAAGTCTGAAGTCACCTGCTATGTAATTGATGCCGAGACTTCCTATAATTTACTGTTGGGTCACCCATGAATCCACAGTAATCTTATAGTTCCCTCTACCCTCCATCAGTGTCTGAAATATGTCAACACTAATGATGAGGTCAAGACGGTGGTCGCGGATAAGCAACCATTCAAGGGGTTAGAAAACTACTTTACTGACTCCCTTCTTTATGGTGCTGAATCCGATACTGAACCATCAGCCCATGGTACGAACTGCGGAGAAGAAGCTGATACGAAGCTGGGCTCGATTATAGTGAAGGTCTTGTGCTAAACGATATTGAACCTCTTGTAATCGATCTTGACGGTGGTAATTCGTCGGATGAAAGTTGTAACTGGCAGCTTGCCGATGAAATAATAAACAATGATTTAGAGTACTCGCGTTGTCTCGATGATGTAATGCAAGAATTGTATGACAACCCTAGTCTACATATACCACTTCGTTCGTCTTGTACGACAACGAAACATATCCAAAGTTCATCCGGAACGACTATGATCCTACCCGCAAAAACAGGGGGTGAAAAAGAAATAGTCTTTGGAAAAGGGGAATCATCCCCTACTCCAGATCTTTTCTTGAATATTAATTCGGATGAAGAAGAACCTGGGCGGCATTTCTCTCGGTACAGTTCACAAGCGAATGGTTACATGACAAGCTAAGGTTATGACCTCTCGCTTTGTGAAGGTCTTCATTTTGGTCAAGGTGTCAGGGTTCCACCCCGTCCCGCCTATGTACCAAAAGGAAAACCGAATAATTATTACAGTCATAAAAGGGGTCTGGGTTATGCTTCGTCATCTGATGACGAATATGGCCAACAGATTATTAGCCAACTAATAAATAAAAGTGGGCATTCATCCGATGCGTTAACCTGGGATTCTGACGTGAGCATTGGAGAAAGATTCAAAACCCTAATGTCGAACATGGCGACAATTGAATTCTGACGTGAGCATTGGAGAAAGATTCAAAACCCTAATGTCGAACATGGCGACAATTGATCCTTCCATAACATAAGGAGATGATCAGTTACCCACTTGGGAAGATCCTTGGATGCATTACATGAATATCCAATACGGCGATCGATTTGAGCAAAGGGAACCTCCTACTGAGGATAAAGTAATCCAAGTTAATATGGGTGACGAAAGTAACCCGAAACCTATATTTATTAGTGGTGATCTTCCGTCAGATGAAAAAGAAGAATTAGTCGCCCTCATTAGAGAGTATATCAACGTTTTCGCTTGGAATTACGAAGATATGCCAGGACTTGATCCAAATGTAGCAATGCACAGCCTTAACATTAAACCGGATGTCAAACCTGTCAAACAACAACAAAGACGGTTTCGTCCGCAGATTATGGAGGCAATAGAATTTAAAGTCAAGAAACTAATTGATTCGGGTTTTGTCAGAGAAGAACAACATCCTGAATGGCTGGCCAATATTGTTCCAGTTCTTAAAAAGAACGGAAAGATCAGAATCTGTATTGACTTCAGAGATCTAAACACTGCCTGTCCTAAAGACGACTTCCCCCTACCAATTACGGATGTCATCATTGACAACACATGCGGGTTCGAGAGAATGTCATTTATGGACGGATTTTCTGGGTATAATCAGATTAAGATGCACCCAGACAATGAAAAGCATACAGCATTCAGAACACCTCTTGACGTCTTTTGTTATACCGTTATGCCTTTCGGTTTGAAGTACGCTCGTGCTACATACCAACGAGCAATGACGAAGATCTTTCAAGAGCACCTTCGGAAGACCATCGAATGCTATGTTGATGACCTGGTCATTAAGAGTCGTAATAAAAGCGACCACATTAACGATCTGAAGACGATGTTCGAACTTATGAGGACTCATCAGTTAAAGATGAACCCAACTAAGTCCTTCCTTGGAATGTCCAGCGATAAATTTCTTGGATTCGTCGTCACCATAAAAGGTATTCATATCGATCCTGATAAGGTTAAGGCAATACATGAACTACAACCCCCGAGGAATCTTAAAGAACTCAGAGGGTTGCAAGGTCGATTGGCATATATCTGTAGGTTTATATCAAATCTGTTTGGAAAATGTCAACCATTCTCTAAACTCGCGAAGAAAGGCGTGTCATTCGTTTGGGATGAAGCATGCCAAAAGGCATTCGAAGATATTAAGAAATATCTGGTGAATCCACCTATTCTCGTTGCACCGAAATCAGGCAGACCGTTTTTGATTTATGTCAAAGCGACGAGCCATTCGTTAAGTGCATTACTTGCACAAGACGACGATAACGGTCACGAACAAGCGGTATATTATCTAAGTCGTACACTGGTAGGAGCTGAATCTCGCTATCCAATGATCGAGAAAGAATGTCTCGCCTTGGTATTCGCAATCCAGAAAATGCGACATTACGATAGGACGCCTCGCTCGGTGCTCGTGCCGAGTCTGCTTCCCTTAGACGATCCGATCGATGCCGGAGCCGGAGCTTCGGTTCTCAAATGAGGGAGCCTTAGGCAAAGGTCCAGGTTCAACCTTTGGGAGATTAGCCAGCAGAATATGCAACAGCCAATCCCCCCTTCATGCTGGCTGAAGATAGGTTTTAATAGGCAAGGGATGACATGGGCCATCCCTTGATTCATGGGATTTGACCACGTGAGGGAGACAGATTGACTGCTCCTTGAATTATGGGATGTGACCACACGTCGTTCAAAGATATCCTGCTGTTCCCCTGCAACAGGAGCGGTCATTCGAGGAGCCATGTTTTACATCATGTCACTTAGGAATGGGAAAGCCCCTCCTCGTATACGTGACAGCGGCTGGTAGGTACTCGAGTGGATATGGCCAACTCACTGAGCGCCAGCGACCCTCCCTTCTGCTTGGACAAGTGAGGTAAGCTGTATTTATGAGGGTGCAGACTGTTTCGGCGCCTATCCGCTCATTCGTACTGTGGACGGCCATCTGACGGGCCTAGAGTATTGTGTCCCCCCTACCCTCACATCACGGAAAATAAGGAAGGTTTGTCCTCACGAGCTTGGGACTGCAGGCAGACTTGGGTCTGCATGCGAGCTTGATCATGCAGGCGAACTTCGAGCTGTAGGCGAGCTTCAACTGCAGGCGAGCTGGGACCGCAGGCGAGCAGGCAGACTTGGGTCTGCAGGCGGAGCTGGGGATTGCAGGCGGACTTGGGGTCTGCAGGCGGATTTGAGACTGAAGGCAGAGCTGGGGATTGCAGGCAGACTTGGGTCTGCAGGCGGATTTGCAACTGTAGGTGAAGCTGGGGACTGCAAACGAACCTGGGTCTGTAGGCGATCTTCAAGCTGTTAGACGAGCTCTATAGCATGGATCGAAGAATAGGCCGTAACTTTCAATCTGTAAGTCGGAATTGGACGAATTATATATGAAAATCGCCTATCTCGACGAGATGGATCCATCCGAACCTAGCCAAAGGCTTCGGTTCGCTTCCTCCGTTTCGCCAAATTCCTTACGGTTTGGGAGATATCTGCGTTTTCCCCTTTTTCTGCTATTTCGGGCGAGGTTTTAGCAGTTTTGTTCTGAACTTCTCTGATAAGGATTTAAAGGCAATTTTTATTGCCTACAAAACCCCCTCCAAAGTTTTCAGACCTGAATCAGGCCGCATGGGGTCTGGAACACTTTGGATATGAAGACCCGTAAAGTGATCCCCGTTCAGATGGAGTGAGCAGCCCTCCAACAAGCTCGGTGAAGCTGACCTCTTCGCTCGCAGCTGATGATCGCCTTCTAGGATTTTGAGCAAACCCTCAGCTATCAACGGACTTGATTTGTCTTTACCAACTGCCGTTTGAGTTGGACTAGCCATGCTCTTGCCCTTAGCATGGTAAGTTGTCGAGGAGTCTCTCTTAGGCTCAATGCTAAAATTTCTCCTCTATCCTTAGCCTTTCGAGGCGTTTGGATTAAGAGAGTAGGGAGCAGTTTAACCTCGTATACCAGTCGGAGGGTAGGAGCAGTTTAGACTCATGCACCAGTTGGAGTGAAGGGGGTAGTTTAGACTCATGCACCAGTTGGAGTGAAGGAGCAGTTTAGCCTCGTGCACCGGTCGGAGGAAAGGAGCAGTTTATGCTCTTGTACCAGTGGGAGTATAAGGGGGCAGTTTAGACTCATGCACCAGTTGGAGTATAAGGGGGCAGTTTAGACTCATGCACCAGTTGGAGTATAAGGGGGAAGCTTATCTTCTCTTAGGGCAAAGATAAAGACGAACCCTGATTTGTCTTCTCTTGGGGCAAAGACGAACCCTGAAATAGCAGCACATCGCATAGTAGGCCACTATCAAACAACAACGCCTTTTATGGGAAAGACGGTGCTGGGAGAATCAAATCGTTCAGGGACGTATGAGTATGACGACTGATCGGACAACGTCATTTGCGGGAATGACGGTGTCGGCTATCAGAGGTAATCGTTAACGTGATAGGAATTGCCGCGATCGGAGCGACTTTGAGGACCTACCATCCTTTTGAAGAGGATTGGTAAGTTGATTTTGTCAGAGGTGTAGTGTTAACATGACAGTGGGAGTTTATTGCGATTTGAGCAACTCTATGGACCTACCATCCTATTGAAGAGGACTGGTAAGTTGATTTGTCAGAGGTAACTGTTAACGTGACAGTGGGGGTCCCGCCATCCTATTGAAGAGGATTGGCGGGGGATTGTGGCTTTGGTCTTAACTATCTGAAGGTTTGACCAAGTGGGAGTTTGATGCAGCCCACCTGAACTGCTAGTCTCGCCTGTTTTGAGCGGTTCGCCGTAAATGGAAACCTGGCTCAAGAAGTGGGGATCGCCTAACTGTTAGGCTCGCCTGATTTGAGCGGTTTGCCCGTACTAGGAACCTGGCTCAAGAAGTGGAGCTCGCCTAACTGTTAGGCTTGCCTGATTTGAGCGGTTCGCCCGTACTGGGAACCTGGCTCAAGAAGTGGAAGTGTGGGGAATAGTTTAACCTCTTATACCAGTTGGAGGATCAGAAGAAGCAGTTTATACTCGTGTACTTGTCGGAGTGTAAGGGGACTATCAGAGGTGATTGTTAACGTGATAGCTTCGTGGGCCCGCCGTCCTATTGAAGAGGGCTAACGGGGGAAATTTGGAGGAGACTATCAGAGGTAATAGTTAACTTGATAGTTTTAAAAGATCCATCGTCAAGTTAAATAAGACTGATGGAGAAATGACTAGGCCCGCCGTCCTATTGAAGAGGATCAACGGGGGAAATCGTAGGATATGAGGAAATGGTCTCCACTACCAAGGCATCTTGGTCATCATCTCCTCGAAATTCATGCGGGTTTTTGTCACCCATATGCTTGAGCATGCTCTCGACTTGTTCTCCTTGGCGGAGTAAGTCTTTCCATGAGCGAGCTTCCACAGCACCCATATTGGACAGAACGCTGATGGAGAGATTGTTCCGGCACATCTCGATGAGCGTGGCCTCGGAAACTCGATCGCGGGAATGCAGCGATCGGTTTCTGAATCTCTTGACAAAGGTTCTTACATTCTGAATCTCTTGACAAAGCTGCTTACAGACTCTGTCTTCCTCTGCTTCACAGTTAGCAGGGTGGCCATAGATACTTCTGTGTCATCGTCGAAGAATCTGGCCACGAAGAGCCTTTCCATGTCCTTCCAGCAGGTGATGGACCCGGGCTTCAATCTGCGAAACCATTCAAAAGCGACCCCCTTGAGGGTACCAATGAACAGTCAAGTCATAATGGGATCGTTTCCCACTATGTGTCCAGTTTTCGCCTGGAAGTAGTAGATGTGCTGGGTATGAGAACCCTTGCCATTGAACTGTAGGAGGTCCAGCGGCTCAAACTTTGTCGGGTAGGAGACCGCATCCCATTCAATTGGATACGGTCTGACAACCCCCAGCTTGTTCACATGCTTCTGGAGCTTCAAGGCATCGAGTTGACTTTGGAGATCGTCAAACCTCTTGTCTCTTGGGTTATGGCCCGAAGATGACGCTCCTCTAGATGACTCGGATGAGGAGTGAGAAGGAGTAGGCACCCGCTCTTTGTGCTTCAAGGATTTATGCGAAGCCCGCGAAGTCCTCTCTCTCTTCCTCTTCTTCTCGCTCAGGAGCTGCTCCAACATCTCCTTTAGGGAGTCGATGGTTGCTTGTTGCTCATCGAGTCTCCTGGATGTCTCATCAGGGATGTCGGTCATGTGCACACTCACGTGCCTGCCTCGAATTGAGCTTGAAGTCTGCGACGTTGCAGTTGCCGAGCAATCGTCGCCGTCGTGGTCAGAGACGGACGTCAGACCTGTGCAGGCAAACAGAGTAGCCACCCCCATTTGGGCGTGAGCGTGTTGGCGAGGTTCATGCTGGCGAGGTTCGCCTGAGCGTGTTGGCGAGGTTTAGGCTGGCGAGGTTCGCCCGTCAGGCGAGATTGGTACAGTGTGCCTGCGCCTATCTGGCGAGCTGTTGCTTCGCCTTTCTGGTGATCTTGGGCCGTCAGGCGAGCTTGGTGAAGTCCGTTTGTTTGACGAAGCCCTCTTGAACTGCAGAGTTCGCCAGGCGCCCTTGGTTTGCCAAAATTGAAAATTAAGCACATTGCCCACAGAGTGGGGCTCGCCTAAACTACTAGGCTCGCCCGATTTGAGCGGTTCGCCAAAACTGGGAACCTGGCTCAAGAGGTTGGGCTCGCCTAAACTGCTAGGCTCGCCCGATTTGAGCGGTTCGCCAAAAATGGAAACCTGGCTCAAGAAGTGGGGCTCGCCTAAACCGTTAGGCTCGCCTGATTTGAGCGGTTCGCCGAAACTGGAGGGATTGTGCCTCGAGATGAGCGAGAGCTTTTCGTCGCCGCTGTTTGGATCTTTTTGAACGAGGAGCGTTCATGTCGACGGCGAAGGCGTAGTCTGCGTCGACACGAATGGTTGATTCCTTTTGCACAGGGGTCTGCGAGGATCGTTCATCGACCCACCCAGCAGCTCCTAGACCCGCATTCTCGAATCTCGGCTCGGCCTCAACTGGTTCGGGGGGAAAAGAACCCCCTGCCTCGGCTTGGG
>NC_033801.1:41524565-41527665 GCF_001876935.1 Asparagus officinalis | reverse complement strand
ATCTTTAGCTCGTGTTTGTTGGTTCAACATAGAACTGACCATCGATTGTTGGCGTTGAGTTCTCATTTGTGACGCGTTGTCCGGCGTAGTGTTGTTGAGTTATCCTTAAGAATATTTATGAAAAATATTCTCCAGGAACTTCTCAACCAAAAATAGGGAACAGTTTATACTCATATACCTTATTGGAGTATTTAAGAAGCAGTTTATACTCGTATACTTTTCGGAGTATTGATTCCTTCGTTGCAACGCATTGATCGGCGTTGGCCTAGGGTTACGCGTTGTCCGGCGTTGACCTTAGGGTTTCGAACGTCGTTGGATGCTCAAGTCACGAGACCAACTAATGGAGCTGATGCGTCAGTGACTCTCGTATTTATAGGATTTTTGGCAAATCCTCAGCCATCAACGGGTTTGATGCGCCTTTACCGACTACCGTTTGAGTCGGGCTAGCATGCGGATTGTTCAAGTCCGTTCCGCATGTGACGTTAAGCTAAAAGAGTTAACCCTTTTAGTGCTACGATATTGAATACGTAGACTTCGTCTTTCTCACGGGAATAGACTACCCGGCGACGCGTGTTAGGCGTTGACTTTAGGATTTTTGGCTAACCCCAAGCCTTTAACGGATTTGATTAGCCTTTACCGACTACCGTTTGAGTCGGGCTAGCATGCGGATTGTCTAAATCCGTTCCGCATGTAACGTTGTGCTAAGAGAGTGAATTCTCTGAGACTTTGTGCTATGATGTTGAATACATAGGCTTCGCCATTGTTACGGGAATAGGCTACCCGGCAACGTGTATTAGACGTTGACTTATCCCTACTTAGGCTTCGGGATAAAAATACCCCAGACTGGTATTCTGGTGTCTTTTTCAATCGGTAAAAGACTAAACCGGCGACGCGTGTTAGGCGTCGGCATATCCTTTCTTAGGATTCAGGATGAAATTCCCCATGCGTGTAAGGCATGGATTTTGGTGTTATTAATAACAACCTGCCACAATGTTGAATATGTGGACGGATGTTCTTTTCAACGGTTAAGAACTAACCGGCAGCGCGGGTTAGGCACAGACTTATCCTTGCTTAGGTTTCAGGATAGAATACCCCAGAATCGAGCTCTGGTGTCTTTTTTCTACGGAACAAGACTAAACCGGCAACGCGTGTTAGGCGTTGACTTATCCCTACTTAGGATTCGGGATAAAATTCCCTGTACCTGTGAGGCACAGATTTTGGGATTTGAAAAAGGTGGTGTCTTCTCTTGGGGCAAAGACGAACCCGAAATGGGAGAGGAAGAATTTTATATTCTATCTCCCGACAATGAAGAAGAAGAATTTTATATTCTATCTTCAACTGGAAAGGAGACTCGAGGTGGGATCTCCACCCCCAGAATCCGGAAAGGTGAAACTGAGAGTGGGATCTCCACTCCGAGAATCGAAAAGATTCGGATAACCCTAACTGTCGGAAGGTTTGATTACCGAACTAAAGATGAATTTCTCGTTTATCGAGAGTGAATTATGGTTTTGACCCTAACTGTAGGAAGGTTTGGCCAAACAGGAGTTTGAGGTGACCCTAACTGTAGGAAGGTTTGATCACTCGATTTGAAAGTGGACCTCTCGTTCATTGGAGGAATCGAGAGGGGATTTTGGTTTTGGTCCTAACTGTAGGAAGGTTTGACCAATTGGGAACTTTACGTCCAGACTCTAACAGAGAGAGTGTTGAGTGCATAGACATGGTGAGAATGGGAGTTCTTATTCATTACATTGCTGTGGTTTTGGGAACTTCCCGTTACATAAATCGTCCACCCCCAGTTTCCTCTGCGGAACTGGTTCGGACATTATTATCAGTTACCTAACCGGGTTATCCTTAAGAATATTAGCTTAATATTCTCCAGGAACTTCCCGTCAAAAGTGGGGAAACAGTTTAGACTCATATACCTATTGGAGTATCAGGGAGTAGTTTAACCTCTTATACCGGTCGGAGGATTGAGAAACAGTTTATACTCGTATACTCTTTGGAGTTTTGCCGTTCTTATTTGGCTTACCTTAGCGTTATGACGCCGGCTTCAACCAAGGTCTGAATGCTATTCTTGAGAGCAAAGCAATCCTTGGTGGGATGAACGACCCTCCTGTGGTATGCACAGTACTTTGGGTCCGTAGTGTTGTCAGCTTCCTCCTGATTTGTGATAGGTGGTAGCTTGATCTTGTTACCTTCAAGGAGGGATTCGAAGATGGCTGGAACGTCTTCGTCCTTGAAAGAGTACTCTTTTTGGAGTCTCGGACCCGAAGTCTTTTGCTGCCTTCGGGATTGCTGTTGTGACGCTTGATTAGCACCACCAGCAGCTGCAGGTGCCTTGCCCTTACCACGAGAGGCGAAGTTTGAGTCTATCGGATTAACCGTCAGTTGGTTCCTCTCGGCCTTCTTCCTTCTAAGGAATCGCTCAGCCTGCTCCCCTCGGACCTTCAGATCCTTCCAAGTGTCAGACGGTGCTGTTCCCATTGCTTCCAACACGTCCAACGCGAGGTTGTTGTGGCAAGTCTGGAGAATGAATTCCTCGGTGATCGGGTCCCGGCAATTTATCGCTTTGTTCCGGAACCTTTTGACGAAGGTGTCGACTAACTCCCCGTCCTTCTGCTTCTCATCGAGCAACGATCCGATAGAGATCTCGGTGTCATCGTCGAAGAAATTAGCGTGGAACTTCGTCTCCATGTCGTCCCAGCTATTTACACTTCCTGGCTTGAGGCGGCAGTACCAATCGAAGGCGGCTCCGCGAAGAGTGCCGACGAATGACCGCACCATCAGAGGCTCATTGCCGGAAATAAAATCAGACTGAACTTCGCCGGATAGGGGATTGATTCCCATTCTCGTGGGTATGAACAGGGAATGCCCGTTTTCTTCGTCTCTTGAGCGGAGATCAATGTGTTGATTTTGCTCTCGAGGTTTTTGATCTTCAAGTCTTCACTTGTATCTTCGTTGCCATCCTCGTTACCAACCCCTGCATTGACGGGAGGGTTATTGGCATTGTGAACTTCATCCCTATCCGTGCGCTCCTCTTCCTGAACAACCTGGTTACGGCGGCTTGGTTCACCTCGCTGGTTCGTCAGTGCCTGAATTT